>NW_028274816.1:99978493-100290827 GCF_037043125.1 Eumetopias jubatus
TCTTGTCTCACTGGATAAGAAGCATACTGTCAAGGACTGGAATAGAAAGAGTGTGGCAGGGCGCCTGGGTGGCTCGGTCGTTAAGCGTCTGCCTTTGGCTCAATTCGTGATCCCAGGGTCCTGGGATCGAGCCCCGCATCGGGCTCCCTGCTCTGCGGGAAGCCTGCTTCCCCCTCTCCCACTCCCCCTGCTTGTGTTCCCTCTCTCGCTTTGTCTCTCTCTGCCAAATAAATAAAATCTTAAAAAAAAAAACCATAAAATCTTAGGGGCATAAGAAATATCTGAATGAATAAAAGGCGATAGACATATTCTAGCATGAAGTTTTTTTTATTTTTTTTAAAGATTTTATTCATTTATTTGAGAGACGCAGCAAGAGAGGGAACACAAGCAGAGGGAGTGGGAGAGGGGGAAGCAGGCTTCCCACGGAGCAGGGAGCCCGATGCGGGGCTCGATCCCAGGACCCTGGGATCACGACCTGAGCCGAAGGCAGATGCTTAACGACTGAGCCACCCAGGTGCCCCAAAGAATTATTTATTTATTTTGGCGGGATGGGGGAGAGGGAGAGAGAATCCCAAGCAGACTCCCCACTGAGTGCGGAGCCTGACATGGGGCTCAATCCCACGACCCTAAAATCATGACCTGAGGGGCACCTGGGTGGCTCAGTCTGTTAAGCATCTGCCTTCGGCTCAGGTCATGATCCCAGGGTCCTGGGATCGAGCCCCACATCGGGCTCCCTGCTCAGCGGGAAGCCTGCTTCTCCCTCTCCCTCTCCCTCTGCCTCTCTCCCTGCTCCTGCTCTCTCTCGCTCTCTCTCTCTCTGTAACTCTGTGTCTCAAATGAATAAATAAAAATCTTTAAAAAAATAAATAAAGGGCGCCTGGGTGGCTCAGTTGGTTAAGCGACTGCCTTCGGCTCAGGTCATGATCCTGGAGTCCCGGGATCGAGTCCCACATCGGGCTCCCTGCTCGGCGGGGAGTCTGCTTCTCCCTCTGACCCTCCCGCCTCTCATGTGCTCTCTCTCTCTCTCATTCTCGCTCTCTCAAATGAATAAATAAATAAAATCTTAAAAATAAATAAATAAATAAATAAAATAAAATCATGACCTGAGCCAACATCAAGAGTCGGCCTCCTAACCGACTGAGGCACCTAGGCGCCCTGCGTGAAAAATTTTAATATAAAATAAATATGTAAACAATACTATTCTGCTTGTAATTCCAATAGGGTGGGAGGGGGTGGTGTTCTGGGTTGGGGATGGAATTGACAACATTTTCTTAAAGGCAACTAGAACAATAAATGCCTGAAAATAGTTAAGAAAGTTGAGAAAGAGGGGCGCCTGGGTGGCTCAGTCGTTAAGCGTCTGCCTTCAGCTCAGGTCATGATACCCAGGGTCCTGGGATCGAGCCCCTACATCGGGCTCCCTGCTTGGCGGGAAGCCTGCTTCTCCCTCTCCCACTCTCCCTGCTTGTGTTCCCTCTCTCACTGTGTCTCTCTCTCTGTCAGATAAATAAAGTCTTCAAAAAAAAAGAAAGAGTGTAGCACAGGAGTAGACAGATCAGTGGAACATAATAGCCCAGGCATTCACCTCTGGAAAAATTCAAGTCATCTGTATATGACAAAGGTGGCATTTCAAGTGAGAAAGAGAGATTTATTAATAATAATATTCTTATTCTCTTGAGGTATCACATGGAGATCGGCCATTGGGGAGGGAGTGGGAGAAGGTCCTCAAACGCCAGCTAGGCTGAGGGTGCACCTCGTCAGGGCTGGGGTCAGATCAGTCCTGCTCTCTGTTGTGTGTCCCCCAGGTGTCGCCATGGTGACGCTGGTGGAGGACAGCAAGGTGCGGGTGGTGGTGCGGGTCCGGCCCCCCACCCTGCGGGAGTTGGAGAGTCAGCGGCGGCCTGTGGTTCAGGTGGTGGATGAGCGGGTGCTGGTGTTTGACCCTGAGGAGCCCGACAGGGGCTTCCTTGGCCTGAAGTGTGGCAGCACCCATGATGGCCCCAAGAAGAAGGGCAGAGACTTGACGTTTGTCTTTGACCGGATCTTTGGTGAGGGGGCCACTCAACAGGATGTGTTCCAGCACACCACCCACAGCGTTCTGGACAGCTTCCTCCAGGGCTACAACTGCTCAGGTGAGAGCCGGGACAGGGAGGAGGCAAAGCCCCGGCTGCGAGCGGCCTGGCCTCCCTGCTTCCCTCTGAGGGCTTCGTGCGTCACGTCACTGTGCCCTCCTTCCCCTCGGCTGGGCACTTGCTGATGAGGGTGCTGGCCCTTTCGTTCTCCCGTGTGTGACACGCCCTCCTGGGCTCTAAGGAGGGGATCACACAGATGTGGTTCCTGTCCTCTAGCTGCTTGTATTCTAGAGGGGGGAGAAGATACTAATCACAAATCACCCCCACAAATGTGTGACTGTAAACTGAGGTCAGTGATATGAGGGGACAGAACGGCAGGCCTTCGTCAGAGGCAGCTGCCTAGCCTGGAGAAGGCTCCCCCGGGGGAGGGAGAAGCTCCCACAGGCCCACGGAATCCACAGGTCCACAGGGAGCCAGGCCATAGGCACGGGGACCTGCAAAGCTGCAGTGTGAACGCGGCGGGATGCGAGTGGGTAGGAGCCGTGGAACTGTGCACAGGAAGGCAAAGGAAGGGGCCTGGGGAGAAGGGGGCCTGGGCTGGGTTGCACAGGGGGACCCCTAGGGAAGGTGGATCCGGCCCTGCCGCCACCGTCCCCCGACTCTGTCCTCCACAGTGTTTGCCTATGGGGCCACGGGGGCTGGGAAGACACACACCATGCTGGGAAGAGAGGGGGACCCCGGCATCATGTACCTGACGACCATGGAACTCTACAGGCGGCTTGAGGCCCACCAGGAGGAGAAGCGGTTCGAGGTGCTCATCAGCTACCAGGAGGTAGGGCTGTTCCCTCCCAGACGTGGGCAGCCCCACTTCTCATTCTCAGCACCGCTGAAGATGGGGGGAGGAGACTGAGAGTGGGGAGAGAGGGTGGGAGGAAGTGGGCAGACGGGCCCGCTGAGAGCCCAGGGGCACAGATGAGGCTCTGAGAGAGACTGCATTGGGACTAAGCCTGCCTGTCCCACTCTCACTGCGTACCATTGTCCTGCAGAGGGCCACTCCTGGCACGGCGTCCTGCCGTGCTTCCCTGTCTGCACCTCGGCCCCTCACCCGGCCTCTGGGGAGAGGTTTCCTGAAGGGCCTTCTCTCAGGCTTCTCCCTTGCCTCCTTTCTCCTCAGGTGTACAATGAGCAGATCCACGACCTCCTGGAGCCCAAGGGGCCCCTTGCCATCCGGGAGGACCCCGACAAGGGTGTGGTGGTGCAAGGACTCTCCTTCCACCAGGTGAGAGATGGGTGCCCCTGGGTGGCAGGAGCAGCGTTGGTTCCCCAGGGTTCTCTCACCAGGCAGTTTGGGGGTGCCCTGAATCCAGGGGTGGTTCTGAAGAGCAGCTCTTCCGGTTGGGAGAAAAGCCCTGGCCGGGGAGACCACAGCACCCTGCCCGGGCATCTCCTCTGCAGCCCACCTCAGCTGAGCAGCTGCTGGAGCTGCTGACCAGGGGGAACCGCAACCGCACGCAGCACCCGACCGACGCCAACGCAACTTCGTCCCGCTCCCACGCCATCTTCCAGGTGAGAGCAGTGGCGGCTCAGAGCCTGAAGCTGGGGCTCCTGATGCCCAGCACCCCCTCACCCCTGCCGTCTGCCCCCCAGATCTTCGTGAAGCAGCAGGACCGGGTTCCAGGCCTGACTCAGGCCCTTCGAGTGGCCAAGATGAGCCTGATTGACCTGGCCGGTTCAGAGCGGGCCTCCAGCACCCATGCAAAGGGGGAGCGGCTGCGGGAGGGTGCCAACATCAACCGTTCCCTGCTGGCCCTCATCAATGTCCTCAATGCCCTGGCCGACGCAAAGGTAAAACTGCACAGACCCAGGGGCCTGCCCAGGACAGCAACTGAGTGCCCGAAGCCTGGGGTCCTTCCCTCCGGCCCTGGGTCAACGGCTGCCGGGTCTCAGCCTGGATCTCTCTGGTCCAGCCACCTCCCCCCATGCCCTCTTGCTGTCGCCCCAGGGCCGCAAGTCTCATGTGCCCTACCGGGACAGCAAGCTGACCCGTCTGCTCAAGGACTCCATCGGGGGCAACTGCCACACGGTCATGATCGCTACCGTCAGCCCCTCCAGTCTGACCTACGAGGACACCTACAACACCCTCAAATACGCCAACCGCGCCAAGGAGATCAAGCTTGCGGTGTGTGCCGGCCAGAAATGGCCAACCTGGTGCAGGGGGGCAGGAGGAGGAAGGGACGGGACCCACACAGCTTCCTCCAATACCTGGAGCACGCATTCCCCCAAGGCAGGGGGAAGAAGTTCCCTAGCCTCCGTCTTCAGGGAAATTCTTTGTGATAGAAGCGACGCAGTCCCCATCCTTGGGAAGACTCCAACTTGGGGGGTAGAGGCAGGACAGTCTCCAGACTTGACAAAAAGAGTAAGATACCATAGCAGTGGGCTGCCCGGGGCAGAATTGTCTCAAGAGGGTGACAACAGAAGGGGGTGGCCAAATGCTGTCCGGTGAGTTGCCCTGGCCTAGGGAGGGTGTATTGGTCAGGGAGTCAGGGGTCTTGGGTTCAAAAGCATCCTTCTGCCTCTTGCTGTGGTGTCAGGCAAGCCACTCACTGCCCTTCCCCAGTCTGTTCCCCCTCGGGAGGGTGAGTCTAAGGAATGTGAGGGAAGCGCCTCGCACAGTGCCTGGCCATTGGAAGTGGTTGCCAAAAGCTGCTGTGAATGAACACACGAAACTCTCCCCTGTGCCGCCATCTCAGCTTAAGAGCAACGTGATCAGCCTGGACTGTCACATCAGTCAGTATGCCACCATCTGTCAGCAGCTGCAGGCTGAGGTGAGGAGCCCGCCTGGAGAGCCTGACCGGGAGGCAGGGCGCCCGGCTCAGGTACAGGAGAGCCAGAGACGAGCCGTGGGGTCGTCTGCGCCCACCTGGGGCTCTGAGGGGCTGCGTTGCTTTGATTGCAGGTGGCCGCCCTGAGGGAGAAGCTCCAAGTATATGAGGCGAGAGCCAGGACCCCATCGCAGGGCCTCCCGAAATCCCCCAAATCGGGCCCTTCCCAGCAACTGTGAGTCCTGCAGCCATGCTTGCCCCTTCAGCTCAGCAGGGAAAGGCCCCCTTCTCCAGCTCTGTGCTGCCACCCAGGGTCCGGGGTTCCCAGCCCATATCCAGCACACTGATCGTCACTCTTGGTGACACTCTAGGTGACAAGACACTGATTGTCACTGCTAGTGCTCTCTCATGTGACACAGTGCATTCTAGACAGTAACATCAAAATAGAAAAAAATCCTCCATGTCAGATGAGTACGTGACACCCCCAGCCCATATAAGCAGCATATACTACTTAAAAGAAGGTGTAGTTAAGGGGGAGGCGTCATTGTTTCCTAAACCAGGAAATCACCAACTCCTCCCACCCTCTGCTACTGCCCCCTTGTTACCCAAGCTGGGCCCTATACCACCTGGTGCCACAGAGACCCTGCCCCTCCCTGCTTTCCCACCTCTCAACACCCACTCCTGTCCCCTCCGGGGCTTCCCAGCTGCCCCTCACCATCCCGCCTGCCCAGCCAGCCCTGCACCCCGGAGCGCCGCCCAGGGTCTGCCGTCCTTCAAGAGGAGAGCCTGGGGCTAGAGACCCAGGTCGGGAGGGCTGTGGAAGGGAACTCTCCAGACCAGGAGCTGCCCCAAGGAGACAAGGACAAAGGCCCAGTGGAGGAGGAGGTAGGACTTGGAGGTGGTAGAATGTTGGAAGCAATGGCCCTCCCCAACTCGTAGACTCCCTTCAGTTCTGGGTTCCCTACCTGGATGTCTTGCATCCTAGTCATTAGGGGGCTTTCAGATCCTGTACAGGAAGGGGAACTCCTCTGTGTCTGCAGTGAGGGGCAAACCTGTTACCAGAAGGAGAGCGGGGAGGAGGGTGGGGCCTGGGAAAGAGATTCTCAACTGGGACCCAGTCAGTCCAAGAGCCATTCTTCCCACCCTTGGAGGAGGAAAAGATTTTAAGATCTGCTTATGTAGGGGAGGGTGGTCATCCTGGGCCCTCTACCTGTGACTTCCTTCCTCCTTAGGTTCCAATCCAGACCCTCAGACACTCACTGCCAGGGTCCCCTGGCCTGAGCCTGCAGCCCAAGCCAGATGTGGGCTGCCTCTCACCACAGAACTTGGACAGGGACCATTCTAAGCAGTAGGTGTCTTCTTCTCCGGGGTTCAAGGTGGGAGGTGATGGGTTCCATCCTCCTGGGGGAGGAGCCGGTGTTAAGTACATCGCAAAAGCTCTGGTTCTGCCCTAGTTAAGAGCTGCATCTTTTTTTCCTCAACACTGTCCCTTATCTGCTTTCAGCGAACTGGACATTATCACCTACTCTGTCTACTTACTGTCCTTTCTATTCTTCTACATAACTGGCAAGCAAAACACCAAATTCCATCCCAAATTTGGCTGGCAAGCCCCAAGTTAACACGGGGCTGCCCAGGCTAGCACTTTGCTTCCCGGTCTGGGGGCTGAGCTGCCTGTCCTCTGCAGGGAGGAACCAAGCAGCCAAGAGAAGTTGGGTGGCAGGCTGAGGAAGGGACCGCCCTCCTGAGCCAGGTGTTCATCATGTGTCTTCACCAACAGATCATGGCCATTTCTTCTCAGAAGTAAATACAGACCACCACCCAAAGCCAAAGAGAAATGGATTCTGGATCCTTCTTTCTGTGCTTAATAGAGAGGTGCTGCTAGTATGTTTTTCCTTGGCCCCTAGAACATAAATCCCCTGCCACTTAGCTTTGCTGCTGCCGGGCCCACTCGTGCCTCCCCAGCACGCTTCACGCTAGGCAGTATATTTAAAGCTTCCGGACAGAAGGGCCTGTTTAATTTTATTTCTTGTTGGGGAGTGTCTGTTCCCGACTCAGCAAAAATGTTGCAGCCTGAATAATCAGCAGCTCATTATCTGTCTCCTGCTGCTGACTCCCCAGGGCCCTGGAGTGGCAGGGATGCACTGGCGGGAGGTCCCCTTGGCCCCAGGGCTCCCACCGATGAGTCAGGGTCTCTGGCCCTGGTGTCCCCCCCCCCCGTTGTGAAGACAGAGGACACCAGGGTTCTCGTTCCCGCTTTGCCTCTGGTTCTGTGGTCCCTGACAAGGTGCTTCGGTCTTAGCTATGATTTGGGGATTATAGTCTCCATTCTCCCTACTTCTTAGGAGCGCTAATAATAGATACTAATAAAATGTGACAGAAGACCCCATGTATCAGGGGCTGCAGAACATGCTAGATCATCTCCATACTTGGAGACACCCTAACAACCAGATAATGGAAAATCATTTCTCTTTGGCTCTAGACTTTAGAATCTTTAGACCACTGGGGCACTGGGTGGATCTTAGATTTTCTAGTTCGGTGGATTTTTCAGAATTTTTTTAGCTACAAAGTCCTTTCTTCAAATGGAATCTTATGCTGAAGTTTAATATGTAGAACAGATAAAGCAGAGCAACTCCATTTTCAATGTCCTCTGTTGGGTTTCTTGAAATCTAGTTTGGAAACCCCCGGTATAGACCTGCTCCCCGTTCGCCAGATCGGGTTCTGAGGCATTCGCCCAGGGCCACGTGGCCAGAGGGACAGGGTGAGGCCTGGGTCACCCAACATCCAGGCCAGTGCCTTTCTCCCTAGACACCTACTTCTCTCAGTGGTCTAATCTTCTTATAATGTGTGGCTCAGGCAGACGTCGAATGAGTTTCTGCTATGTCCTTTTTAATTTATATCCTGCCTTCTTTCAGAAAGGCCTGGAGGCTGCTTTAAAAATGAGTTTGGATTCCCTGAGCACACACTGAAGGCAGAGGAGGGGGCTCAGGGATGTCCAGGCAGGTAGCGCTACCTGAGGATAAATTATCGGCCATGAATAATCCCCACCGAGATAATTGTGTTCATTCTTTTATCATAGGTGTGCCTCACAGGAAGGAAATTTGCTTTATTAGAATCTAAATTTATACCATCAACAATCGCATTACCCTCATAATTCCCTTTAAATAGCCCCTCGGTGCATGTGAAGTGTGCATTGATTCACACGGGCTCTTTCGGGATCCCAACCACTAAGTGGGGAGTGCAGACCGCGTGCGATTTTGAGGGACCTCTCAGAACCAGGACCAACACAGCCTATCTCATTCCATCTCCTCTTGCCCTCACAAGGTCGATGTTTTCATTTTACAGAAAATAATTAATCTTACAGTGCTTCTTGTGTGTCAGATATTCATTAAATACTGTATATATCAAAATTCATTTCATCTTCCCACAACCCTAAGATGTGGGTGCATTGGTTTTCCCCGTTTTAAGGATGTGGAGACTGAGGTTAAGAAGTGCTTCCAAGATCACGCAGCGGGAAGTGTTGGAGCCTGGATTTGAGCCGGCAGGCTGACTTGAGCCTAGCTCTTCCCTGCTGCTACCTTACGTTGCCCCTTGGGTCAATGAACTTACTCAAGATCACAGTGCCAGTGAGTGGCAGGGCTGAGAGGAGACGCGGACGTTCTGGTCCGAGGCCATTTAGTGCCCTTTCTCTACTTCCCAGGTCCCTGTTTTTGTTGGGGGGCATATTTAGGGACGAAGCCCCCCCCCCCGCCACCTTACTTGTGGCCGTCTCTGCCAGCCTCGGGCTTCAGCGGGGGCCTGGCAGAGCAGGAAGCGCAGCTGGGAGGGTGGAGCGAGGCACAGCAGGAGGGAGCCGGGAGGCCTGCCCTCGCGTGCTCCTCACCACACCTGGAGCAATGGGGCTGGGTCTGAGGAGGGCCGGGGTCCCCTTCCCTCTCCTCCAGGTTGGCCCTGAAGGTGCTGTGCCTGGCACGGCGACAGTACTCCCTGCTCCAAGCAGCCAACCTGCTGACCCCCGACATGATCGCAGAGTTTGAGACCCTGCAGCAGCTGGTGCAAGAGGGAAAAGCTGAACCGGGAGCAAAGGCCTCAGGCGCACCTGGCCCGGCCAGGGAGGCACCTCTGGAGCCGTGTTCCGAGTCAGGTGAGTCTCGCCCCTGCTCTGTCTCTAGCAGTGCCCTCTCGAAGGCCCAGCTGGCACCCAGGGGCGGCTGGGGACCTCCGATGCTGGGTTGTGCTGGGGTACACAGGGCTCGCGGCCCACCTGTGGAGTTAGGGGCTCCCGCGTGGCTCCAGGGTCTCTCTCCCCAAATTCTCCAGATGCGCCTTCCTTCTGGCCAGTCCCGGATCTCCCTTAGCACCCGCCTTCTCTGTGCCCCAGATTCTCCAGGCTATTCTGGCCCCGTGACCCGGACCGTGGCAAGGCAACTGAGCGGCCTCATGCACACCCTGGGGGTCCTACCGGGGCCCGACCGCACCCCAGCCCAGGCATCCCGGCGGCCCACAGGGAAGAAGAGGAGGAGGAGACCAAGCCCGTCGCAGCCTGACAGCCCCCCAGCCCCGAAGCCGGGGACCAAGCGCCAGCGCCAGTCCTTCCTGCCCTGCCTGAGGAGGGGGTCCCTGCCTGAGGCTCAGCCCTCACTTGGGCCCACGCCCCCCAAAGCCCCCTCCTCGCTCTGCCACTCCCCTCGCGTCTGCCCAGCCACAGTCACCAAAAGCCGGGTGCCCCTGGGCCCCTCTGCTGTGCAGAACTGCTCCACCCCTCTGGCCCTGCCTGCTCGGGACCTCAACACCACTTTTGATCTCTCAGAGGAGGCCCCCTCGAAGCCGAGTTTCCATGAATGTGTTGGCTGGGAGAATGCCCCCCAGGAGCTGAACAGGCTGGATCAGCCCTTCATCCCCAGGTGGGTGTCCCAGCCTCCCACCCAACCTCCCTCCCGGCCCTCCAGGCAGGGGCTCCCTGGGGTCAGCGAGGGACAGAGGTGTGCTGCCAAGAGGAATGGAAGCCGGCCTGACTCTCGGAGCTATGTTTGCTGTCTCCCTCCCTTCGGCCTGACCGGTGTCAGTCCCCAGGCCCAGGAGGGCTGCCCCTCTCAGGGGCCCTGCCTTGTCTGTCCACCTTCAAAGCCGCCAGCTCTGGGTGGTTTGTGGCATGCCCACGAGTGGCTAACGGGACCCACCCCACCTCGGGGAGGCTCAGCAGGAGCAGGAATAAGGAGGGGGGCTAGTCTTCTCTATTCCTCTGCACACTCACACCCGCTGGCCCAGTCTTAGTTTCACGTCCCACTGAGAAATGCATGTTTCTGCCATTTCCACCCCAGATTTTACCTTCCAGTCCAGCATCTGGAACTGGGAAGGGGATCCTTGGAAAACTTTATTCAGCATTTTTCGGTGAGAAGATGAAGCTCTCACCTTCGCCTTCCACCCACCTGCCAGGGTAGGGGAACAGTGACCAGCTCAGGACAGTCCAAGGCGAAGAACAAACAGCAGACTGACCTTGTACTTGTGAGGCTGAGGGCAGCAGGCTGCCCACCGCACCCCCTGCCCCTCCTACGGCCTGAACCACCTCTCGGTAACAAGCTCACAGCTAGGCAGGTGGAAGGGTCAAATTGTTTGAACTCCAGTTCCCTGAACGTTTCAGAAACTGACATGTGGATGTTCTCCCAGAACAGGCCTGTCACTCAGCTGTCAGCCCAGGCCAAGTGAGGCAGGGAGAGGAATCCACCTCTGAGTAGGAAAAAACCTCAGAGGTCATCTTGTCCAACCTCCGCACCCGCCAAGCTGGGGGCTGGAGGGAGGAGGTGCCCTTTTCTGGTTCCCTCCTGATCTGCCTTCCTTCACCTTCCTCCCTCCCGCAGTGGACCTGAGTCCCTGTTCACCATGAAAGGCCCCAAACCAACATCTTCCTTCCCTGGGACCTCAGCCCGCAAGAAGAGGCGAGCTGCCAGGTGAGGCTGGGGTGGTAGACCGGGAGAGACAGAATTTTCACCAGCGCAGTGGGCACTGAGCTAGCTACAGGCCTCGGCTATGTCTCTGGACCCCTGGGAACCGGTAGCAGGGGTCTCATGGGCAGGGCCAGCATCGGGTTCCCTGACTGAAGGAGGTTCCTTTGGCCCTCGCTAGTACAGGATTACACCAGAGGGAACGGTATCTCCCTTCTTCATTGAAAGGCTACAGGCTCCCTCTCCTTCAGGGGGACATTCGGTGTTCACTGGTTAAACTGGGGGACAGACCACTCACCCCTCACCTCTACTTCCCTCCCACACCCCACTGAGCTCTCTCCCCACTGCTTCTCCTGCCCTCAGATATGGCCTTCGTGCTTAGCCTCGCCCTGCTCTCAAGGCTTAGTATCCAGCTGTACCCCCTACCCCGACCTGTATCCCCAGGCACGGCTGTGACCTTCCTACCGTCCATCCTTCCTTCCCTCCCTCAGTTCCTCAGTCTCCCGCTCACTGGGAGTGGCCCGAGGCCGCAGCCGCATCGCGCGCCTCCCCAGCAGTACCTTGAAGAGACCAGCTGGGCCCCTCGCGATCCCAGGTGACTGGCACTGGGGACCGGGATGGTCGGGGCCCTGGTGGCAGATGAAGACGGGAAGTCGGAGGGTGGGCCAAGACCCAGGTGAAAGGAGGGCCTGGGGTATTACCCAGCATCGCAGGGACCCTGATGAGAGAGGTGGGGGCGGGGAGCCACGGGACCCAGCCTCACTGTCTTCCTGCCTGCCTGCCCCAGCCAACTGGCCTGCAGAGCCCCCTTCCAGTCCCCGCTGCCCTGGCAACCAGCAGGAACTGATGGGGATTAGGAGAGCCCTGTCATCTGGGAGCTGTGTCGCCAAGGTGTCCTGACCCACCGGCGCCTCTTGGTCCCCAGAACCGCCTGCACCAGGGGCCCTGACCTGCCTTCCTCCGCTCGGAGCAGTTAATGCCAACGCCCTCTTCCTTTATTAACATTCGTCGCCAGCCATTCGTCCTGATACCTGCCCTCTTTATCAATCTCTTGTTATATTCAGCTTCTCAGCATGTATATATTCATCTCGAGGGGTAACATTTTGAAGGTGCAACCACTGGGGCGCCTGGGTGGCTCCGTCGTTTAAGTGTCTGCCTTCAGCTCAGGTCGTGATCCTGGGGTCCTGGGATCGAGCCCCACGTGGGGCTCTCTGCTCAGCAGAGAACCTGCTTCTCCCTCTCCCTCTGCCTGCCACTCCCCCTGCTTGTGCTCTTTCCTTCTGTGTCCAATAAATAAATAAAATCTTTTTAAAAATAAAGAAAAGAAAAAAAATAAAGGTGCAGCCATCATACCCCTCCCCCCCCAGTTCACAACACTCTCCATGAAAACAGGTGGCTCTGGGGGTCTTTGCTCCCCACCTCCCATCTGACAGAGGGCTCTGTGCACTCATGGCCTCTGTGCAGTGGGAAGGGATGGGGATGTGGCAGGGGCTCCCAGCTCGACTCTCCCTGGTTGATGAGAGAGGGAGGCACCTTCAGCCTCATCCCTGCGGCTTGGAGCAGGGGCCCCAGCCCCAGGCCACCATCCTGGTGATGATACAGATGATAGTAGTGTCTTGATTTCCAAATGAAGACAGCTTTATTGTTTCTGCCCTATTGTGAACAGGATGCATACTCCGTGTAAAAAGAAGTATAAAGAAGAAAGGGACATTCAGCTTTAAGGCTCCCACCTGGATGTGAGCATGGTTAATCTTGGGTTTCTATTCTCTGACCCTTTATTTCTGCATATATACATATATATGTACATGTAGATATAGATATATTTTTTATTATAATGATTAATAAACCATCTCCAACCTCAGTGTATGTGTCTTTCTGTGTACCTACGCGGGATAGCAACACCTCCCCACTCTTCCAGACTTCAAGAAACTTCTGAGTATAGAAAACGTCCCCCACTGCCTCCTCCCAGGGCCTTAGGCTGGGGCCTAAGGGGTGAGCCCTGCTCTTTACTCTGCAGCCCCATCTTCCCCTAAGGGCCTCTGTTCCTGAGCGGGTGAAGAAGCCATCACACTGACAGGCCTGCTCCATCCTTCTGTGGCCTTGGGCGTAAGTTGCTGTCAGAGACGACAGTGTCGAGGGGCCCTGGGTCTCAGGTGAGGCCCTAGGCTAAGCCCGGACCACTGGAACCTTGCGTAGTCTTCCCGCAGCTCTGGAAGCCCCACTCCCACCCTGGTTCAGTTCGTGGCTTTGCACCCGTTCGGATTGTGAGGGTTCAACCCAAGTTTACCTCTGTCTCTCTAGGAAGGTGCAGCTGGCTGAATCAGTAGTGTCAACAGGATGATGGGAGTCTGTGTTTAACTTGCTTCAGAAAACAAACATGTTAAAGGCATTTAGCAGTGTGTGTAAGTGTGTGTAAGCAGTGTGTAAATAACGCTGCTAGTTTCAAATGAGTCCTCGCTGTGCTGGGGGAGCAGCTTCCCCCTCTACCTAGTGAGCCCTGCCCCATCCAGTTTTGCCTCCTTTTTGGAGGAGGAGAGAGAAGAACACCCAAGAGGAGCCCTGGGTCCCTCCCTGCTGCAGGCAGCGCACAAAACTTCGCGACCCTACAAGGTATAACGAGGAGAGAGACTCGAGAAGGTTCACGGAACACATCCAGGGTTAGACAGCAAGTGGCGGTGCCAGGATTCAGACCAAGGTCTGGTTCTTCACGTGACACCGAGCTGCTTCCCTTTAGAAGCGAACAGGCATCTTTTCTTTCCGCGTGCCTGGGGTTCCCGCCTCTCCAATTAGTCTTAATGAGTTGTTGTTTTTTTTCCCCGGTGCGCCGTGATTCCCACAGAAGCCGCTACAGCCTCCCATCTGTAGCCCCCAGCGGCCTGGCGTGGTGCCTTGACCTTCGGAGGCCTCGCCGAGCGCTGGTCGGATTCAAATTGAATAACTTGCCCATTTCCTGGGGCGCTCACATACATTATCTCATTTGATGGTCACCATCACCCCTGCAAGCACCGAGGCAGCAGGCACAGGGCAAGGTGGCTGGTAACGAGGGCCAAAAGGGCAAGCCTCGCGCAATGGGGTCCGTTGCACGAGGCAGAATTCGCCTAGGCTGGGGGCATCTTGCCAGTGGCAGGGGTCACTCTTGACAAGGCTGTTCTGCAACCGGCCATTGGCTCAGCAAACATCTGTGGCTCCGTGGTGCAAAATGTGCTCTCGGGTGACCCATTAAATGTACAAAGACTCTGCCAATGGAGTTAAGGACGTGTGGCTCCTGCCCTCAATCACAGGAGGTCGGGCTGCAAGTGCTCGCTGCATGGTGTCCTGCAGGCCGGCAGGCAGCCTGGCTGGCCCCAGCTTCACAGCGAGCTGACAGGGGCTGAGGGGGCCGCGAGCCGACAGCCAGCTCCCAGCTGACCTCTGTGGGCAGCGACGAGGCTCTGAGATTGGATTGTTCTTACATAAAGAGAGTCATCCCCCACCCACTGCAGGCCCGGCCTGATCTAAGGCCCCTCTTCCTGCTTCATCCGGCCTCTCCTACCTTGGGGGGTCTGCGCAGAGCCCCTCACTCCACGTCTGGGAGTTCAGAAGTACTCTCTTCCCAGGCCCTTTGCGCTCACCTCCTTGCCCACCTCTGGCCCGAAGCTTGTGTCTGGACCCTACCCTGGAGTCCAAAGTCCTGCCCAGTTCAGAGAACCAGACTCAGTGCCAGGAGCTGCAGACACGGAGAACAAGACACTGTCCCTTCATGTGGGGAGTCGGGACAGAGGCTGTCCCTGTCACCTGAGGGTAAGCCCAAACCTCCTTTGGTGTTGGGACCTGTCAAGGGCAAGGGGACTGGGCTCTCCCTTCTGGGTCCTCCCACGCTCAGCCATCAGCTCTGTCTCCCGCCCCCCCGCCAGGGGACTCTGTCACCACATGGGGTGCCCCTTGGCCGCTGCTAGCTCAGGAGTCCTCCCTCTCACCCCCCTGCTCGTCTAGCTCCAGGTTTTCCCAGGAATGTCCCTCTGGCTCTTAGCTAAGTTTGGGGGATGGTGGGTCCCAGATGAAATCTAGTTCGTGCTTGTCTTCCCCTCCTCCATGGTTCTTACATCTTTTTTTTTTTTTAGATTATTTATTTATTTATTTGACAGAGAGAGAGAGACACAGCGAGAGCAGGAACACAAGCAGGGGGAGTGGGAGAGGGAGAAGCAGGCTTCCCGCGGAGCAGGGAGCCCAACGTGGGGCTCGATCCCAGGACCCCGGGATCATGACCTGAGCCGAAGGCAGACGCTTAACGACTGAGCCACCCAGGCGCCCTCCCCTCCTCCACGGTTCTTTTGTGAAGAGGGATCTCAGAGGGCTTGGGATGGAGGCTGTGGGGGGAGAAAGGGACCAGAGCCACGTCATGGGGCCTGGAGACCATGGCTGTGGTTTCCGGTTCTCCAGAAACACTCCCTCCAGCTCGCCCTCAGCCTTGCCACCCCTGTTCCCTGGCTCATCCTGTCCATTTGGAGGACCACTGGATTGGAAATAACAGGCTGCCCGCCAGCCCTCTCCTCCCACCAGGGACACATCTGCCCCCCCCCCCACCCTCCCAGAGGGATGCAGTCAGGCAGGGAGAAGGAGGGGAGCAGAGAACAGAACAGATCAGGGAAAGCATTTAAAAAGCAGGTCTCAGGGTTAGAGGCTGGAAAGTAGGGGGCAGGCTGGAGCGCCCAGGAGGGCGGGGAGAGGGGGGTTGGAGAGAAAGGGCCTGCGCTTATTAACCCCAATGAAGCAGCCTGGCCCCTGGGTGTGTGAAGGTAGGAGAAGGCCAGGAAGGAGGAAGGGGAAAGAGTCTGGGGGTTCATCTAGGAACCCTTCCACAGCCACAGGAGCTGGGCTCTTCTCACCAGGGGCTGCCTCGGCACCAGCTGACAGATGAGAGGAGAGGGAACCGGCCCTGGCCTCAGGCAGCCCTCCTCCGCGCTGAGACGGGGAGAGAGCCCCTGCCCTCAAGGGGCTCCTATCTGACAGTGAACCATGGGTGCTCGCATCAGGGAGCTCCCACAGAAGAGAGGGTGTCCTGGGGGACCCTGTCCTTAGGGAGACTCCATTCTGATGGGAGGACATAGGTCGTAACATCAGGAAGTCCCTCTCCATGGGGGCCCTTCTCCTGGGGAAGCCTCAGGCTGAGGGGCAGGAGGGACCCCCTCCCACGGGACATGATAACACACCAAGAGCTTCTCAAACCGATGGAGCTTTGGGCCTCAAGTCTGCCGCTGGGGAAGGGCAAGGATGGAGGCACAGAGCCCCAGGGGGAGTCAGGGAGGTGAGAAAGCAGGCTGGGAAACAGGCTCTACTCTGAGTCTCCTCCGGGGCACGCAGAGATGACTCACGCGTGGTCCCTGGCAGACCCAGCTAGTGGTCTGGGGGCAAACGGTGCCGCCTCCCACCCTCTCTCCCCTGGCTGCTGCCCCCTGTGTCCTGTCCACACTCCCAGGTAACTGTCCTGGGGAGGTTCCTATACGCTGTCCCCTGCCCGCCCCCAGCGGGGTCAACAAGACACAGCAGCGCCCCCTCCCCTCCCCCGAGGCAGGCCTAGCTCCTGCCCCTCCAGGCCGAGGCCATCGCTAACACAGATTAGGTAAAGCACCGGGTGGGTATTGTTAAATGGAAGCTGTGATTTGTCGAGCAGCTGCTGTGTCCGGCTTTCCCTGAATTTATCCTCTCTGCTACCTTGGACCTAAGTGTCGTGAGTCCCCATTTTACAGGTGTGCAAATGGAGACTCAGAGAAGTTCCTGAAGTCGTCTAAGATCCTGTAGCTATTGAATGGCCGTGGCCCCTCTCTCCTCTAGAGGGCACTGTCAGAGCAGTCTGAAGCAACTCCAGAGCATACATGAGGTGATCCCTCTGGGGGATAGAAATCCGGGTTTTAGAAAGCCTGCCTGCCGCTGTGAGACCCGCTCTGTCCCCTCTGCGGGACCCTGCGGCCGCTCGGAGCTGGGCAGCTGAGCACTGCCATCTAGTGGCCACCAGGGCCCGGTTCCCTTGCTCAGGGAGGGGTCCCACGTGGGGTGGATGGACTCAGTGGTAGCCAAGGAGTCCAAGGGAGAGTCCCAACTTCTCCTCATCCCACCGGCGCATGCGGACCAACATGCTGCGCCAGGCACTGGGAACGGGGCCGGGGCACAAGGGGAGCCAGTGGGCAGCAGTCTAGTGGCTTGAATTAGAGACTGGCAAATTTAGAAAATGCTGGGCACCCTTGTGTGTGCGTTGAGGCCAGGTGTGGTACTGATCTGTCCCAGGAGGCAGGAGGGCATCCTGGCGGATTCTGACACGGGGGCGGGGCATGGAGGTGGGAGACCATCTTGTCTCCACCTCGGCTTGAAGTGGGGCATGGCTTGGCTGAAGGCCCTTCGGAGAGGCATCAGGCATCCTCTCCCCAAGGCCGGCAGCTTTCTGCTGTCCATGCAGAAGTCAGTCTAGGGATTGGCTTGAGGCTTTGGACATTGAGGCCCTTAGATTAGGGAAGCAGGAGAGGAGGGACCACAGAGATGGGGCCTGAGCCAGGCCAGGAGGATGGGAGTAGTCGTGGAGGCTGGCAGCTGCATCTGCCTGAAGCAACTGTGCAGCATAGTGTGATCTAGAACAGAGGGGCGGGGGGACAACTGTGTGTCTAACAATAGGGCTTGGGTAAATTAATGCATACAGTGGAAAACCATGCAGCTGTTAAAATGATGATGTAGATAAATATTTATTGATATGGAAAGATGTTCACAACATATTGCTGACTGGAAAAAACAAATTACAAAATAATTTGTGCAGCATGAGGCCACTTGTAAAAAAAAATGAACATATATATGGAGGGAAATCTGGTAGTGTTTATCTCCAGGTGGTGAAATCATGGCTAATTAAATTTTTTCGTTTTGCTTATCTATATTTTCTGATTTTTCTACAGCGAATGTGTCATACAAAATAATGAAAGTTTGGCAAACAACCACGACCATGTCTATCTACCTCTCCGGTTCTTGTGTGGACATCTTTGGATAGTTAAGGGCTGAGTGTGGGGAATGGGTCTAGGGTCTGATGGAGGTTGAGGATGGAGCCAAGGAGCCTGGGTGACACAGGTCCGGGGAGGTGGCTGAAGGGGGTGAAGGGGGGACCTCTCTCTGCTGCTGCTGAAATAAGCCTGGGTCACACACACAGAGGGACCAGTCACTGAGCCTCACTGACAAGCCCTTCCTGCTCTCGTTCCATCTCTCCCGCCCCACCCCCCAGACTGCTTTACCCTCATTTCAACTAGATTTCACTGGAACAAAGAGAGAAGGCCGTATATTGTGACTTTCCCGGCAAGCTAGAAGGACAGCCACTCCTAGTCACAGAGAGTAATTGGGATGAGGGTTTGTCCCATCTTTTTCTCCTTTTAATGCCCCTTGACTTTCCCAGCTCCTCCACCCATAGCAGGATCAAAAGTCATGGGGTATCCCCTCCCCAAGAGTCCCCTCCCCATGTTACTGCTCAGGTCCAGGGTCAAGCGTGGCTGAAGACTTCGAGACCTTCACCTTCCCTCTCTTGCTGGGACTCACCAGGGAAAACCTCGGCAGGCAGCTGATAACATGCCCAAATGGAGTGCGTCTCCCCAGCGTGGGGTAAGAGGCATTGCCCCGTCTGGAGCTCAGGGGTGAAGCTGGCTCTGGGAGCTGGGGAGGGGGCAAGCAGCCAGGCCTTGTCTGCAGAGCCAGAGACCTGGCAGTGCCGGGCTGGCCGCACCCCCCCCCGGGCCTTCCCCTTGTGCCCACTGCATGACTCACCTTGGCACAGACACAATGGTCAGGGGTGGGCACAGAGCCTGCCCCCCACTGCACCCCGGCCCCCTCAGAGGCTTCCGAGAAGCTCTTTGAGCTGGGGGCTTGGGCTGTACTCTGCCTAATAGCCTGGCATCTTGGGATAAAAACAGCACAGCCCCCCAGGGGCTGCCCTCTCCGTGTGGCGCCCTGACCAGTGGTGGAAAACAAGGCTCTATTCAGCAAGTGTCCAGGAGAAGGGGATCAGAGGCCCAAGCATGGGCAGCAGGGGGGGTGGGGAGATGAGGGCTTCCCAGAAGTCCAAGGACACAGATGGGTGAGGGGCCTGGGTGAGGTTCTGGCCCCCCGTGGAACCAGAACAGAAGGGTGGATGGATCTGAAGGGTCAGGCTCCAGGACGCCTGGCCCTGGGCTCCTAGTATGGACCCAGTGGCTCCCAGGTTCCCACACTGACTCATCCCCAGAGGCCTTTCCGTCCTCTCAGCCTGATGTGTGGGAACTCAAAGGAGATAAATCTCCAGTGTGAAAGTGAGGTGAGGGGTGGCCGGGAAAACAGGGTGATGCGGGAACAAAGATGGGAGCCAGGACAGCCAGCGCATCCATAATTGCTTTTGTGTGGCTGTCAAGGCCCGGCTCCAGACCGGGGTGCAGAGAGGCTGGGCAAGGGGCAAGCGAGCCCCCTGGGACTGAGGCAGGGGCTTAACTGGGGTCCAGGGAGAAGGCCAGGGAGTGCGGCGCCTGCCCCTCTTGCTCCCTCAAAGCTTCCATGTTCCTTCCTTCATCCTCCCCCGCCTCCCTGCTAGACAGAGGCCTCAACTGACCCTCTAGACAAAGGGCTGGTGTCCAGTTGCAGCCCACAGCCCCAGACCTCCAGGGAAGGGGGAGAAAGCAGGAATGCAGGACGCCCATGTTCGGAGGGGAAGAGTCCAACAGTCTGCTGGGAATGCGGCTCAGCAGGAAACTGCAACGTGGGCTAGAACACGTTTGTTCTTTGCAAGTTCCCAGCACTTAGCAGGCACTCGAAGGAAGAGTGCTGTGATGGGCTCTAAGAGGTGGAAAGCAGGTCAGAGGTCATCTGATCCAGACCTTTCCTGGGGAAAGGGCCTCCCTGCCCAGTGGTCAGGGCCGCAGACGGAGCATCCAGCCCCAGGCACCAGGAGGGTCACTGTCTGTGGCCAGACTGGGGTTGGCAGGCCCGGGAGGCCCTGCCTCTGGGCACGGTGACCTCGGTGGGGTGAGAAGGGCTCTCCCCATGGCCGAGCTGTGGCCCGGCCCCTCCCCCTCAGGCCATGCCAGGGGGCGTTGCCCGGGGCGGCTGGGGCAGCGCCAGGCCGGCCCACGCCTCCATAAAGCCCTCACTTCCCAGGAGCGGCCGGAGTCTGGCCAGCATGGAGAGGAGACGGGTCACCTCAGCGGCTCGCCGCTCCTACAGCTCCTCCTCGGACGTGCTCGGGGGAGGCCTGGTCTCCAGCCGCCGCCTGGGCCCGGGCCCGGGCACCCGCCTCTCCCTGGCCAGGATGCCGCTTCTTCTCCCAGCCCGGGTGGACTTCTCGCTGGCCGGGGCCCTCAACACCGGCTTCAAGGAGACACGGGCCAGTGAGCGGGCAGAGATGATGGAGCTCAACGACCGCTTTGCCAGCTACATCGAGAAGGTGCGCTTCCTGGAGCAGCAGAACAAGGCGCTGGCTGCGGAGCTGAACCAGCTGCGGGCCAAGGAGCCCACCAAGCTGGCCGATGTCTACCAGGCTGAGCTGCGTGAGCTAAGGCTGCGGCTCGACCAGCTCACAGCCAGCAGCGCCCGGCTCGAGGTGGAGAGAGACAATCTGACGCAGGACCTGGGCACCCTGAGGCAGAAGTGAGGAGGGGGCCCGGGGAGAGGGGCCTCATGAACAGGGAAGATGCCCGATGCCCCCCACCCCCACCCCCGGCCCAGCGGGAGTGCCGCAGACCCGCAAGGATGTCAGGCAGGGGGTTTTGCCTCCATGATCCTTGGCTCCTCTGTTTCCCCATCTCTGGGAGGGGAGGGCTGTCCTTGCTCCCCAAGATGATGGGAGGGACTGGGAGGAGCCCAGAGTCTCAGGGATCTGAATCCCGAAGACCTCTGGCCAAGGAGCCAGCGTACTCTCAGCACGTCCCCGTTGGGGAGAGCTGTGCGGGAAGAGTCAGGGACCCCGCAGGCAGGGTCTTCGCATTTCATTCACTGCAGGGCCTGGTGGCCTTTTGGGTCCGTAGAGAGGAGGAATGGGAAGAGAAGATTGGTGGGCAGTAGGAGGACTGGGCTCCCAGGGGAAAGGAGGTGCGGGAAAGAGCAGGCCTGGCTTCGGGAACACAGATGATGCTCCCTGTTACCAGCTTATGACCCTGGTCAAGCCACTTCAGCCTGCAGAGCTGTGAAGCAGAGATTCTAATAAAACCCATTTCCAAAGGTCAGGGGAAACCCCAGGGACGGGTGTTTTGCTGAGCTGGCAGGGCACGCACGTGTGTGTGTGTGTGTGTGTGTGTGTGTGCGTGTGTGTGCCCTCAAGTGCAGGAGGATGAGTGTGTTTGTGCATGCAGCAGTGAGTGTATGTTGGTGAAAGCACCTGTGTGAGTAGGAACAGGGGACCAGCCTTGATAAAGCACCTTAGTAATGAGTTAAAGCAAAGGTCCTTGTCTGCTCACCCTCCTGGCCAAGGCTCTGTCTGAGACCCTATGCCCTTCACTCCTCCTGCCATTCCACTGGTCCTGGGGGTGGGGATTCTCTCTGGCAGCCACCTCCAGGGAGATTGGGGGGCAGGGGTCCAAGATCCTCAGAAGAGCCTGGACCCAGGAATGTGTCCCCCTACCCCAGGCTCCAGGATGAAACCAACCTGAGGCTGGAGGCTGAGAACAACCTGGCCACCTATCGACAGGTCAGGGAGGTGGAGGGGAGGGGGAGGGATGGGGGGGTAAAGGGTTGATGGCAGGTCACACAAATAGCCCCCAAGCCCAGCCCTCCAGAACAATGTGCTGCTCTCCCCCGCCACAGAAGGAGGGATCAGACAAGGCTAGGGAGCGGGGAGGAGGAGTCTGGGGTCAGAGCAGCCTTTTGCCCCTCCTTGCTCCAGGAGGCAGATGAAGCCACCCTAGCCCGTCTGGATCTGGAGAGGAAGATTGAGTCTCTAGGGGAGGAAATCCGGTTTTTGAGGAAGATCCACGAGGAGGTAAGGCCAACATAGAGACTGGAATGGATAGAGACAGAGAGCCTGAGATTGAGAAATACTCACAGACAGAGAGAAAGAAAATGAGAGAGAGAGACTGAGGGAGACAGACATAGAGACAACAGAGCATCCTCAGTCCCTGGTGAAATTCATACAGACACACACCACTTACTAAGCATTATAACAGACCTTGTTGCCTCATTTTTTATTTCACTACAGTCTTGTGAGATAGGGACCCTCCCAGTATGATCTCCCAGTATGATCTCTGTGAAACAGAGGACACCGAAGCCCAGCCAGGTTAAAGAACTTGCTAAGGTCACATAGTTAGTCTCTCTGACATCACCCCCACTGCCATCTGTCTCCATTTAAATGAGAGCCCTTCATTTTAAAAAGATACCACTGAGCTCTCTGACTTCAGATTATGGATTCAGAGTCCATGATGCCAAGGAACCTGGGAACCCATAGACACACCCACACCACGGGGACTCGGTCACTCTCCCACAAGAACACAGGCACGCATTCAGTGCTCCTGCCTGGCCGAACCTGGGAGGAGGACACCATGAGGCCCCCAAACGACCCTCTGCTCCCCTAGCCTGGGCCATGCCACTTCCTCTAACTAGAACTGCCCCATTTCCCTTAGCCAACGTCAGCGTCCAAGGGGCAGGCAGACCAGGGCAGAATACTGTGGGGAAACCCCAGTGGCAGCCCGGGCCCCCGGTCCTGGCATCGCCTTCTCTCATCTTGCCCAGGAGGTGCAGGAGCTCCAGGAGCAGCTAGCCCAGCAGCAGGTCCACGTGGAGCTGGATGTGGCCAAGCCCGACCTCACGGCGGCCCTGAGAGAGATCCGCACGCAGTACGAGGCCATGGCGTCCAGCAACATGCATGAGGCCGAGGAGTGGTACCGGTCCAAGGTAGCCCTGACTGTGGGCCAGCCTGCCTCCTCTGGGCAGCCCTACTGGCTCCATACAAGAGAATTGGGGAACAAGGGTGGAGGAAGCTGGGAGAGGATCCTCTCTGGGTGATTGACCTTCACCAGAGAAATGAGGTGGCTTGCCCAGGGTCACACAGACACCATTACTGCCAATGAGTATTTCTTTCTTCTTCTTTCTTTCTTTCTTTCTTTCTTTCTTTCTTTCTTTCTTTCTTTCTTTCTTTCTTTCTTTAAGATTTTATTTATTTATTTTAGAGAGATAGAGAGAGAGAGAGAGAGAGCATGAGCAGAGGGAGGAGCCGAGGGGGAGGGAGATGGAGGGGGAAAAATCTCAAGCAGACTCCATGCTGAGCATGGAGCCCCATGCAGGGCTCAATCTCACCACCCTGAGCTCATGACCTGAGCTGAAACCAAGAGTCAGACACTTAACCAACTGAGCCACCCAGGCGTCCCTCCGATAAGTACTTCTTATTATTATTATTATCATTATTATTGTTACTATTACTGTTATTATTAGCCAACATTGATGTGTGCCAGGCCCTGTGCTTTACATGCATTATCTATCTTACTCACTGTGAAGAAAGTACTATTCTTTGACAGATGAGAGAACTGAAGTCCAGAGAGGTTAACCAGTTTGCCCAAACTCACACAGTTCCTAAATGGTAGAGCCGGATGTCTAATCCCAGCCGTTGCACTTCCTGATGCTTCTGCTGTTTGTGTCCCGGGTTACCGAGCACCCACTGCATGCCAGCACTGCCAAGGATCCAGAGACCTGTCCCACCAAGGAGACGTGATGTGCACCCAAATACATTGTCTAGAGAGAACATTGCTGGGCAGGGTTTATATAGATGTAATGTGGGGGACGGGGAGGGTATCATAGAAGGGAGGGCTAGGGGCTTGTGGGCTAGGTGGGACTGGCAGCCAAAGAACATGAAGAGAAGAGGGAAGGGGCATTTGGGGTGCAAGAAAGCACAGGGCAAGGGCCCTGAGATGCCAGCCCAGGGGCCGAGCTGAGGAGCAAGAGTGGCAGAAGCTGGTCATGGCTCTGAGCAGGTCAAGCCTGGATGGAGCCACGAGAGCGTCACTGCAAGCTGGTGGAGAGAGCACGATTAGAACCCAGGGTACTGCTCACCAGAACCCCCTGGCCACGGTGCTGGAGGTCAGGGTTCAGTCTCCTGGATAGAGCTGCCAGTGCAGAAGATTCTGGATTCTGTGGCAAACGCCATTTGGTCCTTCATTCCCTGCCCAGGCACTGTGCTAGGTGCTGGAGACGTGGCAGGGGCCTTCTGTGCCCTCTGCCCATGGGTCACAGTCGCTGGGAATAATCCCACCCAGGGCCAGAGTCCTGGGCAGACCTGGACACCAAGCCCGGGGTCCTGCCCATCTCCCTGAGTTCCCAGAGACCCATCAGCCCACACGGCTCCAGAGAGGTGCGGCCCAGCCACCCCTGAGCGTAGGGCCCTCTCACCCCTAGTTTGCGGACCTGAACGACGCAGCCGCCCGCAACGCCGAGCTGCTCCGCCAGGCCAAGCATGAGGCCAACGACTACCGGCGCCAGCTGCAGGCCTTGACCTGCGACCTGGAGTCCTTGCGCGGCACGGTGAGCGCGGGCGGGGCCGCAGCGAGGCGGAAGCGGGTGCGCGCGAGCTGGAGCCCCCGGGGGACACGCAAGCCGGGGACGGGGACCGGCACTGCGGGCGGGGGCTCTGAAAAGTTACTTGGAGGCCGGGGACAGGCCGGGGGGTGGGGGGAGGGCGGGCAGTGTGACCCCTCCCCGAGGCACCTGCCGGCTCCACCCTACAGAACGAGTCCCTGGAGAGGCAGATGCGGGAGCAGGAGGAGCGGCACGCGCGGGAGGCGGCGAGTTACCAGGAGGCGCTGGCTCGGCTGGAGGAGGAGGGGCAGAGCCTCAAAGACGAGATGGCCCGCCACCTGCAGGAGTACCAGGACCTGCTAAACGTCAAGCTGGCCCTGGACATCGAGATCGCCACCTACAGGAAGCTGCTGGAGGGCGAGGAGAACCGGTGAGCTGCCACCGCGGCCCTGGGGAGTCCTCCCTGCTGCCCCTCCCCGGAGTCTCCTTGCTCCCTTCAGGGACTGTCATATTCAGCTTGTGTCCTGCCCTCTCCTATCCCAGTGCTCAGCACAGTGCTCGCCCAACACCCAGTAGGTGTTCAATAAACGTTTGGTGAATAAATGAATGGATTCGATTCAAGCAATGTTGATGAGGTCGCAGAGCGAGGACTTGGGTCACCCCCCAAACTAAGAGGCTCACTCCCCACCCTCCCAATGAAGATTGGACTTCTTTTCCCCTGACCCGTCTCTTTGGTCTTGGAACTTTCTTCACCACTTCCTCCTCCCCTCTGCCTTCCTCCAGTCCTCCAAGCTTTCAAATAGAGATGCTCCCCTGGCGGACAACACCCAAGCCCCTTGCAGACTCTTGGAGCCTCAGGGAGCGTGTTGGCTGCTGGAGAAAGCCAAGAGATGGGCCTTGAGGCTGTCAGGATAACCCCCTGGACCAGGGCCTGGCCCCGGGGATGTCCCTGGGCTGCCCGGTCACTCTTCTGCCTTTGCTGTCTTTCAGCATCACCATTCCCGTGCAGACCTTCTCCAACCTGCAGATCCGAGGTCAGTAGAGCAGGGCTTTGTGGGCAGGGTGTTGGATTCCTGCCCTCTCCCCCAGGTGGGCTGCTACTCTGGCCTGGGGCCGAGGACCAGGGCAAAGGGGTCCGGTCCAGGGATCGCCTTGGGGACCATAATTCACTGCAGAGCTTCCAGCCAGAACACAGCAGCCCAGGGCATTCCAGGTGGGGCTTGCGGCTCCTTCTGCCCTGCTCTGCCCTGTGCCCCCTTCCCTAACCTTGCACCCCCTCCTATAGCAGAACTGGGTGAAGATCTCAACCTCTGCCCTGTCCACAGAGCCCTGATCAAGCTCAGCCCATCTGAGTGTTTTATGTTTTTGTTTTTTTTTTAACTGCTTGTCACTACAGGGGGCAAACGCACCAAAGAAGGGGAAAGTCACAAGGTCACAAGACATCTCAAAAGCCTCACAATACAAGTTATACCAATACAGGCTCACCAGATTGTAAATGGAGCCCCGCCGGCTCTCGGTTAGCAGCCTGCCTCTCAGACTCTCAGACACAGTGCTTTTCTCAGCTTGGCAGAGAGTGAGCCTCACCAAGCCTGTTTTCCCTGCCCTCCTGGGCTCCTTCCTCCCAGGTTTCCCTAAAGGGCCAAGCTTGTGTCATTTTCCCAGCGACCTCAGTGCCCAGCCCAGGACCTGGCACAGGGTAAATGTAGGTTAAACTAGCAGAGCTGGTTGGTATTCAAAGTGATGTGTCCTCTGGTGCTCAGATGAGAGGCTATGGGGCCCCTGGGCGAATGCCAGCCTCCACCTCACCTCCTCCCCGTCACTGGGAGGGCCCCTCGGGGCTTGCCGTGCCTGGTGGCCAGGTTCTCTGCTCAATTCGTCTGTCCCCGAGGCTCCACGGCTCAGCTCAGTGCTGATTCAGCCCAGAGGATTATTTCCCCCTGGACTGCAGCTCTTGTAGTGAATAAAGTTTTATGCTCCCTGCTCTTAATTTTAAATATTAGTGAGTGTGACATGTTACATTTCTCTCTCTGGGGGGGGGGGACTAAATTACTTCTGACTTGGATGTGGCCCTCAAATGCTTCTTATCTAAGGGGGGAAAAAACAAAACCTTCTTCTGCTCTAGAAATTTAGGAACATGAGCTATACATGTCCTGGGGCTAGTTCAGCATCAGAAGTTTAACCAGGCAGAGCAGGTTGAGGTAATACTGCCAAGTGCCAAACAGTAAAGGGTCAGTAGAGCCCAGAGAAGTGGCAGAGAGAAGTAAGGGAGGGGCAGGGGAACAGGAAAGGGACCCACGTGTATTGGGCACTCATATGTGCTAGGCACTTAACATGTATTATTTCAGTGAACTGACTCCTTGCTCCCACCTAGAGAAGTAAACACCATCATCCCCATTTTGCAGATAGGAAACTGAAGCTGGGAGAGGTAAATTAACTTGCCCACAGCCTTGTGGCTGAGCTGAGACTCGAGCTCTGGCCTGCCTGATTTCAAAGCCCATGTGCTCCTTCCTCGGCACATCGCTGGGGTGTCAGAAAGCCAGGGACCAGGCGAGAGCTTGCAGAGGGACTGAAATGCAGCCAGGCCAGGAAAGTGAGCAAAGCACTGGATGGAGCAGCCAGGCCTTACCTAGCACCATGGGGACTTGGGGGGCTCCAGCCCCTTTGAAAGAGCCTAGGTCCTCTCTGCCTAGTTGGATAGACTTTCAATCCCTATGACTGTGGGTTTCATGGGGAAGCTGGGGGTGGGGAATGATGTTTAGTGGCCCAGGAGCCAACAGGAGGCCTCCTGTCCCCGTGCCTGCAGAAACTAGCCTGGACACCAAGTCCGTGTCAGAGGGCCACCTCAAGAGAAACATCGTGGTAAAGACCGTGGAGATGCGGGACGGAGAGGTAAGGAGAGCAGACCTGAGATTCTGGCCCTGGCAGAATTGAGACCAGGCTTTGGAAGAAAGCCTAAACTGCACATAGAAGGTTCTCAATCACTCAGAAGAGCTTCCCAGGGAGGCTCTGGAAGGGGGGAAGGAACCTGGATGTAATTCAACTCCCTATCCCCTCCGCTGGCAGTTCCAGGGAGACTGGGTGCCCAGGCCACTGGGTGGAGTCCTGATTTGGACTTTCTCCCTGTCTCACCCTCAGACGCAGGTGCCCCCAGCACCAGGCCTGGGGAGAGAGAGAAAGAAAATTAAAGTTAGTAGCTTTCACTCCCAACTTTCAATTTCCGGCTTGATAAAAGGAACCTGCTGGAGGAATAGGAAGGGGGGATTTGGCATAAGCCCTCCCTGTCACACCCGCGACACTACTAGCTAATCTTACCACATCAGCTCGCCAGGTGCCAGGCCCCGCGCTAAATGCTTACGAGTGTTACCTCATTTCCTGGCAGCTTCTTGAGGGGGAGTGCTGGTTGCTCCCATAGAGAAGAAAGACCCGGGAAGGCTGGGGACTTCTCCAAAGTTGTATGGCCTTGAAGTGGTGGGCCTGATATCTGTGTGAGTCCCTAACTATTGCGCTGTGCACTTCTGTGCCCCCTGCAGGTCATAAAGGAATCCAAGCAGGAGCACAAGGACGTGATGTGAGGCAGGACCCTCCAGGTGGCCCCTGTCCCACAGTGTGAGGGGCCTGAGCAGATGGGATTGTTGCCCCTCTTCTGATGGTGGACTCCCCCAGACCCGAGTTCCCACTCACCCCGGCTGCTCCCCTCGTCCCTCCACCTCTACACCAGCTTGCTGCCCTAGGCTCCGTGGGTACCAGACCTGCCAGACAGCACCCACCCTACACCCAGTAACTCCAACTAACAAGGCACTTACCCCAAAGGGGCGGCCTGGAGGGGCATGGCCAGCAGCTTGGGTTAGAACTGGGAGGAAGGAGAGAAGTTGGGGAGGGCCAAGGACCCCAAAAATTGCCCTCCTCGACATCCCTAACCCCCACTGTCATGGCAACTATTGCCAGAGCTGGGGGTCCCTGGGGGTAACTGGGAAGTGGGCCTTGGGGTTTCGTCAGGCTGCTGGCGGACAACCAAGACTCTGAGACAGGAACCCCCACAGGCAAGGTAGTCCTGGCCAGAGGTGTCTTCTTCTAGACTGACCCCGAGCAGTCTGAGAGCGGGTGGGGACATCCTGCCACTTGGAGTGGTGCCCAGACAGAATGCCTGGCCTGCCCAGATCCCAGAGGGGCCCTCTGAGTGACGATTCAAATGTCTCAGTCCCACAGAGCTGACATGTGGGCACGCTGTGGGCATGCCATGGGCATGTGGGAGTTTGATTCTCAGCACTTGCAGGATCTATAGTGTAAGTGGAGAGGGAATGGGTGCTGGGAAGGAGTAGAGGGGAGCTGCCTGGCCCCTAGGTTGGCTACAGAGAGGTCAAGCCCAGGAGTCGACCCTCCATAAGGCTGGAGGGGAGGCAGGTGGAGATGGTAGGGGAGGCAGTTGGGATGATGCTAGACATCAGAGTTGGGGGTTGTGGGCAACCAGGTACACCTGGCCTCTGGGTCATGGGGAATCAAGGAAGTGACTCATCCTCTTGAAGATGCTCAAACAGGAGAGAGAGGCAGCCGTCCCCGGGGGCAGGGCGCACTTTGTCCCATGCTAAAGGCCCCTTCCTTGCTGCATAATCCCTCCACCCAGGCGTCGGAGCTACTGTAGCTGCTGCCTCGAGACCCCAGCAAACACTGCTGGGCGAAGCCACCCCCATTCATCTGACACTCTCCACCCTACAGTGACCTGCTGCTTTCCCCTAACCAAGGGCCCTTGTGGTTCTCCTCTTACTCAAATACAAAGTGTACGCTCATTTTGTAGGTAGTACTCTAGTTTATCATTCGGGAAATGGAGGCATGAGCAGAGTGAAGGCTCTGGTTTGTGCTCTGCTTTCCATGGGAAGACTGTGGGGGGCAGGCACAGGACTATCTGTGCCCAGAAGTAGGGCTGAAAGGGCCCACTCCAGGGTACCCCTCGCCGTTCTAAGGCCAGAGAAGTGAGAGTCCCTCCCTCTTTCCAAGACCTGGTGCCCTTTCCCCCACTCCCTCCTGCCACCCACTGCTGCTAACCTTCAGAGCACCACTGCAGCCTTTACTCACTAAGGTAAATAAAGACAATGGCCGTGGCCTTTCCCAGAGTGGACTCTGATCTGTTCAGGAGAGGCTGGGGCTGGGGGAGAGGGCAGGAAACGGCCTGGGACAAGACTCAACTTGCTTCTTCTCGCTGATCATCTTGGGACCCCAAGCCCCCCAGCAAACTCCAACTCCAACCCTGCTCCACATGGCAGCCCCCGTGCCCCCCGGCCCTTCTTCTCACCCAGTCCCCAGCCCTGGGGAAAGCCCTGACCTTGACCTCACTTCCCCCTCCCATTTCCCCTGTTCTAGTCTTTACCTTTATTCCCAAACCGGCCATTCCAGAGACGAGGACATATACTAGGCTCCTCTACTCCCCCTTCCTCTCCCGGCTGCCCCCCATTTCAACCAGTGCCCACTTGGCAATCCCCCAAGGCAAGAAAAGAAAGCACCTCAAACACTGTTCCAACATCAAAAAGGTCATTTGATGAATATTAGGTTCACTTCTTCCTTCTCTGAGCATGAGGTTGGAAGATGCGCACTCTGGCTGCTTCGGTACTGGCCCCAGTCCCCCATCTCCTGCCCGCCTCAGGCTGCTCCACCCGCCAGGAGCAGGTTATAAGTAACAGGTCTGTCCACACACACACCCCCCACTTGCCACACAGCCCAGCCCGGGATGCCCACCCAGAGGCATCCGGTGTCATCTAACAAACACATCTGAGCGCAACTGGTCTTCCGAGCGGGGGGGGGGGGGGGGGGGGAGGTGGGCGGCTAGGGGGAGAATTTGGGGCAACAGCGAAATAAGTAACAGCAGCACCGGCAGAGGTGAATGGTGATAAAGACCGCCGTGATGAACAGGTAGCCCACCAGGGTGAGCTCCACGGCGGAGCGAGTCTCAGGGTCCGAGAACGAGGCCCGGTAGCGGCCCCAAGACATGACACCCAGCCGCAAGCCGGCGACGCGCACCCCCTGCCGCCAGCAATAGTAGATGCCCCGGTCACTCAGCTGGGTGAAGCGGATGTGGAGGTGGTTGCCGTGGTCGATGAACACCCTCATGGACCTGTTGACGCCCCTCAGGTACTGCGTGCGGTACAAGTACTGGCGGTCCTTGTCCCAGGCCACGGCGTGCTCTGGCCGGGCCCCGGGACAGGAGATAATGAGTCCGTGGCCGAGCCTCTGCTGGTGGTACTGGATGGGCACCTGAGGCAACCAGGGCCGGCTGCCCACCTTGGACACATAGCTGAGGATGGCCATCACGCCCTCGTGAACCTTCTTCTCACACGGCACCACGCAGCTCTGGACCAGTAGTTCGGGGGTGTGCTCCCTGGCCTGGGCCCGAAGCTTCCTGGGCACGGCCTGCGAGCCGCAGGACACCACCTCCGGCAGCGTCTTGCGGTAGCGGGGGGAGAGACCCGGGCTCTGCAGGTAGCACAGGCCGATGCGCCACTGCTCTCCTCGGACCCCGCAGCGGTCGCAAGGGGTCCACTCCCAGAAGGTGGTGAAGATGTGGAGGCTCCCGTGGTGCTCATCGGCAAAGGGCTCCTGGCCCTGGTCCTTGAAGGTGGCCACCATTCCCTCGCCGCTCTGGATGTCCACATCGTAGGCATAAAAGTAGTCCCCCTTGCGGGTGCCACAAAAATACAAGCCCGAGTCCTCGGGCTGGGCCCGGAAAACCAACAGGCTGAACATGCGGATGCTGAAGCGAACCAGCATGTCGCTGCCCGCGCGCACCTGGGACTCCTCTGTCAGCACCCGCCCATCGAAGTCCGTCAGCACTTTGGTGTGGCTGCTACCCAGGTGCTTCTGATAGTACCAGACCACGGCAGACACCTCCTCGGGCTTGCAGTGGCAGGGAAGTTCGAAGCTCATGTCTGCCAGGTAGGCTGCATTGTCAAACATCAGAAAGGCTGGGCAGGGGGTCCTCTGAAAAATGTTCTCCTTCTCCACAATTTCGAAGGCCTGGAGACTCCCCCACACCCACAGGAGCAAAGTGGTGTGGGCCAGGTTCATGCCTGCAAGAGGCAATGGTCAGAGGGGGCGGGGCAAAACCAAGGCACTCAAGGCTTCACGGGGCTTCTAGAGATCACTGCCAAGAGCAGGTATCTATAGGAGAAAGGACTGAGCAGCCAGAAGAGAAGCAAGAATCTGCAGAGGACACGGCCAAAGGCAAGGCAATTTATTCCCACCTGATGTAGAAGATGCCCTTCTCACGCTCCAGACGTTATCTTGAGGGAAAGACCATTCTAGAACCTGGCCCTCTCTCTCCTTTCTAGAACACTGGCACTCACCCAAGAATGGGTCAGGGGAAACCGGAATGAGAAGCAAGGGCACAGGTGCTAGAACAGGAAAATCTCTGCCTTCCTGCTTCAGGTCCTGCCTGCCTGCTTGGTGGAAAGGTCTTCCCTTTGGTTAATCCGGGAGTTGAAGAAGACCCACCTGCCTGCACATCTGGCCATCTGAAGCCTGGGAGGCTGGCCAGACCCAAGCTGATGGCTTGGGGCTTTCCCAGACACAAACTGCCCAGGAATTCAGCCCCTGAGGAAAATACTACACCTCAATGAGGTAGCATTTGATTATTTGTCAATTAAATATGCATTCATTGATTTGGAGTATTCTTGTTAAGAGCTATGGAGATCAGTATTTGTTTAACATGGAAGACTGATGATTTTTCTTTCTTATTTATTTATTTATTTATTTATTTATTTTTTATTTTTGAGTAGAGGCTTTAACTGGTAATAGCCAGCATTTGGTTGGGTACACACTCGTCTCTCAGGGCCACGGGCTAGAGGCTTGGCAGACTCTGAGGGTGGGAAGCAAAACTCAAGTTCTTGGGCCCTTGACCATTCTGTTGATCTACACAGTTCAGAATATTGAGCAACCTAGGTGGCTGGAGAAGTGGGGAAGATTCGATTCTTGCATACGTTCTGCCAACTCCAGGTTGAGAAGGGAATTAGGTGTGGGCTTCTCATGACAGTCCTGCAGAGCCCCCAGGACAACAAGCAAAAAATGCCTCCAGTGGCCACGGGGGGGCCTCTGAAGGTAAATGGTCCTGTCAATCCACCTTGTACAGCCCTAGCAGCTCTTGCAGGAGCCTCTCCTCCTCCTGGATCCCACCAGGCTGCTCCTCCAGACCCCGCTCCTTCTGGCTCAGCCCCTCCTTTGTGGGTCTGGGAGCACTCGTGGCTTGCAGCTTCTGAAACAGGCCTCTGCAGCTCTCTCTCTCCGCACGGCTCAGCAGGCTCAGGTTCAGGGTGAAGCGCCCGGTGCTGGCCAGGCTGTGCAGGATCCCTAGCACCACCAACCGGTCGGCTGGCCTCACATGATCCGCCAGTGCCACCAGCAGCTCCCCTAGAAGTCCAAACCCCACGTCCGTCCGGAAGAGGTGACCCAGCTTTGGACCTCCGAGCCGCAGCAGGGCCTGGTAGCGCTCTGGCCCGCTCTGCAAGTGCCGCCGCCAATCACGGTAGAACTCTGCAGAGGTCTCAGGCTGGAAAAGTGTTTTCTCCTGGATCACAAGGAAGGAAAGAAAGTCCCGAGCTCTTCCAGCTGCTCTGCGGCAGGAAGAGAGTGACGGTGACGGGAGCCTGTGGGTTTTCATCTTAGCTCTAGTGTTGCTTTCGGAGCACTAGGTAGGCTGTGGTCCCTGTGGGCCTGGTTTTCAGATCAGGGAACTGGGAATGGGACAGGGAGGGAGGGCCCCAAGGAACCCAGGCCATGATTTGAGAATCTCAGTTGCACTAGGATTTTCCCACTGATGAATGTGCACATATGTGCACTGCTCTATGAGAGTAAGTCAGGGGATGACTGGAAACCTCAGGAAGAGAGAAAGGAATTCAAGGTGAGTGTTAGAAATCTGACAGGCTGGGTCTCTCTCCCAATGCTGCCACAGTATCATTACACTATATGCCATATAACCTGGGGGCAGAGCAGCTCAAATCTGATCTGGGAGTGCAAGCCAACGGACTGAGTGAAGAAGACCTGTCTAGCCCACCTTCCTGACTGGTTCTGCCCAGCGTAACTCACTCTCACCGTCTGCTGGTTGCTTTTCTCTCTGGGATTGGAGGCAGAAACCTGCCTCTTGTCAGTTTAACATGAAAAAGAAGGAAGAAGTATGTGTCGTAAGAAGACAGGGTTGGAGGTTTAGGGCAGAGACTCCGACGGGGCTGAAGAGGCTGGGCCTCACCTACCTGGGAGATTTCAGTGGTCTCGTCCTGAGAGGTCCCCGTCTGAGTAGTGTGACAGTTCCAGGCCACAGCCCTCCTCCCTCCTGTCCTGGCCTCCCGCTCCAGTGGCTTCAGATGTGATGCAAGGACAATACTCCTGCAGGCAAAGGACAGGGATCGGAGGATAGACTTCACGCTCTCTGCGGATGTGAGGTGGCTGCACTTTGCATGATCGAGGCGAAACCTACCAGCAAGTCAATATGACAATAATAACAGCAACAATGGCTGACGGCTTTTGAGCACTTCCCATGTACCAGACACTGTGCTCAAAATCTTACATGGAACAATTTCTTTAATCGTAACAATAGTCACTCTCTTTTACAGATGAGGACTAGAGGTTCCGAGAGGTTAAATAACTTGCATAAGATCACACAGGTAGCAGAAGGTAGGGCCAGGACTGAGCCCAGAATTGCCTGACTTCAAAGCACATGCTCTTATCCGCTACAGTCCACCATAACAGGAGGGTCTGAGAAAAACTGCATTAAGCTGAAAAAAAAGAAAGAAATTGCATTAAGCCAACCTGAACTCCTCGTAGGAGGCCACCTTCTGCTCCACGGCCCGTAACTTGGCAGCATTCTCCCGTTTGTATTTCTCATCAGCACTGAGTGCAGCCTGCAGCTCTTTCTCCAAAGCCTTGAAGTCAATGATGTCTTTCCTCTCCATGGTCTGTTTCTAGGAAGGCAAAGGAAATGGACGTCACTGGAGGATCAATATCAGGGAGGAGGATGTGTCTGCCTTCTTTGCCAGCCTACAGAACGACCCCAAAGCGCTCTGGATATCTTTCTACTTATCTTGCAGGGTGTTACAACAATCTAGTTCTCTATAGAGGGGAGCTGAGTTGCACAGTGAGGACTTGCTTAAGACTTGTCACTGAAAATAGAACACAGAGTCTGACTTTCAGTTTGGAGCCCTGTCTTTTTTTTTTATGTTATGTTAATCACCATACATTACATCATTAGTTTTTGATGTAGTGTTCCATGATTCATTGTTTGCATATAACACCCTGCGCTCCATGCAGAATGTGCCCTCTTTAATACCCATCACCATGGAGTCCTGTCTTAATTTTGTTCTCTACCTCTAAAAGTATTTTAATTCTGGTGCTTCTGCTGAGGAGACATTTGGATCTCAGAATCCAGTCCCTTCACTCTTTCACAAAATCCTAGTGCAACTGAGATTCTCAAATCATGGCCTGGGTTCCTTGGGGCCCTCCCTCCCTGTCCCATTCCCAGAGGGTTCACTCTATAGCGAGTGACAGAGGACCTCCCACAAACGCAGAGCTATTGTTAACTATACTTCTGAGTCCAGGAATAAAATTTCACCCATCATTCAGTGTTTTCAATGGGGAATGATACTTTTCACCCAAACCAGATGCAATGACTGAGTAGGAAATCAAGCAGAAGTGGCAGAGGAAGGGGTTCAGGGATCTCTGTTCCCAAATCCCTCCGTGCAGACCAGGGCTGGAGCACAGGTCTGTAGGTACTCGAGCAACCTCTTTAGCTCTGCCACTGTACTTCTGCAGCCTCTGCGTATGTGAGGCTGATTGATCCGTTCAACAGGGAACTCATCTATATGGGTTCTAGTAGTGGCTCTGGCATTTACTTGCTGTGAGACCTCTCTGAACCTCAGACTTGTGGTGCGTTGACCTAGATTTTGTGGTGGTGTCATCATCAACAGCCCTAGGGCAGGGAAGCAGGAGGTCTGCGACCAACCCCACAGCCCTTTCCCTCCACCCCAGCGTGGGTAAACTGAACACCGAGAAAGGGGCGGGGCAGGCCAGGAACTTAACTCAGGTGTCTCGGCTCCTGTCCAGTTCTATGCCCTCCCCAGTCATTGAAGAGAGAGGACAACTAACCCTTCCGCTCCCCAGCCCTTCACCCCAGGACCTCAGGCCTAGGCTTCCTTGCTTTCTTTGGGAATACTCAGATACTCCGGAACCGCACAGCTCAGCGTAGAGGAGCGGTGGTTGCTCAGCAACTGCTCCAACAGCCTGACCACGTGATCGTCCAGAAAGGCCCCCCCCCTTTCAGGGTGGCTCCGAGGCGCCTGACCAGATTCATGCCTCCTCCGGCCTTAGTCTCTTTGGAGCAACCCACGCCTTGGTTTGGGGGCTCTCGACTCCACGTGGCTGGTTCCTGGGTCCGCGGCCGGCATTCCTCCTAGCCGGTCCTCAGGCAGAGGGCTGTCCTCGGGGCAGAAACGCGACGGCAGCGTCGGCGGGGTCCTTCCGGACGGCGGGCGCAGCGGTGCGGCGGCGTGGGGCGGAAGCGCGGTCTCGGGCGGCGGACTAGGAGCTTTAGGCTGAGCGGGCGACAGGTGAGCTGGCGCGGGTCAACGGCAGGAGAAAGTTGCTGGGATGGGAAATTAAATAATGTCAAATCTGGAAGAGACGTTGTAGGTTTTCTGCCCCCTTTCACTTTACAGATGGGTAAACTGAAGGGTGGAGCGGGAAAGGGAATGAAAGATGGCCCCCTCTCCCACAGCACATACCTCGATTCCGGGATTCCCTCAGTGTCGACCATCCGTAAAATTCCTTCCCTGGGCGAGGGTCGTTGTCTTACTCCCTCTTCCATCTGTGCCTTCTTCATCCCTTCTCTACTAAGCTTACTCCGTCATTATTCTGTATTCGTTTGGGAGCCTGCGTTATAGCGGGAAGCTACAGTGAGGTTTGGCCACTAGTTTTGTGCAACTGTGGGCAAGTCTTCTACCTTCTCTGTGCCTTGTAGGAGTTATTCACTCATCATTCAACAAATAGTTATCGAGGTCTTGTTTTGTGCCAGCACAGTTCTACGTGGGAAAAAAACAAAAAAAGTCTTAACACTGTAGATGGGGAGATGATAGTGAAAGTGACGTGAATAGATATATGTGAGCGAGAGACTAGTACTACCAATAAAGTAATAATAAAACAATGAAAGTGGGGATTGGAGAGTGTGTGTAGGGAGGACTGTTTTAGAGTGACATTCTCAGAGGTGACATTTTATTTTGTTTTATTTTTAAATATTTTATGTATTTGACAGAGACAGCAAGAGAGGGAACACAAGCAGGGGGAGTGGGAGAGGGAGAAGCAGGCCTCCCGCCAAGCAGGGAGCCTGATGCGGGGCTTGATGCCGGGACCCTGAGATCATGACCTGAGCCCAAGGCAGACGCTTAACGACTAAGCCACCCAGGCGCCCCAACAGAGGTGACCTTTTAGTAGGGACCTGAGTGAAATGAAGGAACAAGGTATAAATATCCAAGGGAAGAGCATTTCGGAAGAGAATTTCAAGTATAAAGGGCCTGGAGCAGAAATGAGCTTGATTTGTTCCGCGAGCAGCCTTTTATAAAAATGTGTGCAGGCACTTCATGGATCTTGGGGGAGTGAAATGAGCACAGATGTGATAACTCTTAGGAAATAAAAAGAATATGCATATGAAAGTTTCCATTGTAATTTACATTTAATTACAAGTCCCTGGAGTCCTTTACTTGAGATGAATACCACTATCTCAAAATAAAATATTCCATTCTGTTAACATTGCGTTCCTGCTATGTTGGGCATTGGCAGGAAGGCACAAGGAACACAGGGTTCCTGTATTCAAGAAGAGCCAAAAAATAATGCTTGCTGACATTTATTGAGCCAGTGACTTTGATAAATTGTTTACAGAGACTGTTTTGTTTAAATCTCATAACTTCACACAATGGGGATTACTCCATTTTCCAGTTGAGGATATAGATTTGGAGAAGTGAAGTAACTAACCTGAAAGTACCTAGTTAGTAAGTGACAAAGTTAGGATTCAGATGTAGGCCTTTCAACCCCAGAGCCCTAACCCTTACACCACCTCTGGTTTGTTGTTTATTACTTATAAACTGTAGGGTTGTTGGGGAGGGTAATTAGTAGTTAACTACCATTCAAGGCAGAGTTAAATGCTGATTAAGGTACAAAAGGCTATAGGAGTGTAGGGGAGTGAGAAATTGAGGATCTAGAAAAGCTTGAAGGAGGTGCCATTTGAATTGTTACTTTGAATAGAATTTCAGTAATTGAAATGGAGAAAACCACGGAATACTTATTAATTACAAAGAGAAAACAAGAACTTTACATTGGAAAAGCCTGGCAGACACCACCATAATCAAGTAATTAAATGAACGTCACCACTAATGGGACAGATTAAAATCTTGTACCACCTGATAGGAGATGCACTGAAAAGAACACCGCATTGCTTCTGAGAGATTCCTGCTAAAAATGCAAAACCTGACTCCAGTCATGAGGAGACACCAGATATACCCAAATTAAGGGACATTATACAAAAATTAATCGCCTGTAATCTTCAAAAGCATCAGGTCGTAAAAGTCAAGGAGAGACTGAGGAGCCGTTCTTAAGTGCAGGAGACTAAACACGTGACCGTTAAATGCAAACGTGATTCTGGATTGGATCCTTTGCTGCGCAGGACATTATTAGGATAGTTTGTTCTAGGGGCGCCTGGGTGGCTCTGTCGGTTAAGTATCCAACTCTTGATCTCAGCTCAGGTCTTGATCTCAGGGTCATGAGTTCAAGCCTGGCATTGAGCTCCACGCTGAGCGCGCAGAGCCTACTTAAAAAAAAAAAAAAGTACAGTTTGTTTTAATAATGGAGGTCTGTGGATTAGGTGGTAGTAATGTGTCACTATTAATTTTCTGATTTTGATTGTCATACTGTGGTCATGTGGGAAAATGTCCTTGTTTGTAGGAATCACACACACTAAAGCAGGGGTTGACAAACTTGCTATCAAGGGCCAGATAGTAAATATTTTAGGCTTTGTGGGTCATATGGTCTCAGAACTACTCAAGTTTGTTACAGTGTGAAAGCAGCCACAGACATTATAAATGAATGAGCCTGGCTGTGTTCCAATAAAGCTGTTTTTATAGACACTGAAATTTGAATTTTATATAATTTGCACATATCGTGAAATATTCTTTTGATATTTTTCAACTATTTAAAAATGTAAAAGACAAAAAAAAATGTAAAAGACATTTCTAGCTTGGGGGCTGTATGAGAACAGGCAGCAGGCCAGGTTAGCCCCAGGCCGTAGTTTGCCAGCTCCTGCATTCAAGTATTAGGAGGTGATGAAGCACTGTGTCAGCAACTTATCCTCGAGTAATTTAGGAAAAAGAAAAATATTTGTGCTACTTTGCAACTCTCTGGTATTTTAAGTTAAAATTTTTTTAGTATAATAAGAGTGGGAGAAGAGAATGTAAACAGTGAGGAGGAGCAGTCAGCAGTCCTGAGAGGAGATGTGTTGAAGGGGATATGGTCAACCATAAGGTTAGAAATGTGGGGCCGTGTTGTGGAGGCCTTGGTTACCTCGCTAGACTCTAACACCTCTTTTCCTTGAATTTTAGCATCATGGATACTGACTTGTATGATGAGTTTGGGAATTATATTGGACCAGAGCTTGATTCTGATGAAGATGATGATGAATTGGGCAGAGAGACCAAAGATCTTGATGAGGTAAAACAAATACATTACTGTTTTCATCTCTCTCTTTAAAAAAATGGGGGGGGCAGTGAATCCTCTGTGCTCCCATAATATTCTGTGTATATCTCTCACATTGCACCTTTTAAATATATGACTTGTTGGGGTCTTATGCTGCCCCTAAGAAAGCTTAGCTACTGAAGTTCCAAAAGGGGATATATATGTGCTGCCGAAGCGAGCACTCCAAAAGGGGATATAAAGTAGTTTCATGGGTGGGGTGGTTTTATAATACAAGCTCTGGTTTATCTGGTAGTAGCTCTCCTTCCATTTACCTGAAGTTCTTTTTTTTTTTTTTTTTTAAGATTTTTATTTATTTATTTGACAGAGACACAGCGAGAGAGGGAACACAAGCAGGGGGAGTGGGAGAGGGAGAAGCAGGCTTCCCACTGAGCAGGGAGCCCGATGCGGGGCTTGATCCCAGGACCCCAGGATCATGACCTGAGCCGAAGGCAGACGCTTAACAACTGAGCCACCCAGGCGCCCCTACCTGAAGTTCTTTTTGACGGTTATGAGTAATAGGAACTTAGAAAAGGTGGTCAGTTTTTCCAAGTGCAGCTGCACTGCAACTTCCTCATAAGCTTAGGTTTTGAAAAGTGAATAAAAGCAATAGAAAGGGAAGATACAGGGGCGCCTGGGTGGCTCAGTCACCTAAACGTTTACCTTTGGCTCAGGTCATGGTCCCAGGGTCCTGGGATGGAGCCCCATGTCGGGCTCCCTGCTCAGCGGGGAGTCTGTTTCTCCCTCTGCGCTCCCCCCCCCACTTATGCTCACACTCTCTCTCTAATAAAAAAAAAAGGAGGGGGGAGGTACAGATTCTTATGACTCCCTTCAGGAGAGCTATGGAGGATGGGTCCAGAGTGGTCTGAGGCTTGCAAAAGACATCAACGGTGGCTTTCATGTGTTAGCAATGTCCAGAACAAGATGAACAAGAGGTGGATGGGCCCACTGCTTATCGATGGAGGTGTGATATTAACAGGACGGCGGGAAAGCAGAACAGTCTATCTGCTCCATTAGGGAAAATGTGCTTCAAATTGGAAAAAACAGAATAAACACTGGAAGAAGAAAATTGAAGCCTTCTAGGTGAGGTGAAAAGAGAGCATCTTGCAGTTTTAGGTGTGTTCAAGTCTTCGGGTTCAGATGAATTATTTCCTGGGTCGGTGTGGTAGGGGAGACCTGGCAGAGGGAAGCCGAGAGAGCCATTGTGGCCATCTTTAATGAACTGGGGAATGGTTGTGGTGCTAGCAAGTGAATCAGGCAACTTTTCTACTTTTCAAAGATGAAGATAATGGCACTATGTTTCAGAAACTACCAGCTAGTATGTGTGATGTACATCCACGGTAAAAATGATGGAAGGAATTTTAAAACAAATGATTGTTAAACTCAGGAAACTCATGTGAGTTTTATAAAAATGATTTTCTCGATATGATTACTAGATTGAAATATAGGTCAGGGCTATGCTGTAGGTATTATGTATCTTGATTTGAGCAAGGCATTTGAAGTTTTTAATTTTTTTTATAAACCAGGTTTTTTTAAAAATATTTTAAAAGAGATAGTTTTCATTTTATAAGCAATTTGTGAATATATTCTTATGCAGATCAAATAGAAAGTCTTCTTGGTCCTTATTCCATTTCACTTTTCCTAAGGTAATCATTGTAACTCATGATGTCCCTGTGGAAAGAATAGGGGTTGGGTCATAATCACGGTAGGAGAGGTCACAGCTGATAGAACAGTGAGACCCAAAGAGTGTTGATTAATGGATCACCACCAGAGGTGACATGCCCCAGGCATCATGCTTGGTCCCATTCTTTTCAACCTTTTGTTTTGTTTTGTTTTTAAGATTTTATTTATTTGACTGAGAGAGACAAAGTGAGAGAAGGAACACAGCAGGGGGAGTGGGAGAGGGAGAAGCAGGTTTCCCCGCTGAGCAGGGAGCCCGATGCGGGGCTTGATCCCAGGACCCTGGGATCATGACCTGAGCCGAAGGCAGATGCTTAACAACTGAGCCACCCAGGTGCCCCTCTTTTCAAACTTTTTATCAATGGCGTAGGTGAAGATAGAGAAGGGAAGTTTATAAAATTCACACATGACATAAGCTAACACACTGGATAAGGGATTCTAAATTCAGAGTGATCTCAACATACTTGAATTCCAGGCTAAGTAAATAAAGAAATTCATTCATTAAGTATTTGTAATCACTTATATTTTTTTAAAATATTTTATTTATTTATTTGAGAGAGAGAGCATGGGGGGGGAGGGTCAGAGGGAGAAGCAGACTCCCTGCCGAGCAGGGAGCCTGACGTGGGACTCGATCCCAGGACTCCGGGATCATGACCTGAGCCGAAGGCAGTCGCTTAACCAACTGAGCCACCCAGGCGCGCCTCACTTATATTTGTAATCACTTACTATTTCCAAGGAATCATGATACAGAGAGAGCCAAGGCACTATCCCTGCCCTCCAGGAACCTACTGTTCACCAGGGGAGATGAAGTACAAAAAATATAGTATGAAGCAGGGAAGGGCAAGTGCCATTTAGATTATTTTATCATCTTATTTTTTTTTTTTTTTAAGATTTTATTTTTAAGTAATCTCCACACCCAACGTGGGACTCAAACTCACAATCCTGAGTCAAGAGTTGTGTGCTCCGCCAACTCAACCAGTCAGGTGCCCCATTCAGATCATTTCAACTTAGTAATATAGTAATAATTAATAAGGGGGGATCATTTCTGGCTGGGATGACCGAGAAGGGTATCTGAGGAAGTGACATTCATAGTGGAGCCGAAGACTGACTAGGCATCTATAGGGATAGGAAGTGGAGTGATTAATGGTTGCCTTCATTTTGGGGCATGGAATTGGGGAGTGATGGCCAAAGGGTACAGGGTTTCTTTTTGGGGTGACAATCTGACATCGTTTGTGGTGATGGTTGCACAGCTCTGAATATACTAAAAACCACTGAATTGTGCATTGAAAATGGGTGAACTATGTGAAGTGTGAATTCTATTTCACTAAAGCTGTTAGAAGTCCTTTAAAGCAGAAGGACCACTTAGGCCCTGTGTGAACATTTTCACCTCAGTACCGAGTGTTGAGTTCATCCCACTCTGGTTCATGCTCCTCGGTATTGTTGCTTGTGCAGGGCTCTGCTCTTGTTTAATTAACTTACTAATTCCTTTGTAGCTCTTTCTCATGCTATTACTGTAGTAATTGTAGCATGTGCATGTGAATTTTTGTATGGGCTACAAAATGTGAATGGTTGCATTATTAATGTAAATACTGTAAATAGTAGTGGCTTGTCTGCATCATTCTGCTTCTCACTTTTGCCACCCCGCATTGTGGTAAGTGTTGTGGTTTAGGATCCACCTCTGGTGCTGTGTGTCTGGTCTGGCTTCTGACTGCTGCTCAGTAATCCCTGGTGTGCATTACTTTCTTATCAATGGGCACCAGGGTGACCTGCCACCAGCCTCCCCTCAGACAGATAACGTTGTGGTGGATAATCGCAGATATGTCCCTCCCGCACCATGTGAAGATGTCTTTGAGTTATATTCCCAAAAGCAGAGTTGCTGATCACAGGATCATGTGCATACTGAATGTGTTTATACTTAGTTAAGGGGTTTTTACTAACTGCAGTCAGATTGCTCCTCCACTTAACCAGCACTAGTCCATAACGCCTCCCAGCAGAATGAGAGTTCCTGTAGCCTCCCAGTCCACACGGAAGATTTGCATGCACAGATTTTTTTATTTTTACCTTTTTTTAAGATTTTATTTATTTGAGAGAGAAAGATAGGGAGAGAGCCTGAGCAGCGGGGAGAGGGAGAAGCAGGCTCCCTGCCAAGCAGGGAGCCCAATGTGGGACTCAATCCCAGGACCCTGGGATCACAACCCGAGCCGAAGACAGACACTTAACTGACTGAGCCAGCCAGGCACCCAGCACAGAAAAAGATTTTATTTATTTGATAATGCAATATATGTTAAGAAAAAAAAAGATAGCAGGAGGGGAAGAATGAAGGGGAGTAAATCGGAGGGGGAGACGAACCATGAGAGACGATGGATTCTGAAAAACAAACTGAGGGTTCTAGAGGGGAGGGGGGTGGGGGATGGGTTAGCCTGGTGATCGGTATTAAAGAGGGCATGTTCTGCGTGGAGCACTGGGTGTTATGCACAAACAATGAATCATGAACACTACATCAAAAACTAATGATGTAATGTGTGGTGATTAACAAAACAATAAAAAATTAAAAAAAAAGATTTATTTGAGAGAGAGCAAAAGCAAGAGAGGTCACAGAGGGAGAGGGAGAAGCAGACTCACCGCCAAGCAGAGAGCCCGATGCAGGGCCCGATCCCAGGACCCTGAGATCATGACCTGAGCCTAAGGCAGATGCCCAACCGACTGAGCCACCCAGGTGCCCCTAAAAACATTTTTTATTGAAGTATATAATAGTAAAGAGATGTGTAGGATTTTGATAATGGAGACAGGAGAGAAGGAAGGACATTCTCGAAAGGAGTGCAGTGAGCAGGGGCCCAGAGGTAGCATTTTAAGAGGAAATGATTCCTCCTCCCAATTGCCAAAGCACAGTCCCTGGAGGACGGCTGTAGGGGTGAAGCACAGAGGAGGGACCAGACCCTAAGGCGTCGAGTGGAGAACCGGGAGGAAGGGGTAACACGATCAAAGCAAGATGCTGGGACCCTTCCTTTAGTGAAGGGAGAGTCAGGAGGCCAGGAGCACATCACAGTGAGGGTGCACAGGTCTGGAGTTAGAGGGGGAGAAATTGGGGTGGGTGGGATGATTAGCAGAACACTGGTTATTAACAGATGAATAGAAATGAGAAAAAGATGCTTGCATAGTTTTATTTTAGACTTCTCAAGTTTGAGTTACCAACACAACCAGCTAGAAATAATTACAGGTACTTGGAAATTATTACATAAAATCCTACAGTTAGATGCAAAATGCATTCAGCAGTATGGGGCAGGAGGAAACCGGCTTGATAGCTGTTTTGGGGCACGTGAGAAGGATATATACGGCTACCCAAAGAGCTGATGTAATGTTAGACTGCGTTAATTGAAGAAGAGCGTAAGGATGGTAGGAGGTAGCCAGTCAGCACACCACTGGAGGGTTTTTTGTTCTTTTTAAGAAAGCATTTGACATGCTGGGATTTGTGTGAAGGAAAACGGGCTCCCACCAGTACCTCTACCTGCCTCCCTGCGTCGGTGCCATATGCCTTCCCTCCCGTTCTTAGGGATGGTTTGTTCGTGTTGTTATCTACTAGAAACTAGGTCCCCCCCTTCTCACCTGCACGAGACCAGCACCCCAGCAGTCCGCCCCCATCCCCCCGCTCCTGTGTCAGTTTTCGCTCTGCTAGATCATCCCCGTCAGCATACAGACATGCTGGTATTTCTCTGAATTCATCCCATTACTCTGCTTCCCACTGCAGCATGCCTCAGAACAGTTTTTGATACTTGCTGTCTCCACATCCTCTCAGACCCATTTTCTCTCAAGCCCGTTTCTGTCCTCTGCCTCTCCCGTTCCACAGCACCGCTGACCTCAGCCCAAGGCCCTGTCCTCCGCTTACTTGACGGGTCTGCAGCCTCTGACCGACCTGGCTGATCACTCCCTCCTTAAAATCTCCTCTTCCACTGGCTTCCATGGAACCCCCTGGTTTTCCTTCTCCTCACTGGCCCGTTCCTTCTCCATCTTTGCTGCTGGGGCCTCCTCATCTCCCTGACCTCTAAGTGTCAACAGACCCCAAGGCTCTGTTCCTCATACCTCTTCTCTTAGTACACTCACTCCCTGGTGATCTCATCCACTCTATCAGATGCATTCTGTTCACAAAGGACTCTCAAACTTCTATGCTGTTCTCCTCATCCTGGCTTCCTTGCTAATCCTCTTGGCCCAGGTCCTTCGCATTTGTTGTTCCAGTCAACTAGAATGCTCTTCCTCAGCCATTTGTAGAGCTTCTCTCTTCCTTCAGAGTTTTACTCAAATGTCATCACCTCTTTTTTTTTTCCATTGCTATATTATCAATACTAGAGCAGCGTCTGGTACACAGTAAGTGCCCGGGAAGTATTTGTTGAGGGGCGCCTGCGTGTCACAGTCGGTTAAGCTCTGACTCTTGGGTTTTGGCTCAGGTCATGATCTCACAAGTGATCTCAGCGTTGTGAGATTGAACCCCTTGTCAGGCTTCACACGGAGTCTGCTTCAGACTATCTCTCCTCCTCCCTTTGCCCCTCCCCCTGCTCGCTTATCCTCACTCACTCTCTTTCAAATAAATAAATCTTTTTTTTTTTTTTAAAGGTATTTGGGGTGCCTGGGTAGCTCAGTCGGTTTTAAGTGTCCAACTCTTGATCTTAGCTCAGTCGTTAAGCGTCTGCCTTCGGCTCAGGTCATGATCCCAGGGTGCTGGGATCGAGCCCCGCATTGGGCTCCCCGCTCCGCGGGAAGACTGCTTCTCCCTCTCCCACTCCCCCTGCCTGTGTTCCCTCTCTCGCTGGGTCTCTGTCAAATAAATAAATAAAATCTTAAATAAATAAATAAATAAATAAGGTATTTGTTGAATAAGTGAAGAAACCAGGATGTTTTGGAACATAAAAGGTGTTGTAGTAGCCACTTCTAATTCAAAGGACTCTTTTTTTTTTTTAAAGATTTTATTTATTTATTTGAGAGAGAGAGCATGAGCTGGGCAAGGGGCAGAGAGAGAAGCAGACTCCTGGCTGAGCAGGAAGTCCGATGTGGAGCTCGATCCTGGGACGCTGGGATCATGACCCGAGCTGAAGGCAGACACTTAACCAGAGCCACCCAGGTGCCCCTCTTCAAAGGACTCTTTAGCAGAAGAGGGCATAGCTTCATTCAGTGTTGCTTATGACCATGGCTCACTTATAAGGAGGTGTTTTTAAAGTCCTTTACAAAGACTAACTTTCTAGCTCTGCTTTCCAGCAGGGAAATGAGCCATCTTGTGAGCGAGTGCCATGTTGCTGCAAGTATTCCGCAGGGGCAGGAATATGTAGAAAGAATTCATTCTTCCCACAGAATCTCCTGTGTGCCAGGCTCTGTGATGTGCACTGAGGACACACAGACGAATAGCACTCAAAGAACTCCCATCAAATGGGATTCCGAAAGTGTAAGGAGCTTTAGCACAGTGTTCAGAAAAGGGCTTGCATGGGGGCACCTGGGTGGCTCAGTCGTTCACTGTCTGCCTTTAGCTCAGGTCGTGATCCCAGGGTCCTGGGATTGAGCCCTGCGTTGGGCTCTTTGCTTTGCAGAAAGCCTGCTTCTCCCTCTCCCCCTGCTTGTGTTCCCTCTCTCACTCTGTGTGTCTCTGTCATATAAATAAGTAAAATCTTAAAAAAGAGAGAGAAGGAAAAAAAAGTGCCTGCGTGTGGTCGATGGCTGTTAACTATTTACTGAGTGAACGATTTGACAATCAGGCTACATTTCCTCTCATCTGATTCCAAACTGTGCCGTGGTCTTGTGTGCTGCCCATGTGAGTGCGCCGATGAGACATTGCTGCAGAGCAGAGACATGTGTCAGAACTTTGAAGTATACAGACCCTTCGGCCCAGCAGTTTTGCTAATAGAAATTATCCTAAAGAAATAATGAGTGATGTTCAGTACGGGTGTACAAAAAGTGGTTGGTTATGGGCGCCTGGGTGGCTCAGTCGGTTGAGCATCTGCCTTTGGCTCAGGTCATGATCTCAGGGCTTGGGATCAAGTCCCACTTCGGGCTGCTTGCTCAGCGGGGGATCTGCTTCTCCCTCTGCCTGCAGCTCCCCTTGCTTGTGCGCTCTCTCTCTGTCTCTCTATGTGTCAAATGAATAAATAAAATCTTTAAAAAAAAAAAAAAGGATATGCTATGATAAGCCATTTGTTTTCTTCAGTCTCGATCCACTTGTGACCGGTGGCCCACATTTAAGAAGGGGCTAGCTTGAAGCTGGAGAGCCGTCGGTAGCCATGGCTTACTGTGAAGGATCACACAAGAGCAGGACCTGCCCTGCTGACTCTTTGGCACAGAACTCAAAATAAGAAGCTGCCAAGCCTGGGGAGTCATTGCTCTTAACTCGTATAATGTAGATAGTCACTGAGAAGGAAGGTGCACACTTCTCCTGCCCTCCTCCCCTCTCTTGCTCTTAGATGGACGATGACGATGATGACGACGATGTAGGAGACCATGATGAGGACCACCCTGGGATGGAGGTGGTGCTGCATGAGGACAAGAAGTACTACCCCACAGCTGAGGAGGTGTACGGCCCCGAGGTGGAGACCATTGTTCAGGAAGAAGACACCCAGCCCCTCACCGGTAAGTCAGGAGGCACCGGGTTGGGAGAGATGAGATGGAGTCTGGAAAACTTCAGGTCATAGCCGTCAGCAGTGTTGAAAGTTCACTGAATGAACTGATTTTCTTCTCTCTACCAGGTACTGCTTCTGGATTGAGATTCCTTTCACCCTGTTTTAATATTCAGTACAACTCGTAGCTTGTTACGAAGCAAATGGGAGTTGCTTCTTTATTTACTGAATATCTGTTTAGGTGCTTAAAGACTATTTTTGTTTGTTTTGTTTTGGGGTTTTGGGTTTTTGTTTTGTTTATTATTTATTTTTAAAGATTTTATTTATTTCTTTGTCAGAGAGAGAGCACAAGCAGAGGGAGAAAGCAGGCTCCCCGCTGAGCAGGGAGCCTGATGCGGGACTTGATCTCCGGACCCTGGGATCATGACCTGTGCTGAAGGCAGACACTTAATTGACTGAGCCACCCAGGCGCACCTGTTTTGTTTTTCATGTAGGCTCCATGCCCGGCATGGAACCCAACGGGCTTGAGCTTATGACTCCGAGATTAAGACCTGAGCTGAGATCAAGAGTTGGACACTTAACTGACTAAGCCACCCAGGTGCCCCAAGTTAAAGACTTTTTTTAAGTTCTCCCTCTGGTGTGATCTGTTTTTCTATCGAAATAATCCTAACTCCTTTAACCAGTCCTCACAGTGCCAATTTTCTACTTCTTATATCCTTTTCATTGATCTTCTGAGAAGTGGTTAGATTTTATAAATGCAAGGAGGTTTTGAACTGACATTGACCTCAGCCTATATCTAGTCCCTCTCCCTTCCTCCCACAAAATGAAGTCCAAACTTCTCAGTCCACAGTTCCAGATCCTTCACTGTCTAATGCCAAACAGCATTTCCAGACCTTATTTCAACGTATGAGTAGTCCTTGAGAATAACATAAATTGATGTCACATATACATTATGAAAGCTCAGTCTAGGGGCACCTGCGTGGCTTAGTCGGTTGAGCATCTGACTTTTGGTTTTAGTTCAGGTCATGGCCTCAGCGTGGTGAGATCAAGCCCTGCATCAGGCTCCATACTCAGCGGGGAGTCTGCTTGAGATTCTCTTTCTCCTTCCTCAGCCCTTCCCCCTGCATGTGGTCTCTCTCTCTCTCTCAAATAAATAAATACTAAAAAAAAAATGAAAGCTCAGTCTAATGGAATGGGGCTCTGTATTTTTATGTTTTATGCCAACCTGCACATCACTACTTTTTTTCCTCCCCCCACTAGAACCTATTATTAAGCCAGTGAAAACCAAGAAATTCACTCTGATGGAGCAGACATTACCTGTCACGGTGTATGAAATGGAGTAAGTTATAAGGTCCCTCTGCCTCTCTGCACAAATAGTGTGGGTTCATTTTTCTCTGGAGGTAGGATGTGGTTTGTGGTTGAAGTAGCTAGTGAATTGAAAAAGTAAAAATTCTCCTACAATTTGTCAGAATTTTCCTTGAGCATACGGTTGCTGAAAAAGTTAAGCCCATCTTAAATTTTTTCTTGGATCTCATTCAGAACTCGGCCTTTTCTCTTCCAACCCTTTAGTTGGGTATTAAATGAAGCTGGCCTTTGAGGCAGAACTGGGTATTGTAATCATCAGCGTTGGGGCCACCAGAGCCTATTTTGACTTGGTAAGATTGCTTAGTGTTTGGGGAATATAACAACTCTTTATTTTGGAGAGGAGGGTACAAGTAGGTGGATACATGTGTAGAGTAGTTTAGACTCTTCATACTGCAGGCTTTCTGAAAATATTTTCATTGACGAAATGCACTTGTAAGGTCCTCATATATTGAAGTGTTTGGGACTCATGGGCACCTAAGTGGCTCAGTTGGTTAAGCAACTGCCTTCGGCTCAGGTCATGATCCTGGAGTCCCAGGATCGAGTCCCGCATCGGGCTCCCTGCTCAGCGGGGAGTCTGCTTCTCCCTCAGACCCTCCCCCCTCTCATGCTCGCTCTCTATCTCATTCTCTCTCTCAAGTAAATAAATAAAATCTTAAAAAAAAAATGAAGTGTTTGGGACTCATTATTAGATAATGAAATTCCTTTTTTTTTTTTTAAAGCATATTGACATTTAGTATGTCCAAAAGAGTGGGGTCTCTTCTGAATGGTCAGCTCACCTGCCAACATTCAGCCATTTTTGAAACAACTTTTCAGTTGTCTTCAGAACTTTTCTTCAGATTCCCTTGTGTTCTCAATGGTGGTTTTTTTAAAAATCTGAAATCTTTGAAAGTGGGGTAGATGTTTCAAAGAGCCAAAGTTCTCTGAAGGCTACGTGCCATGAGGTAATGTGGGTGATAAGCAAGAAAGACAGCACTGGTTTTGATCAAGTTGGAACTCCTCAGCATCATTAATGAGATGGAGTTTTCTGAAAGGTTTTGTTAACTAGCTCTGACGGCAATTTCAAAATAGAAGCTGGGGTGCCTGGGTGGCTCAGTTGGTTACGCGTTCCACTCTTGATTTTGGCCCAGGTCGTGATGTCAGAGTCACGGGATTGGGCCCCATGTCAGACTCTGCGCTCAGCACGGACTCCGCTTATCCCTCTCTCTGCTCCTCCCTCCCCCACCCCCCTTCTCTCTATCTCTATCTCTAAAATTTTTTAAATCTTAGAAGCTCTCAAAGTAATTTTAAGTCCCCTTTGCATTGATAGAATAAATGCATAATGGAAGAAATCTAACCTGAGGATTTTGAAAGGGACAGTGCTTGTGTATGTGTGTGCATGCACGCTGGTATTTGGTTTTGCTTTTCTTCTTGCTTGCTTTTGAAATCTCATTTCGTGGGTTGTGTTACTTCATGGAAAAGTGTCTTCCATTTCCAGAGCCAGACCAGTGTAGATACAGAAATTCGTGTCTGCCTCTGAGCATTCTCCAGTTGGTCTGAAAGTTGTTCCTGACAAAATATGTGAAACACCTTTGCGCCACTTCCCATTTGGAAGCTTTTGCCAAAGTCCTTTTTCTCTTTAACTTTCTCCTTTCAGTTTCTTGGCAGATCTGATGGATAACTCGGAACTCATCAGAAATGTGACCCTCTGTGGCCATCTCCACCATGGCAAGGTGAGAGAACTTTCAGCTACTGGAAACAGGATTTCTCTTTGTTCCTGCTCATTTTTTCAGCCCTCAGAGTCACAGGTTGGGGTTTGAGGCCGTAATGCTGGATCTCCTGACTCGGGGGGGCCTCCGGGCCTAGTGGGAAACCTGCTGTGAAATTCTAGCTTTTCCTGAGCAGCAGATGGAGCCTGTTTCTAAGCCACTTGCAGCCTTGTGCCTACATCTGGACAGAAGAGGGGAAATTGAGCCTTACTCTGACTTTATAAGTTTTCATTTCCTGGGGGAATGCTTGTCCAAGAAAGATTTCATCTTTCATTTGAAAATAATCCTACGGCTTCAGTGTTAATCCCTTGCTGTCCCATAATCCTCCTTGCTCCCCTCTTCCTCTCCTTATCCCGAAATTATGTGGTATATTGGGCGCTGAGAGAAGGGTAGAGTAGATTTTCCTTTGTGCTTGGCAGATCTTAATCTTCTCTTCCCTTTCAGACGTGTTTTGTAGATTGTTTAATAGAGCAGACTCACCCGGAAATCAGGAAGCGCTATGACCAAGATGTAAGTAGAAAATCTGTGGAAGGTTTAGAATGAACCATTCATAATATACAGGGGTGTCTCTCTCCTTCCCCTTCCTTCCACTTCCCACTCTCATTATAAATAATGGCGCCTACAAAGTGCTGCTTTATAATTATAATCTCTATTCATAGCTTTAAAGAAAGTAATTTTAACTTTCTTAGGAGCATAGAGAATATTAACCTGTAGTATTTTTGGATGATCTGTTCTGCACTTGGGATCTTTCCTCTGTTCTGATATATCCTGACTTTTATAGCCTATTCTTTCCTGTCATGGTATTAATAGCCTACTCTATAAATATAATACAATTGGACCTTGTTGTTTCCATGATAAATTTAAATGCCTATGAATGAGGCCAAATGTGGCTGCAAGTCTCAGCACAATAAATGCTCCATGTCTGCTAGATTGAGTGTTTTGACATGCGGGGGGGGGGGTTCCATAAAGGCCGGATGTGTCTCCCTTTATCACTTTAGAATTCGATGCATTTGATAAAATTTAGCTCTCCAGCCATACCTGGTCCTCATTGATCACCCTGACCCCCCCAAAAAAAACACCCATCCAGGAACATTTTCCATCTGAGAGGGCACTGGTTTTATTGTCTGGAATTTCTGTAGGATACCCTTCTGTCTTCCATGTAGCCTCCTGAGGCAGAAAGCCTTGAGTGGGGAGCTGGTGGAGGAAAGCGATTAATGGTTTGTGTGGGAGAGGAGTCTGGAGTCAGGTGGTAACAGCGCTTCTTTTTTTTTTTTTTTAAAGCTGTGCTATACTGACATCCTCTTCACAGAGCAAGAGGTAAGTGTGCCTGGGGAAATCTGACTGTTGCCCACACTGGACCCAGCAGGAGTTCTGCAGGGAATGGGGGGGAGCCTTTATGTTAACACTTTGCTCTGCACTGCACCCCCTCTCTCTTTCCCATCTCACACCTCTTTATCTCATAGCTTCTGCCGGTCATCCTCTGATCTAGTACTTGAAAGAGAGCGGGGCAGGTAAGCGGTAGGGTAGGTGGAGGGACCTTCCTTCCCTTGACTGGATTTAATTTGGCCTAGTAGGGCAAATGCTAAGAGGTGATGTCTACATTAACGCTCTCAGTTACACAGAAACTCAGTAGAATTTTTTAAATGACATCATCCTTAAATCTGTATGATGATTCCATCCATATGATGATCTCTTTCTAGGAGTAGTTTCTCTTTGAGAGTGGGTTCCTCTGTCTTTGTGCTTCTCTTCTATGTAAAGTAGTGAGCATATATCGCTGTCTTTCCCATTCCAGGTGGTGGGTGTTTCTTCCATCTGGATCTTTCCCCTACTCTCTGACCCCTCTCTTTTCTCTCTCCTTTGTTTCTGTCCCTTTTTTTAAATCACCATATGGAGAGCTCAAGTTCATAAGTGTGGTTTACTAAAGGAACTTTGAACAGTGCAGGTTTATGATAAGCAATCAACATATGTTAGCTATTATTGTTTTTTAATATGTTTGGCTAGATTTTTTTAATACTTATTTCTTGTTACAACTTTCTTTTTAAAAGTAGGCTCCACCCCCAGCATGGACCCCAACTCTGCGCTTGAGCTCACAACCCTGAGTCAAGAGTTGGATACTTAGGGCGCCTGCGTGGCTCAGTTGGTTGAGCAACTGCCTTCGGCTCAGGTCATGGTCCCAGGGTCCTGGGATCAAGTCCCACGTCAGGCTCCGCCTGGTCTGCGGGGAGCCTGCTTCTCCCTCTGCCTGCCATTCCCCCTGCTTGTGCTCTGTCTGTCAGATAAATAAATAAAATCTTAAAAAAAAATCCATTAAAAAAAAAGTTGGATAATTAACCAACTGAGCCACCCAGGCACCCCTAGCTTTTTTTCTTTTTAATATAGATTTTTTTTTTCTTTTTAAAGTAATCTCCACAACCAAAGTGGGGCTCGTACTCACATCCCCAAGGTAAAGAGTTGCGTGCTGTACTGACTGAGCCAGCCAGGATCCCCTCTTTTTATAGCTTTTATATGTGTGTGTATAATTTTTTTTTTTTTGGCTCCCAAAGTTTAATCAAGAACTCATACAAAATATTTCAGATAAATGCGTTTTAATCTTCCTCTTCATCCTGGTTAATCTGGAAGGAACACAATTCACAACTCTCTTTGCAGTTGGCAACTACACGTAGATTATTATTCTTCACATATTTTGGGGGGAGATATTTCAAATATCTTTTGGAAAAAGGCACATCGGAAGTTATAGTAATCTTGCTCTTGCACCTTTCAGTGCTTACAACCCCTCCACCAAGATTCCCAGCTTTGCCATTCACTTTGATTCTCTCTTGAAGAAACTGTTCAAAAATGGCAGCATCCATGATTCCATCTTCCACTGGGTGGGGGCAGTCAAGGTAAACTCCAGCAGGGGCAGAAAGGGCATCATGTTTTTTTAAACCCTAAAATGCCCCAGGAGGTTTCTTTTTACTTAGATGATGCTTCAGTTATTATTTTTGTTAGCAGTGTATGAAGATAAGATTGTAGGACGCTGGATTCTCTGTTAGGTTTAATCCTGCTTTACTTGCTTGTTCAGTTTTATTTTTACTTTTTTTTTTGTATTTGAACCAAACCCCTGCAAAAATGATGTTTAACACCAAGATATTTCATCTTCAAGCATCATTCTGGTTAGAGGCCTAGATAAAAATCACACTCAAGGAGAGATGTCAGTGTAACTTACTAGCAGCCGGCAAGCCCCAAGAGCAGAAGGAAGCTCTCTTGCAGAGGAAGAAGTCTTGACTGCTGTCTCTGTCTTTGTGACTTTCAGAGAGGTGTTGGCATCAAAAGCACTCCTGTGACGGTGGTCTTGCCAGATACCAAAGGAAAATCTTACCTTTTCAATATCATGGACACTCCAGGTAGGACATTCCTTTTACTATCAGAACCTTACCCTCTTTGTTTTTTGTGCTCTCACGCTTCCAGAACAGAACAGAACACTTCATCTTTGTGTTTACATTCCCTTCACTTCCCGTCTCATTGAGATAATTTCCATTTTCCACGGTCTCCTTTGCTTCTGACTAGTTAATTAGCAGGCATTGTGCGCCAGGTTTTCTGTTTCACTCCTCTCTTTGCTCTAAAATATTTAAATACTGGGGAATCTCATTCATTGACTCATTTCAGCCTGTGTCAGGCCCCATGCTAGGAGCTTGGTAACAAGGGTGAGTCAGACAAGGCCCTGGTCTCAGGCGCTCTCAGTCCTTTGAAGGAGGCCAGGGGGTCAACACACAAACAAGTCACCGTAGGAGCAGCGTACCTTGCCCTGTGGCTGACTCTGTCTTCATCTTACGGAAAGGACCAACTCAGGGCAGAGTTTTAAATAGAAACATTGGAGTTTTGACAAATTGACCTTCTCAGCCTCAGGTGCCCAGCGCCCTGATACCTCTTAGCCCTTTCCACCACCAGCAGCACCTTGCCAGGAATTGTCTCCTGTGCCCCAGGCCCTTCTTGCCCTTTCTCCTGCCTCTGAATTGTCCTTTGCCCTCGCAGAACTCTGCTGACTGCTGTTGAGGCCGAGCTGGTGTATGAATGTCAATATGTTACGCCCTCCTAGGGCATACAGAACACTTCGTTCTTTTTATGTTTGGGGACCTGCTGTATGAAAGTTTAATCCAAGCATGTGACTCTAACTGGTGGGATTTTATACACGGCGGGGAGCTGTGGGAAGAAGGGAAAGGGCATATTTGGGGGTTCACATGGTTTTCAGTGTTCCCTCAGACCACCTACAAGTTAATTGTGCCTCATCCTGGCACCACGCACATAGTGACTTACTTGGTATTTGTCTTACAGGACATGTGAATTTTTCTGATGAGGTCACGGCTGGCTTGCGCATCTCAGATGGAGTTGTCCTTTTTATCGATGCTGCTGAAGGCGTGAGTCTGCCTCTACTCCCTTATGACCCCTCCTCCCTGTTAGGTTTGCCCCACACGATTAAATGTCTGTGGGATTCAGGCTCACAATTTGCTTTGAAATTAAGGCAGCATATGAAGTTCAGAATTAGTTCTCAGGGGGAGCCTGGGTAGCTTAGTCGTTAAGCATCTGCCTTCGGCTCAGGTCATGATCCCAGGGTCCTGGGATTGAGCCCCGCATCGGGCTCCCTGCTTAGTGGGAAGCCTGCTTCTCCCTCTCCCACTCCCCCTGCTTGTGTTCCCTCTCTTGCTGGGTCTCTCTCTGTCAAATAAATAAATAAAATCTGTTTAAAAAAAAAGACAAAATTAGTTCTCAGTACGGGTCCCTCACTCCCTGCTCAGTGAGGCTCAAAATGATAGGACCCAAAATAAAATGACTAATGTAATTAAAAAGAGAAGGAGAGTATATTCGTGTAAATGGATTTTAAATATTGATGCGTTTTTCTAAACTAGAGAGATTAGAGTTAAAAGACCCAAGGTGTCTTATATATTTCTAAACTGAAAGATGAGGTAATTTGGCTAACTTTATTCATGTGGTCATTGTTGAGATAGCCAGCAGAGGGAGCCAGAGTTGCTCCCTCCCCTCTCCCCCATTTGACTTCATTTTGGAATAATTTCAAATTTATTGAAAAGTTGCAAGAACAGTACAGGAGTACACTCTCATTTGCTTTGTAATTCTTTTTCTGTACATGTACTCATGCATATGTGAGTGTGTGCATATTTTCCCTTGAATTGTTTGAAAGTAAAATATTTCAACGTTATCTCAGAACAAGGGCATTTTACTTACATGACCAAAATACAGTTACCAAAATCAGGGAATTTAACACTGATACAATATGCTGTATAGATCTTTTTCTCTAGACCTTATTGAATGTCACTAACTATCCCAGTAGTGTCCTTTATAGAATTTTTTTTTCCCTGGGGCACCGGGGTGGCTCATTCGGTTAAGTGTCTGCCTTCAGCTCAGGTCATGATCCCAGGGTTCTGGGATCGAGCCCCGCGTTGGGCTCTCTGCTCCACGGGGAGCCTGCTTCTCCCTCTCCCTCTGCTACTCCCCCTGCTTGGGCTCATACTCTCTCTCTGTCAAATTAATAGATAAAATCTTAAAAAAAAAAAAATTTTTTTTTTTCCTGATCAAGGATGCTGCCTAGCATTCAGTCCTCATGTCTACCTTAGTCTCTTAATTAGAACTGTTTGATAGCTTTTCTTGGTCCTTTATGACGGCATTTTTGAAAAGCATAAGCTATATTTGTTTTGTAGAATGTCTCCATTTGGTTTGTTGAATGTTTGCTCATGGTTATGTTCAGGTTATTTTTGGCAGGAACGCTACATGAACGTAGTTGTGTTCTTCTTAGTCCATCACATCAGGAGGCCCTGCGTGTCACCTTATCCCATTACTGGTGATACTAACTTTCGTTGCTTGGTTAAGGTGGGTTTGCCAGGTTTCCCCAGTGTAAAGTTAGTATTTTCCCTTAGTAATAATTCGTGGAGATACACCTTGAGTCTATATATACATTATACTTCTTTGCAAACTTTGCATGCTGGTTTTATCTTCTGTTACTTTTTTTTTAAGATTTATTTATTCATTTGAGAGAGAAAGAGTGAGTGCAAGTTGGGGGAAGGGCAGAGGGAGCGAATCTCAAGCAGATTCCCCACTGAGTTCAGAGGCCCATGCTAGGCCCAGTCCCATGACTCATGAATTCACAACCTAAGCCGAAACCAAGAGTTGGATGCTTAACTGACGGAGCCACCCAGGCGCCCCCCATTTTTTAAATCTCTACACCCAACATGGGGCTCAAACTCATGACCCCAAGACCAAGAATCGCACACTCCACCAACTGAGCCAGCCTGGCACCCCAAGTTTTATCCTCCATTGAGCATTCCTAGTTTATTTCCGTAGTAGTTGCAAATGGTGATTTTCTAACTTTTATTATTCCTTCTATATTTTTTGGTTGGAATTCTGTTGTGAGGAAGGACTTCCTCTTCTCATTGCTTACTTATTGTCACATGTGTGGATACATGGATTTTTATTTCATTCAGTGAGTTATAATCCATCGCTATCCTTACATATCTTGATCCTCTGGCTATCCCAGATTCGGTTAGATAGAGCTCCTTCAGGTTGGCTTCTTTGTCCTTTTGACATGTCCCATCCTTTTTTAAGTACTTCCTTATTCTTCAGCACCCAATGTTTTAGACTCATTTTGTGCTTTCTCTGCCCCAGTCCTGGAATCAGCCATTTCTTCAAGGAGTTCTGGATCCTTGTAATGGGGACTGGTATTTAGAAACAAAGGTCAGGGTGTGTTCACTGCTTTGGGGTCCATTACTTCTAGACCCTTTCACTGAACACAGACAGTGCATCCCCGCACACATCCATCACTATTTCTACACATGTATATGAAATGTGATTAACAATAAAAAAAGAAGAAATCATGTGTCCATCCTAATACCCACACTTCCATCCAGCACCACAGGTGCTCCTGAGCCTTCCTCCGCCCCTTTTCCAGCACTGGGAGACCTGGCTCCCAGCATCATCCGTGTGTTTATCAGTGTCTCAGTCCTGCCAGGTGCCCTCTTCAAGGTCCTGAATCAGCCTTTAGCCAAGATACCCTCTGCTTCCACCCAACAATCTATTTCCCCAGGTCCTCTTTTCCTCATACTTCGTATTTTCAGATAGTACCCTCTTTGGCTCTGCTGTGGACTTTACTGCCCTTTGCTCTTCTCACCACCTTCTGGGCCTTGTGTGTCAGGTGATGCTGAACACCGAGCGACTGATCAAGCACGCAGTGCAGGAGAGGCTGGCGGTCACCGTGTGCATCAACAAGATTGACCGGCTGATCCTGGAGCTCAAGCTGCCTCCCACCGATGCTTATTACAAGCTACGGCACATCGTAGATGAGGTCAATGGGCTCATAAGGTATAGGATGCCGGGCGTGGATTTCCTGTCCTCAGGAACTCTGTGTTTTATAAATCTTAACCTTGAACACCTTTGGGAGGCAACTCGGATTTCTTGGGGTGCATAATGAGCTTTTTGGACCAGACGAGGGGCACATTCCAGGGCCCTACAGGGTTTTACTCCACAGCCTTGGCCTCATCGACCCCGGGCCTTAACCAGCTGTGCAGCTTAAGACGCATTTTCACTTCTGCGTCGTGCTTAATACCTGGGATACCAAGTGTGTGAACCTGGGCAAGTGACATACCCTCCTAGAACCTCAGCTTCCATCTCTATGAAAGGGGAATAATAATGTTTGCCTAATGGGATGTTATAAGAAATTAGATAGATATTTGATGCTACACACTTAGCACTCTGCTTAGCATACAGTACCTGCTCAGTGAATCATGTTAGTTGCTGTTACCTTCTAATGCAGACTCAGTAAATGAAGGAACTGTTGGCTGTTGTTTCTGTGGACGTAGTTGCTTTTCAGCAAGATGCATCTTGGGCTTATATTAGTATGAGTGATGGCTGGGAGACCTTAGAACACAGTATCAAGGTGACTTGGAAGAATAGGTTAAGTATATCCTAACCACGGTCTTATCTGCAGGCTGACAGATGGACTGGATGACTTCTTGAGACCCCTCAAAGGGCCCAGGACAAGGCTGTTCTTTTGAGAGAACACCTCTCCAGTTAAGGATAGTATCCCCGTGGCCAGAGACAGATTTACGTTCAGGAGCCTCCTCGGTGTGTAGCCCTAATTCTCAACAGCCTAGAAGGGCTAAGAATGACTGGAGACTGACATAACATCAGGAGCCCCCAAAATGAAATGTTAGACTTCTTTATGTATCCCCTTTAAAGTGGGGGGTGCAGGGAAATCCTGATCACCAAAATAGGAGGGCAGATCTCAGCCTCTAAACAAGTAACAGCAACACAAACATTTTCTTTAGGAATATGGGACAAGTGCACTGAAAGTTTTAAAAAATTTGAAAGCAGTTACCTCTGGGGAGCATAACTTGAGAGAGGGTAGAATAGGTAGGGGACTGCTATTTATAAGCCAGTACTTTCACTTCTAAATTAAATTCTAGGGGCGCCTGGGTGACTTAGTCATTAAGCATCTGCCTTCGGCTCAGGTAATGATCCCAGGGTTCTGGGACCGAGCGCTGCATCGGGCTCCCTGTTCAGCGGGAAGCCTGCTTCTCCCTCTCCCACTCCCTCTGCTTGTGTTCCCTCTCTTGCTGTATCTCTGTCAAATAAATAAAATCTTTTTTAAAAAATTAAGGAGATTAAGAATTCCTCATATCAGTGAGGTCATATGATACATGTCTTTCTCTGATTGACTTATTTCACTCAGCATAACACCCTCCAGTTCCATCCACATCATTGCAACTGGCAAGATCTCATTCCTTTTGATGACTGCATAATATTCCATTGTGTATATATACCACATCTTTATCCATTCATCTGTCAATGGATATCTTGGCTCTTTCCATAGTTTGGCTATTGTGGACATTGCTGCTATAAACATTGGGGTGCACATACCCCTTCGGATCCCTACATTTGTATCTTTGTGGTAAATACCCAGTAGTGCAATTGCTGGATGGTATGGTAGCTCTATTTTAAACTGTTTGAGGAACCTCCATACTGTTTTCCAGAGTGGTTGCACCAGCTTGCATTCCCACCAACAGTGTAGGAGGGTTCCCCTTTCTCTGCATCCCCACCAACATTTGTCATTTCCTGACTTGTTAATTTAAGGGTGGGAGGGATGGGGCAGCTGGGTGATAGACATTGGGGAGGGTATGTGCTATGGTGAGCGCTGTGAATTGTGCAAGACTGTTGAATCACAGATCTGTACCTCTGAAACAAATAATGCAATATATGTTAAGGGAAAAAAAAGAAGATAGCAGGAGGGGAAGAATGAAGGGGGGTAAATCGGAGGGGGAGATGAATCATGAGAGACGATGGACTCTGAAAAACAAACAGGGTTCTAGAGGGGAGGGGGTGGGGGGATGGGTTAGCCTGGTGATGGGTATTAAAGGGCACGTTCTGCGTGGAGCACTGGGTGTAATGCACAAACAATGAATCATGGAACATTACATCAAAAACTAATGATGTAGTGTATGGTAATTAACATAACAAAAAATTTAAAGAAAAAAATTAAGGAATTCTGTAAAACAGGGTGCCTGGGTGGCTCAGTCAGTTAAGCATCTGCCTTTGGCTCAGGTTGTGATCCTGGGGTCCTGGGATCGAGCCCCCCATCAGGTTCCCTGCTTGGAGAGGCTGCTTCTCCCTCTCCCTCTGCCTGCCGCTGCCCCTGCTTGTGCGCACGTGCTCTACCCGCCCCCCTGTCAGATAGATAAATAAAATCTTTAAGAATAAAGGGGGAGAAAGAAATTCTGTAAAACAATCTGTCGGTAAGGCTAGGGTTGTGGATTGGTTTCCTGTGTACAACTGGTTTTCTCCTAAACATTAGTGAACTTGGGATGCTGTGGTTTCGGCATGCATGGCTTTTAAGACAAAATTTTAACACGAATTTGTATAACAAAGCCAAATAAAACAATAAAGAAGAACAGGGCAATGAGAGTGGGGAGCAAAGTTACCCTTATCTTTTGTTATTTATCCATTTCTAGTGTTTATGTCTGCTTGTATTTGTGAAATTGAGATTTCTCTAAAATGCACTCCTCTTTCACATTAGATTGATTTCTTGTGTTCCAAGATCTTTGTCTCTGACCTCCAAATTTCCCCTTGTCTGTCCGGTGCGGTTAACTTCTCCAGGATCTTCTCCAGGATCGTGCATGAAGTTCCCAGCTCTGGGAAATCAGCTCGTTATTGGGAGTTAGGGGACAACTCCACTGTGTCACTTTCTTGGGCCAGGCCTCTGGCAAAGCTGGGTGTGTGATGCAAGTGCGTGCTGAGGGCGAGTGCTGGAGAGAGGCTGGGACCCTGAGTCCCTGCCCTTCCCCCCGGCGTTGTGTCAGTGTTGCTGCTCAGCCTGGCTCTGCACTCACAACTCTCTCTCTTTCATCTCTGTTTCAGCATGTATTCCACGGATGAAAACCTGATCCTTTCCCCGCTCCTGGGCAACGTCTGCTTCTCCAGCTCCCAGTACAGCATCTGCTTCACGCTGGGCTCCTTTGCCAAGATCTATGCTGACACCTTTGGTAAGCTCTGGCTGGCAGTCTGCCTCCCAGCTTCCCCAGAGTCATGTGTGCCTTTCCTGCTGAAGAGTTTAGAAGTGGCTTCATGCCAGAGTCCCCTGTTGGGAGCATTTTATCAACTCTTACTGTCAGAACCATTATTTTTACTCTCTTTGGCCCCTAACCCTTTTTTGGCTAAGTGGTTTCTAAAGAACAGAAAAATAAAGGTACCTGTGGAAGAAGTGGGTGAAGGGGGAGCTTATTTTAGGAATAATCTCTCCCAGTGTGAGACAGGTACTGTCAGAAAGGAATGATCCACGCTCACCACACAGCCCCCTCAGACCTCTTCCTCAAAGGTGGGATCTCTTACTAGTGGTGCTTCTAGCTGTCTTTCCGACCATATCTAGGCACATCGACATTTTATAGGCCTACTCGAGAGCTCACATTGGATTTGCAATCCACTGGGATTTCTGGCTGAGTGATTTTACAGGTCCCTGGAACCTTGATACCAGAGCCTTGGGACCCGCTTCCCAACTCAAGAGACTCTGGCGCTCTCCGCCTTTGTGCCTCCCAGTTCCCTTAGATTCCGATGATAACAACTATGTCCTGAGTGTCAAACGCTGTACCCCCTTGGGGGGTCATGATCACCCGTTTTGAGAGCTGAGGAGAGGCTCTGTGAGAGGTCTCGCAGCTGACAGGCGCTGCAGCTCCAGTGTTTCTATTCTCCCCACTCAGTTGTCCTTTGCTTGCTCTTGTGAAAGAAATGGGCAGGGGGCCTGGGTGGCTCAGTCGTTAAGCATCTGCCTTCCTCTCAGGTCATGATCCCAGGGTCCTGGGATCGAGCCCCGCGTCCAGCTCCCTGCTCCATGGGAAGCTGCTTCTCCGTCTCCCACTCCCCCTGCTTGTGTTCCTGCTCTCGCTGTGTCTCTCTCTGTCAAATAAATAAATAAAATCTCTTAAAAAAAAAAAAAAAGGAAAGAAATGGGCAAATACAACTTTTTTTTTAAATATGTACATATTTACTGCAGTCTCATTGTAGAGAACTGGAAAATACAGTAAAATCTAGTCAAGCACACAAATTCACCCGTAACCTCATAACCATAACCATTGCAAATGTTTGTTAGAGTCCTTTCTTTGTTTGGTTTTCTACATAAATGAGATCACATTTTATAGAGAAAAATATAACAGATATAAAATATATAATACAAGATAAATTTTCACTCAGTATTGGATTATAAGCATTTGCCTATTTTATTAAAGTTCATTTCTAAAAATTATTTTCTGTAATTGCCTAGTGCTCCACGTATACATAGGTGTGTTATAACTTAGCCCATTAGACATATGTTTTAGCTGTCTGTAGCTGGCTCTTTTAAAGATTTTATTTATTCATTTGAGACACAGAGATAGCATGAGCAGGGGGAGAGGCAGAGGGAGAGGGAGGAGCAGGCTCCCCACTGAGCCGGGAGCCCGACGTGGGGCTCGATCCCAGGACCCTGGGATCATGACCTGAGCCGAAGACAGACGCTTAACCATCTGAGCCACCCAGGCGCCCCTGTAGCTGGCTCTTTTATTTTATTTATTTATTTTTATTTATTTATTTTTTTTAAGATTTTTATTTATTTATTTGACAGAGAGAGACACAGTGAGAGAGGGAACACAAGCAGGGGGAGCGGGAGAGAGAGAAGTAGGCTTCCCACGGAGCAGGGAGCCCAATGTGGGGCTTGATCCCAGGACCCTGGGATCATGACCCTAGCCGAAGGCAGATGCTCAACGACTGAGCCACCCAGGCGCCCCTAGCTGGCTCTTTTAAAGAGGGGGAAATAGGGGCACCTGGGTGGCTCAGTCGTTAAGTGTCTGCCTTCAGCTCAGGTCATGATCCCAGGGTCCTGGGATCGAGTCCCACATCGGGCTCCCTGCTCAGCAGAAGCCTGCTTCTCCCTCTCCCACTCCCCCTGCTTGTGTTCCCTCTCCCGCTGTCTCTCTCTCTCAAATAAATAAATAAAAATCTTAAAAAAAAAAATAAAAAGGGAGAAATGGACAATAAATGAAACTCCTCTGAGCAGGGTTCTAGTTTATAGGTTTCTGAATGTTCTTTATAACAGCATGTGAAGCAAAACCCAAGACCGTTTCTGTAACTACAATGTATTAATGATTCAGTTTCTGATTGAAGGTGGCCCTAAGCCTCAGGAGAGTATTACCCATGCTTGGAACCCACTGTTCATTTAGAGGAGCCAGCTGAGGGCTCTGACATCATCATCATGAAAAGCCGTGTATGGACTTATATAAAAGCTCTGGAAGGAATATCAGAGATTCTGAGTCCTTTCCCTTAATTTCATATATGGGAAACTATGCCCAGCGTTCCAGAACCTCCTGATGGGCTTGGGACTGGAATCTACTTGGGGTTTTTTCTCTCACACCGTACTGCCACAGTTGGTGCCCTCTCATCTTAACTAGGAATCTGGCAGGGCATGGGAAACAATCTGTGACTTGTAGAAACACTGTCTGGGGGTAGACAGAAATCCACAGAGTGATGAACAACAATGTATAGCATTAACTTGGGCAGGAGGAGATAGGGTTTGGTGGACAGGTGGGGAGTGAGGAGCTGGGCATTCCAGACTCGCAGCATTGGGCAAGGAGGCACAGAGGCAGGTGGTTTGGACCCATGGCCTGTTTAATAATGGTGGACTGTCTCACCAAGGGGAAGAGTTGAAGTAAAACTGGGCAGGCAGGGGTGGGACCACATTGAAGAGGGTTTGGAATGCCAGATTAAGGAATTTTGACTTTATTCAGTAGGCAGTTGGGAGCTATTAAAGATTGGGGTGGGGGCGCCTGGGTGGCTCAGTTGGTTAAGCGACTGCCTTCGGCTCAGGTCATGATCCTGGAGTCCCGGATCGAGTCCCGCATCGGGCTCCCTGCTCAGCGGGGAGTCTGCTTCTGCCTCTGACCCTCTTCCCTCTCATGCTCTCTAGCTCTCATTCTCTCTCTCTCAAATAAATAAATAAAATCTTTAAAAAAAAATGAATAAAGATTGGGGTGGGCTAATGGGGGCTGTAGGCCACGTGGTCTCTGTCACAACTATTTAACTTCCCTGATAGAGCACAAAGGCAGCCACAGACGATATGTAAATGAATGAGACTACGTTCCTATAAAACTTTATGAGCAGTGAAATATGAGCTGCACGTGTCACAAAATACTCTTCTTTTAGTTTAGTCAACCATTTAAACCTGCGGACAGGGGCACCTGGGTGGCTCAGTTGGTTAAGTGTCTGCCTTCAGCCCAGGTCATGGTCCCAGCGTCCTGGGATCGAGTCCCACGAGCAGGGAGCCCGCTTCTCCCTCTCCCTCTGCCCCTTCCCCCTGCTTGTGCTCTTTCGCTCTCAAATGAACAAAGTATTTAAAAAAAATAAACCTGCGGACAGAACCTGTGCTTTGCTAAAGGACATGCATAGGCTGTGGACTGAACTTAACCCTCAGGGGCAGTACCTGCACAAGGCTACCCCGCAGCAGCCTGAGGCACTGACCCTACTTTGTCAAACATCCAGAGAATGCTCTGAGGTGGGACGGGGAAGATTTCTTGCATAAATCAACTACCTCAACTAATTTTCCTTTCAGGAGCTAGACTTCGTGCATGGTGGCCAACCTAAAACTTCCTGACTCTGTGTGCTTCAACAACATACCCTCCACCCTGTTCCCCGTATTCACACACCTACCCCAAAATCCTTGAGTAAGAACGGTGCTCCTAGGCAGAACAAAAACCTGTGTCCCAGGATGGCTTCCTTCCCCAGTCAGTCTCAAGCAAACGAAACATGAAATTCATGTCCCAAGGCCACTTTCCCAGCCCCTGTAGTATCCTGGGGTCTGTAGGTGTTTCCCAGGATCCAAGTTCTCTCTCACAACCTGCTTAAGAAAGATACACATATGGGGCACCTGGGTGGCTCAGATGGTTGAGCGTCTGCCTTCAGCTCAGGTCATGATCCCAGGGTCCTGGGATTGAGCCCCACATTGGGCTCCTGGCTCAGCAGGGAGCCTGTTTTTCCTCTCCCTCTGCCTCTCTCCCTGCTCATGCTCCCTCGCTCTCTGTGTCTCAAGTGAATAAATAAAATCTTTAAAAAGAAAAAGAGAGATACACATATAAATAAATGAAAAAATGCCACAAAGTTACATTTAAAAAATTAATGAAAATAAAGGTGGGGGTGGGCTGACGTGTGCAAAGCTGATGGAAGGTAGGCTAGAGAGAGGAGAGAGTGCAGGAAGGAACACCCATTTAGACATTTTTACCAATATTCAGATAACAGGATTGCAAATATTGGATTCCTGTTATCTGTGAGATCGAAAAGGCGGAGATGGGTTGGAGAGACGTTCACCCCTTCTTTCAGTGAGCATTTATTACACTTCTGTAGCATGCTAGGCCTGGTTCTTGTGAGTACTGTGAGTATGCTATACCATACATTAAGTGCAGTAGTAGAGGTGTGTGATGGACATAGTGATTCAGAGGAGAGAGCTTCACTAATGTGGGAAAGAAGGGAAGAATTTGGTAATTAACAAAGTGGGGAAGAAAAAGATTGTGAGCCTGGATGAAGTGCCAAGGGTAGCCTCACTGAAAGAACAGTCTGAAGGGGAACACAGCTGTAGGGAAAAGGTGATGAATTCCGTGTTTGCCATCGTGAGTGAGTGAGAACAGTCTGAAATCTGGATAGAAATACTCATGAGCTAGTTGGTGATGTCAGTGATCCAATTGACTGTTACAGGAGCTCTTGACTGAGATCTTGAATTTTAAAAGCCCCCATTGCTTGGCTCAGTCTGACCAGGATTAAGGGTTACAATCAAACTAAAAAGATTAATTGGTAAAAGATGAGACAAAGGTTGGCTTTGGTGTTTTCTCTCCAGAGGACTAGATGTCTGCCTTCCAGAGGCTTAGGGCTAGTCGGAGCTTTAGCATGGCACCGCAGCTGGGAGACTGCCCCACTGGCAGCAGAGATCGAGAAAGAATGAGGGAGGGCGCCTGGGTGGCTCAGTTGGTTAAGCGACTGCCTTCGGCTCAGGTCATGATCCTGGAGTCCCAGGATCGAGTCCCGCATCAGGCTCCCTGCTCAGCGAGGAACCTGCTTCTCCCTCTGGCCCTCCCCCCTCTCATGTGCTCGCTCTCTCTCTCTCATTCTCACTCTCTCAAAATAAATAAATCTTTTAAAAAAAAAAAAAAGAATGAGGGAGCCATTAAGCTGCACTTCTAGAAGGAACTGGGTTGCAGAGCATAACATGTGGGCAGTTGAGCCTGTTTTATCAAAGGAAAGAGTATAAACCATACCCTTGTCCATAGCTCAGTTTTTTGTTTGCTAGACATGGACTAGACATGGAGCCACCTCTAGGTGCTTGTTTTGGCTCCGGCGTAGTCTTGTCAACTTTGGGCCAGTTCTACCCTTGTGTGTGCCTCAATGTCTTTGCCTGCCTGCCTGGGTAGAAGGAAATGTCCGGACCTTGGAAAGGAAGGTGCTAGAATTCCTCAGCTGTAAACCACTTATGCACCTGGAACAGACTTTCAAACAGTACTTAGATAGATTATAATCGTATATCTTCTCTTACAGGTGACATTAACTACCAGGAATTTGCTAAAAGACTCTGGGGTGACATTTATTTCAACCCCAAAACGTAAGTAGAATGGGGAAATGACTCTTTAGAGGGGGGATCCATTTTCCCAGGAAGTGAAGACAGAGAAAGAGTTCCTAAGATTAAAACCTACTTTGTTATTCGCCATGACAGTCATCTTTCCTCCTCTAAGTGGGTTGGCTTCATGAGCTCTTAACAGGACGAGGCTGTTTCTCTTGAGGTCTTCACAGTTCAGCTTAGGTGTGCACGCAAGTCATAACCATGTACCCTCTCAGGAATCTCTCTTTGGAAATATGATCACACACACGTTCCTTCCCCTTGACCCTGCTCAGATTCAGAACTTAGGAGATTCACCCTTGGGGTCAGTGACATGCCTTCTCCCTGCTGGCTCACCCATAACTCTTTTTTTTCCTCTTTAGACGAAAGTTCACCAAAAAGGCCCCAACCAGCAGCTCCCAGAGGAGCTTTGTGGAGTTTATCTTGGAGCCCCTTTATAAGATCCTTGCTCAGGTGAGTGTGTCAGGCTGCCTGGTTCAGATCTGCCTTTGTAAGCATGAGGTGGAAAAGCTAGTGAACTCACACTTACCCTTGCCCCTAAACCTGCTCAGTTTCATATTACTAAGTATGAGGTTAGTTGATCACCAGTCTTCTAGATCTAGAACACTATAGTCCTCTAAATGCTGTTGAATTCAGAGTGAAGGGAGAAGATATGGAAGAAAGAAAAGGCCTTGGAGAAATTTGTGTAAAGATTTTGTCTATTCAAAAGAATATGACACTTGAGAACTAATAATTTCAGTTGTGGGGATTTGATTTACAGATCAAATTAAGAAGGTACTCCAGGTTTAACATATATGTAACATATATGTTAAAGCATTATTTACAACACCAGGGGGAAAAACTGGAAATAAGTTAAATGTTTACCAATGAGAATCTGATTAAATGAATTATGGTACTTCTCAAATGAAGTGTTTTGCATCCATTAACAGAATGGGTGTATGAGCTTGCTTTTAATGACTTTTCTGGGCCTGTATGTATGTGATGTTTGTCAAATTGAAAAGGATGCATCATGGGGCACCTGGCTGGCTCGGTCAGTAGAGCATGCGACTCTTGATCTCTGGGTCATGAGTTCAAGCCCCATGTTGGGCATAGAGCTGACTTGAAAAAAGAAAAAAGGATGCGTCAGACAGTGGTAAGGATGTAGTTAAACATGTGGGATGCTTCGAAGAAGAGAGCATAGTGTTGCGTTACGTGAATTTGTGCTACCTAAAAGGCAGAAGTAGAAGGGTAACATTGTATGGGAATTTTCATAGATCTTTTTTCCAAGACAGTTATAAAATATTCAAGTGTTTAATAAGCCCTGGGCACAGTGAACACACACACATACACAAAATATGTGTGGCCGTTCCAGCTGACAAAAAAATAAAACATAGCAAAAAGACAAAAGAGCATGATTAAAATTTATTAGTGCTGAAAAATAATTAGTATCCTGTGTCAGACTGGAATGGATTAATAAAAGAAATTTATAGAATCTGTCTCGGTAGAGACCTTGAGTCTGCTAAGGATGATTTAGCTTGGCCTTGCCCTACCAATGGATGGACTGCTGGTGACCTTTTTTGGTTCCTTCCGGTGCAGTGATCCTCTAAATCTGAGAAGTCTCTAAAATAGGGAAGGGTAGGGTAAGGATCTCCTGAGTGGGCTGAGATGCTGCTTTTCAGACACCAGGGGGCAGCACTGAAGGTCCATTTGAGAGGTCCAGGTTTATTGGCTGGTGTGGGCATTTAACCAAGCCCTTTTCACCCGGGGTTGGTTTGAAGAGTAGGTACCAAAGATTTCTGGGAAACCAAATAGTTGTCCTTGCCAAGAGCTCTTCCTGTAGAAGAGAACTTAGTGCAGTGACCCTTCAAATTGCCCTCTGCCCTTGCCCTCTATGGCAGGCACCACACCAGGGCTGTCACTACAGCTGACGTGTCTGCTACCCACACAGGTTGTAGGTGACGTGGACACCAGCCTCCCCAGGACTCTGGACGAGCTTGGCATTCACCTGACCAAGGAGGAGCTGAAGCTGAACATCCGCCCCCTGCTCAGGCTGGTCTGCAAAAAATTCTTTGGCGAGTTCACAGGTAACAAAAGAGCTCACGGCCCCTTTCCCATCCCCATCATCATGTTCTGCCACATGTATCCTGTGGAGCTTTTCCTCATCCCACGGCGGTGTTCAGAGATGTGAGGCTCTTTTAAAGAAACTGCAAGTCGGGATGTCCAGCACCTGGATTTTCTTCCTAGCTGTCTTCTTCAGTGGACGGTACCAAGAAGTCTGTCTTGGAAAACAGAAGCAATTAAATTTCCCTATCAGGAGGAGCATGCATTTAAATAAAAGAGATGGGGAAGCAGATTCTGAGGTTCTAGTATTTTTGCCAGGGTGTTAGGAAGATAGACTCATGAGTGATGGGAAGTAGTGGGGAAAACACCAGGCCCGATTTCTCTTTCCTCCGAGCTCCTGTCTCCTCTATTTGAGTGGCAGGGAAGGCAGGTGATACAGTAGAACAAGACCCAGACCAGTTGAGAAAAGACCTGAGTCTTGCTCCTATTGTGGCCCTGACCCTTCCATGTGGTGAGACCCTGGGGCAGCCACCCAATTCTTCTGTGACTCAATTTCTCATCTGTAAAATAAGTGAGGCGGGAAAGGTAATGTCTAAGGGCCCCCTCAGCAGTCTGGTGGGAATTAGATGTCTGAATCCTCCCAAGTACATAATTTTAGCAGTTTATTATGGGCTGGCCATCAGTCTGACCTAGGAGATACCAACTGAAAACACATCTGCCTTCCCCAAGGTGCTCATGGAGTCCTCTCTTGCATGGCTCATTAGCCATTAGAAAAACAGGATCGTGTATAGAACGGAGACGTGTGCAGTGTTTGCCAAAGGAAAAGAGTCAATTTAGGGATTGTTCTAAGTAGATTTAAAGAGAGAGGGTACTTAGTGTAAACGCTCAGTAAGTGCTCATATTCAATAAAAGATCGTGGATTGGTAGAGCTACTTGAAAATTTTTGTCAGCTGAGTTCCAAGGAACCACTGAGCCCTGCTTCTTGCTCTTCTCTGACATAGGTGTGGTGCCATAACTTTTAGACCCGAACATCAGTCCTCTGGCTTTTAGCGCTCTGGCTATCACAAGTACATCCGTAACTCACTGCTCACTTCCCCCTGTGAGAGTGTATGGTAATGGCTTGCTCTTCTCCCTCCACAGGTTTTGTGGACATGTGTGTGCAGCATATCCCCTCTCCAAAGGTGGGCGCCAAGCCCAAGATAGAGCATACCTACACCGGTGGTGTGGATTCTGATCTCGGCGAGGCCATGAGCGACTGTGACCCTGATGTAAGGGAAAGCCCCCATTTGTCTTGATTTGTCCCCTCCTGTGTGGGGATGCTGTTGTCTGGTCATAGGAAGAATGCCGCCTTTCTACCCTTGTTTGCCACTCACTCCCCATGAGCAAAGCCAAACAGACCTGCATTCAAAGCCTAATGGTATGATCTTGGGAACATTATTCAGTCTTTCTAAGAGTCTTGGTCTATGAAATGAAGGTAATAATACATATGTGATTGTTACAAGAATTGAATAAGAGAAAGTATTACATTTGTGTTCAGCATGGTGCCTGACAGTAAAGAGTCAACAAATGGGAGCTAACCTTGTCAGCCTTGGGCTTTAAAAAGATCTTTCCCAGGGGCGCCTGACTGGCTCCATCAGCAGAGCGTGTGACTGTTGATCTTGGGGTCATGAGTTCAAGTCCCACATTGAGTGTTCAGCTTACTTTAAAAATAAGTCAATAAATAAAACTAAAAATTAAAAAATAGAACAGTCTTTCCCAGCCATTCCTAAGTCAGTCGAGTTTCTCGGCATAAACATACAACCAGTTGAGAATTGTGAGTTATGTCTTCGGCGGGAATTTGGGGCAAGCACGTCTTGTAATCTTCAAGTTAACAGTGCCAGGCTGCTATCGTAAACCTACTTTTCTTTGCCATTGCCCTCATCCCCCTAGAGAAAAGGAAAAGAGTTTTCTTGCTATGCCTGTGACATTTATTAACTAAGCAGGGGGTAGGGCGTGGTTTGGGATTTTCCCAGGAGATTGACTTATCTTCCTCCAGGTCTGGGCAGCCTCTTCCCAGAGCTCATGTCATTGCTGTCAAGGGAGATAGAGACCGTGGTATTTACCATGGGAATATGTGTGGTTGAGCCCACACTCTGTCCCCATCTCCAGGGTCCCCTGATGTGCCACACTACCAAGATGTACAGCACAGATGATGGAGTTCAGTTTCATGCCTTCGGCCGGGTGCTAAGTGGCACCATCCACGCTGGGCAGCCTGTGAAGGTATTGGGGGAGAACTACACCCTGGAGGATGAGGAAGACTCCCAGATATGCACCGTGGGCCGCCTCTGGATCTCTGTGGCCAGGTACCGCCAACCACAGCCTATAGAGGCATCCCTTGGTCTTGTCACTGGAGCTGCCACAAGGAGCTGGAAGGAGTAGTCCTCCTTGGAAGCACAGCGGCTGCGTGGCCCCCTACAGTAGATCAGCTGACCCTCCCTCACATCTGTTGACTTTCAGTTCTTACTACCCAGAGTTGCTAGGGCCAAAAGGCAGCTACTGTTGGGATAATGCCAAGAGCCTTGCTTTCGCGTTTTGAATGGCTTGTATAAACTTTTGAAACAGGATTTCTATTTTTACTCTTAATTCTCTCTTCCTTTTCTGTGTTCCTAAGTCATAACCTTTATGTTCCTTCCCAAAAGAAGTTGTCTCCCAGCCTCCACTGACTATTCTTTGACCAAGACAGAAGATTTTGCTGGATCCCTTATAGCTTCCCCATCTTCAGAATCAGAGTTAGCTTGGGCCTCTGGGCTGCCTGTGAGTTCCTAAGCCTGGCTTCTCAGCTAGCAAGCAGAGTGGAGGCAGTCCTGTTCCTGCCATTGCTGCCGCACCTTGCCGCCAGCCCCCGTCCCCTCTCCCAGATCCACCCGTTCCCTAGAAGGCAGAAGACTGATGAGCTGGGACAGTCACAGTGTCTTCTAGGATGCTTCTGGCATTAACTTACATTCTACCCCTTGGGCAGTGCCTTGCTTACCACTAGTATCCAACTGGAACTGGGTTTTCCTGTTTTGTCCTCTCACAGTACCACGTACTTTTCTTTCATGTGCTAATCAGTTTGTAACTCCAGTTGAACAGCACAGGTTTGAGCTACATGGGTCCACTTTAATGTGGGTAATTTTTTTTTTCAATAAATACACTATAGTCCTATAAACATATTTTTTCTTCTTTAGGACTTAGTATTTTTTTTTAGCTTACTTTATTGTAAGAATACAGTGTAGAATACATGTAACACAGAATATGTGTTAATCGACTGTGTTTATGTTATCAATAAGGCTTCCAGCGAACAGTAGGCTGTTAGTAGTTAAGTTTTGGGAGGAGTCAGGACATACACGTGGAGTTTCAACTGCATGGGGGGTCGGCGCCCCTAACCTCCACATTGTTCAAGAGTTACCTGTACGTATATGTGAGGTTATATGATTGGTTGTTTATTGTGTCCTTCCCTGCTGGAATATGTCTGTCTGGTTCAGCCCTGCGCCTGGCTCAGTGCCTGGCACCCCTCTTTATTTCACATATCTGTTGCTCCAGGTACCACATTGAGGTGAATCGTGTTCCTGCTGGCAACTGGGTTCTGATTGAAGGTGTTGATCAACCAATTGTGAAGACAGCGACCATAACTGAACCCCGAGGCAATGAGGAGGTAGAGTTTTTTGAAAAAGCAGCTGGATTAGTTTAACCTAGAGGGTCACACGGAGCCAGACCACACGGGAGCAACCAGCAACAGAACTCACGGGGTACTAACCCAGAGTCATGACCACTTCCTGGTTCCGGGCCTCTGCAGTGTTCTCGATCTGACCCTGCTCAATTCTCCCTGCACTCTGCTCGGATGCTAGGAATTAGGAGGAGTTCCTTTATCTTTCCCTCTCTCTCTATTCTGCCCAAATGCACAGAATAAACAGCCCTTCAGGCTGCCTCCAAGCAGCACTATGGCTTCTGTTGGGGCAATGGTCTGCTCCTCTCTGACCTCTGCATCTTTGGTGCCTACTCAGTCCAGGTGCCCACATTCTTCTGCATTTTGAATCTCAGGCTCAGATTTTCCGGCCCTTGAAGTTCAACACCACATCTGTTATCAAGATTGCTGTGGAACCGGTCAACCCCTCAGAGCTGCCCAAGATGCTGGATGGTCTGCGCAAGGTCAACAAGAGCTATCCATCCCTCACCACCAAGGTACGCTCAGGGTGTGTGGGAGCTGCCAGGTCCCATTGCCCAGCTGATGGCTCTGTGCTGCCCACGGCCTCTTGTCCACCAGGTGTGCCTGATCTGCTTCCAGCAGCCTATGTCAGGAGCAAGTATCCCCGTCTGCCGCTATCATTTCAAAGCAGGACGTGGGGGCGCGGGGGGCAGTGAGAGTGCACATGTGTGTGTTCATATCCCACAGTATCTTTCAATGGGAAAGAGAGGTGTCCTGGAGAGTACACTTTGAATTGATTTTTCCAGAAAATATAGAGGGATTCCGTGAGTCATTCTGATTCTTCTACATTCTTGAGCCTTCTAGCATACTTTTCTGAGTAGTTGGCCAGGGCTAAAACGTCAACTTATGTCTGTAGACATAGGGCAGGGTGTTCCCTAAACGGTTGTGACAGAAATAAATTGGTGACCTTATGCCCAGTAGCACTGTTGCTGAATGGTCCAGATGTCTTGAGGATTAACTCATAGGTCCCTGTTCCGCAGTGGTCCTTGAAGAGGCTAGAACTGCTGCTGAGCAGTGGCTTTCCAGAGTGGGTTCGGGCACTGCTGCCTGGGGTCTCATGTTGATTCTGGTGCTGGCTGTTGTTGCTGGAACAGGAGGTCCAGGCTGTGACTGCCAGAGCTGTTGCATTTCAGGTGGAAGAGTCTGGGGAGCATGTGATTCTAGGTACTGGGGAGCTCTACTTGGACTGTGTGATGCACGACTTGCGGAAGATGTACTCAGAGATCGACATCAAGGTAAATCGGCGTCCTCTTTCTTCAGTGCCTGCCCGGCCAGGAGCTTGACTCACGGCTCCAGTCTGATTTTACAGGCAGCCAAACCCTTGATTGGCCTGGAAGGCCTGAGGGAAGAAGGGGGCACCAGGAGAAGAGACGTGTTTGGGAAAAGCATGACCTGTTGCTCCCTATATGGGAAGGTATTTGAGATCTGGTTTGCCCCTTCCTGCAGGGTTATTCTCAATGTCATACGTTTAAAGTCAAGGCTCCCAAGCCAAAATGATTCTTGGTTTTTTGTTAAGAAAACTGTTACACAACCCATCTTTGGTGATTAGGGCTCAGTGGATCATTTCAGGGAGTGAGGACTGGCCCTCCTGGGTTTGCTGTCAGGTCATGATGTGGCCCCTCAGTTCAAGTGCGCCTTCTTGGTACACACATTTTCTCCTAGTTCCTGTGGTGGTGGGAGTGAGTGCCCTTACGTACCTGTCTTAGATGCTCCTTCTGATGTGCCGAGGACTGGTGCTCTAGAAGATACTGAGTTCCCTGGGAGCAGGCCGTGTGGGAGCCTCAGGGAGGAGCTGTGCTACCCAGAGCCAGGGGTTCAGAATGGAACAGGGACCTGGCAGGTCCAGGCAGTCCCTAGTGCCCGCTGTGACAGCCACGGGAGCTGTTCAGTGAGCGGTGGGGGGGTGGCTGAACAGATGTTGGAAGAGACCTTGGGGGACTATCATTTAGGCCCAGGTTCGACTTGCACTTAACTCTTGGCTGAGGAACACCAACTCCGCACTCGGCTAAGCTTTCTCAGGCTACTTAGTGCTGGTACGGACTTTTAGCCCACTATGGGACTTGTTGCTGATGCTGATTAAGAACGGGGTGTTACTGCAGGGGTGGTGCCAAGGGGACCTCAGAATTCCCTTTGGCAGAAGATTGTCCTTCCAACAAATCGAGACCTTGCCTAACAATTTATTCTGTTTCCCAGGTGGCTGACCCTGTTGTCACGTTTTGTGAGACGGTGGTGGAAACATCTTCCCTCAAGTGCTTTGCTGAAACGCCCAATAAGAAGTGAGCTGGGGGTCTGAGTGACCCTGGGACTGACAGGGGACACTCTCCTCTCCCTGCGCCACTCCACCCTAATCACAAGCGCTGTGGAAACAGAGACCCCCTGAGTCTTGGGATGGGGTCTTAGGATGCTGGAGTTTTACCCCAGCACTCTCATTCCTTAGACCTGTAGACATGATGCTGTGGGATTCTTTGCCAAAAGTACCCCAAGGATGAGTGTCCACGTTGCCACTTCTTTCTTTGTAATATGATCGTCTTAAAATCTTGCCCTAGCAGCAGCTCCACTGTTTTTTGTTTTTTTAAGATTCTATTTTTAAGTAATCTCTACACCCAGCATGGGGCTCAAACTCACGACCCTGAGATCAGGAGCCACATGCTCCACTGAGGGAGCCAGGCAGGCGCCCTGAGACCTCACTTTTTTAAAGAGTGGTAGATTTGAATGAAGAAGACAGAAGATGAACCCTTTTTGCTCTACTCTGGCCCATCTGGCTTCTACTGGTGTCACTGCCTTGCCAGCCTTTTCTTAGGAATGCGCCTTCTCTGAGTCCTGCTGATCCTCATCATTACCCGTGTCCTGTCTGACTAGGAACAAGATCACCATGATTGCCGAGCCTCTTGAGAAGGGCCTCGCCGAGGACATAGAGAATGAGGTGGTCCAGATCACCTGGAACAGGTGAGAATGTGGCTGTGGTTCCAAGGCTTGAAAGGAGACGAGGCGCCACAGCCTGCCCGCCCAGTCTCTAATGCCACCTGTCCTGGGAAGTGAACTGTCCTCCAGGAAGGCCGGATCTGTGACCCCAGCAGGCAGTAACCGCAGAGCTGCTGGATACCTCCTTGTCTCCTCTTTCCCCTGCAGGAAGAAACTGGGAGAATTCTTCCAGACCAAGTATGATTGGGATCTGCTGGCTGCACGTTCTATCTGGGCTTTCGGCCCTGATGCCACCGGCCCCAACATCCTGGTGGATGATACCCTGCCCTCTGAGGTACAGCAGAACTAATGGGAGCCACTGGGGTGGTTTCTTCACCGTTGAGTGGAAGAAACTACAAAGTGTACTTCTTTTCCCCAAAGTATTTTGTGGCTTCTGGTGAATCTTCTTACCAGTATACCTACCTTCTCCTCCCTCTAAACTCTGGTTGCTGCCACAGTCGCTGCTCACGTGTGCCCTTGTGTTCTGTGCAGGTGGACAAGGCTCTTCTTGGTTCAGTGAAGGACAGCATCGTTCAAGGTTTCCAGTGGGGAACCCGGGAGGGGCCCCTCTGTGATGAGCGTAAGTTCCACCCGTGCCTCGGCCTCCCCTGCCCAGCCCTCTAGGGTCCTCATGCCTGGGCGTGTGGGGTGGGCTGGGCTCATCTATGGGCCCTGGCAGGAGAAGCAGCTCGGGGCACACGGGACCATCCCTTGTCCTGGAGCAGCGTCCTCTCCTCCTCTCCCTCCCTGTCCTAGTGCTATTGCTCGGGACGTCCGAAATGAAGTTATTTCTAGGCTGACATTTGCTCCTCAGTCCTGAGAAGGAATGTGTTCGAGGAGAGGTATCAGGAGGGAGGTGGGATCAGAGTGGTTTATAGACCACGATTGGATTTAGTGGGAAGAAATATGCAATTCCTAGAACTTATTCTACATTCAAAAATTATTAAATATCTGCAAGAAGAACACATACACATCTAGGAAGCCTTTACGATGCCTGAACATGACCTGAAACCAACACAAAGAATGTGTGCTTAACTTCCGTTCTCTGTTGTAGGCCTTGGCATCCTATCACAACACCCATTTGCAGGGTGATTGTGAGCCATATCTTTTGTGACCTCAAGACAGCTGCCGTGCAAGCTAGAGACTCCTTGCTGCTCTGCCCTTGGGCCCTTGACTAGCCCTGCAACTGCTCCTCACTCAGCAGCTCCCCCATCTCTGTTTCAGTGATTCGAAATGTCAAGTTTAAGATCCTCGATGCAGTGGTTGCCCAAGAGCCCCTGCACCGGGGCGGGGGCCAGATCATCCCCACAGCAAGGAGAGTCGTCTATTCTGCCTTCCTCATGGTGAGTGGTGGGGCTGACCTGCTCCAGGACATTAAGTGGAGGTCCAGCCTTTGGGGGCATCAGGACTACAGTCCCTCCAGCCTTTTCTTTACCCGGATCCTCAGTCCTCAGCCTTCCCCAAGCTGAGGAAGCCTTTCTTATTGCCCCCATTGCAGGCCACTCCTCGCCTGATGGAGCCTTACTACTTTGTGGAGGTCCAGGCTCCTGCGGATTGTGTCTCTGCTGTGTACACTGTCCTGGCCAGGCGCAGGTGAGCCACCAGCAGGGCATGTTAGGGAGGGTGCAGAGAGCAGGAGCACAGCAAGAAGTTATTGGGCTCCCGTGGGGGAGGAGATGGGCCTCCTGCACAGTTTCTGCTCCTAAAAACCAACTGAGCTGGTTTTTCAGAAGGACGTAGGAAAGATTTGAGGCAATCCTCAGCTTCACTGCAGATAAAAATTTTGAGATTCCTTCTTGGGCCCTCTCTCCTTGGAGAGCCCTTGGGGAAAGTACTGAAATGTGTCAGTGGGGGGAATGTCTATAGGACCTTGTCTCGTCAGCGTTTCCACTCTTGCCTAGAGGTCATTGCCCCTGGAAATGACACTGAGGGCCCCAAGCCTTTTCTGCCCACTATAGCATGATTGTGGTTATTCTTTCCTTGATGGTAACTTTCCTTGATGGTACATTTGGGGCCAGATTCTTTGCTTTTGGTCTCTGTAGGACAAGGTCTCAGCCTTTCTTTTTCTGTCACAGGGGGCATGTGACTCAGGATGCACCTATCCCAGGCTCCCCTCTCTACACCATCAAAGCTTTCATCCCCGCCATTGATTCTTTTGGCTTTGAGACTGATCTGCGAACTCACACCCAAGGGCAGGCCTTTTCCTTGTCTGTCTTCCACCATTGGCAGGTGAGAAAATGGTGCAGGCTGGCCAGTGTGCCCTCCCACCCATTCAAAGCCAGTCCCCTTTGGCCTGTTCCCCTTCTCAGGTGAGATTTCTAATATCCTAGAGAAGAGTCCTAGACCATCACTTTACCTTTCAGATTGTACCCGGCGATCCTCTGGACAAGAGCATTGTCATCCGTCCCCTGGAGCCACAGCCTGCTCCTCACCTGGCCCGGGAATTCATGATCAAAACCCGTCGCAGGAAGGTATGCGTCCCTGGGGCCCATGGCCAACCCTCAGTCCCCAGGGCTCTTGGCAGGAGTTGGATCTCTTCATTTCTTCCTCTGGGACCTTTCTCCCAAAGACTGAGAGCAGTTCACTGCACAGTGCAGAGAGGTGCAGTCTGTACAGGCCTCGGGCCGCCAGTCTGGCTGGCAAGTGGGCACCTTCTCCCCAGTGGCGATTCCTGAAATAGCTGGACCCAAGTTCCACCCCCATCAGCCTCCCCCTCCAGCACAGGTCTCGGACGGCCTTTCAGCTCTGTTGGTCACCACATAGGGCTCTTTTCCTGCATCGCTCCCACTCTTTGCAGGGCCTGAGTGAGGACGTAAGCATCAGCAAGTTCTTCGATGATCCCATGTTGCTGGAGCTCGCCAAGCAGGATGTTGTGCTCAATTACCCCATGTGAGTGCTGGGACTCCTGGCAGCCCTGCTCCCTGCAGCGGGCTGTATCCTGGACTTGAAGCTGGGACCTGGTGTGACCCGGACTCCATGTTGTCAGAGAGCATCTGAGAGCTGCTGTGGCCATTTTTAACAACCCCAAACCCTCCAACCCAGAGTCCCAGCAAGGGAGGAGTATTTGGCCTCCTGGTTCCTCTGTGGCCTCTGCCTGGCTCCATTCCCAGGGAACAGAGTGGAGCTTGGACTCAGAGAAGAAGGGGACAAAGTGTTTAACCCCAAGGGGCCCTGTCTTCAGGATTTACGTGGAATTTTTTTTTTTTTTACAAGTTTGACCTTAGACATGGTTTTTAAGTGAACAGAACATTCTGACCTCTGCCTTGCTCTGTTCCTTTCATCCCCACCCCTGTCCCCTTCCCTCCAACACAGTCTGGCCCTGGCACTTGGGTCCTGAATATATGTTGTCTCCTGTGTCTCTTCTCCCAGCTGCAGTCTTCCTGCCTGGGTCCCCAGGGCAGCAGCCTGTGATGGGAGGGATGCCTGCCTCTCAATTCAGTGCTCCCGTGAACGTTGAGGCCACTTTCTTGCCTCCACCTTCCTGCCTCTCTACTCTGCTGCTGCTGGGTGGAACCTGGGCTGGCCTTGGAGGTGTTAGGCTTTTGGAACCAGAAGCTGTTGCCTCTGGAGAACCTCCCTTGCCCTGGAGCTGGGGGCCAGAACTCTGATTTCTAGCCCTTTCTCTAAAACTAACACCCACCCACCCACCCCGCTACTGGTCCTTTTCTCTGCTGTCCTCCATGTGAAGAAGAGACGTGATTTTCCTCAAAACGGCTTTATTAGGAACGTACCAGGGATTGGTGGAGGAGGCTCTGGTGGCCCCAGGCTCTACAGAGTCCTACTTCTCCCTGGGATCCTGTGCTGTTCTCTTGATGTAATCTCTAAACATCGTGTACACAGCACCTGCAGGAAGAAGAAGGGAAAACATCCCGTAACACCAAACCCTGCACCCATCCTCTGGCTCTCCCAGGAGTCTGACTCCAGCCGTTCCCCTGAGAGTCCAGCTTCTCTGCTCATCTTTTTGCTCTGGGTCTCACCAGCTGCCATGAGCACCTGACCACACGGCCTAGGCAAACACCCCGTTGACAGTTCACAAAGCCCTTCCACATAGATTACCTATCTGAGAAACCTCACAGCAACCTCTGAGGTAGGCAAGCCAGGGTGCTTATCAGCATGTTGGACACGGGGAAACTGAGGCTCAGAGAAGGATTTGTCCACTGTCACACAGCTAGTCCGTAGCTGCCTGCCTCTTGACCCAGAGAGGAAAAGAAGTTAAGCATATGTTCTGCTGTGTGATTTTTCTCACATCTAGAACAAACTCTCACGACACCCAACTGCACCATCCCCACAGGCCCCGGGACAAGAGATAAAACAAGGAACCCTGAAAATGGCTTGGTTTGAGAGCGTCACCCAAGACTTGCTGTGGAGCTTACTGTAGGGAACAGGGACTAAAATCACCATCCCTTAACTGTCAGGACTCACAGCCAGATTTTGCCTAATCAGCTCTGTTGGTATTCTCCTGGGACCCTGGCAGCCACTCACCTAGCATGACTGCACCCACGGCACAAGCCTGCGCTGCCACTCGGGTGTGAATCAGGTGTATGGACATCTTGGTGGAACCACGGGCCTTAAGCCGATAAATCCGGTAGGCTGCCACTGCCAGGCAGCCTCCTAAGCCTGTGGGCAGAGAACATGACTGTTGGGCCTCAGTCACCAATCACATGGTTCCCCTGATGACAGACCCCCTCACTTAGGTAGCCTGGGCATCTGGATAAACCCCTACTTTCCTGCCACTTCATGGCGGGAGGGGGGGACCATCATCAGAATATTGAGTTGTTTCCTCTCTGTGGCATTTTCAAAGTGGCTGCCTCCCTCCAATGAGCCCTCCTCTGTGTACAAATAGCCCGTTCTGAGCCTCCTACACCCATTGGCTCTGCTCAGGCCCTTCTCCAACTGCTGTTGGCTCCCACAGCTACTTTCCCACTCTCCCAAGACCTTGAAGGAAGCCCTGGGAGACCCCAAACTGCTCCTCCCTCTCCTCACGCAGGTGTTGATGCCCCGTGTTTTCCCGCACCCCAAGCCCTCGGCCACCACCTCCACCCATCCAGATTCCTTTATTTCATTGTCAGGCGTGTCCCTTCGTCCCTTGGCAGCTTTGCTGCTGGTTCACTCCTTTCCTGGCTGGTGACTGCTCAGTGAGTATGACACTTGAGTTCTCTGCTTCATTTGAAAAGACTAAGAGACCTGTTCTCTGAGGGAAGGACCCTCCTTGCCCTTTTTCCTTACTTTCCTACTCACCTACAGGCACCAGCGGAGACTCCCTGGTCTTTCTCAGGAACTTCTGAGACACACTGTCTTCGCCCTCAGGTGGTACCCACCAGCCTTTGTTAGCAGACATGATCTGGCCCCAGGGTTATCAGCTGGGGCTCTGAGGCTTCAGCACAGTCCTAGAAAGAGGCACCCCACAATAAGAACTCCCGATTCCCCTCAGTCTGGGGTAAAGGAGGGAGTTGCCTGCTAAGACCCTCTCTTACCATGCCCCAACACACCTGCTACTTGAAAAGTTGTCCCAAGTGTCCTGTCTCAGATGGCTGGACCACTAGTGCCATTTCTCCCATCTCTTTCTAACGTTTGCCTCTTCCCCATCTCATTCTGACTTCATTGTTTTCCCTGCTCCCCCTCCCCCCCTTCCATCTGTATCCCTATGTGATCCTTGGGTCAAGAAAAGCAGCTGGAAAAATCCACAGATGAGGGTGGGAGGAACAGGCCTTGAGGCTTGGGCACCCCACTGGCCTTGAATCTGTGACAGTTCCCTGAGGGAGCTACAGAAAAGGATCTGGCCCCAGAGAGCCAGAGCCAACCCAGTGTCCCAGCTCTGGTTACTGAATCACCGGAGCCAAAGATTGATTTGTGAATAATTTAGCATAGATTTTGGACATTAGTACTAATGGAACTAATTCTGGTCCCTGAACTGCTCACATTTCCATCTCTTGCCAGGTTCTTTGCCATTGCCGAACCCCTGCCTCCCTCTCTGGGCAGGTGACCCCTATTGCTCTACTTGCTAACCCCAGTAAACATCTGCTCTGATCACAAACTAGACGGAACCCCAGAGTCCTGGTCCATAGACCAGGGCTTCTGCCTACGCGGTGCCTTTTAGGTCCGACCGTAAGACAGACTCCCTACATGAGGTGACCTCTATTCTTAGTTGCTTCTTCTCTCCTGGAGGAGCAAGGACTGTCAGCCCCACAGGTTCTCAGCATGCTGATGCTTACCCTAGGAGATGGCTAGAAAGTAGAGTGCGAGCAGTCCGGCCAGGGCTCAGCATCTGCTGTTTTGAACCGGCCAGGAGCTGATGATGGAGCTGCCACTGTAGGGTCAGGGAAGCAAGCTTTAATGGGGACTTTGAAGTCAGGAATGGAGAGGGGAGGAGATAGGCCAGGGCATCAGTCTTAACCCCCCATTTGCTGAGTTCCAGGCCAAAGCTCCAAGCACCGGAAAGTAATGAAAGATCAGATGGCGGGAGCCCTTAACTAGATTCAGTCTGTTAATTCTCATGGATGTAAGGGGCTGGATCAGAACAGGGACTTACTACGGAGAACTGAGCTGGAAATACAGAGGCAAGAAACGAGAGAGATCCTCTGTTCTCCCGCAAGCTATACTGCTTCAAACACGAACAATGTGGGATGTAAATAAAATGACCCTATTCCCAATTGCGGTCTTGATCCTTTCAAGAATGCTTTCTGGACCAAGGAGATGCATCCAGTTTATAACCACTAGGACTTCCTCACATCTCCAGTGCTCCTTATACTGCCTACAGGGGTGAGATGCTCACTCATGCTCATTCAGGACAGAGATGACAATTGACCTTCATTATCACCTAATTTGAAGTATTTACATTTCAGGCTTTTCAATTGTTCTATACAGTAATTAGTAACTGTTTGTTCATAGACCGGAAACTGAGCTTCTGAGAGGCTAAAAGACTTATCCAGGGGTGTACAGCTAGTAAATGGCAGTGTCGTCTGAATCTAGGTCTGACTGGCTCCAGAGTTTGTACTCGTAGACTGCTTCCCATAGGCTGGCCAAGCAGAACCTCTCCATCCAGGCTGAAGCTTAGGAATGCTAATCAAGTGTGGCACCTTGGATTCAGAGAAGAGGAGGAAAGAACCTTCTTGGGGTTTTTTTGTTTGTTTGTTTTGTTTTTTAAGATTTTATTTATTTATCTGAGAGAGAGAGAATGAGAGAGAGCACGAGAGGGAAGAGGGTCAGAGGGAGAAGCAGACCCCCCGCTGAGCAAGGAGCCCGACGCGGGACTCGATCCCGGGACTCCAGGACCATGACCTGAGCCGAAGGCAGTTGTTTAACCAACTGAGCCACCCACGCGCCCAAGAACCTTCTTGTTGATAAGCAAGTGGAAAAAGACTGGAGTACACTATGGAGAGGCCCACTCCATCCCAGGCCTTTGTTCCCTCCCTAGATCCGCAGCCCCATGTGTCTATCTGAAAGGGGCTTTTCGGCACTGGAAATCTGTCCAGCAGCTGAAGTCTTTCTTTTCTCTCCCCAGCACTCACTGCCCTAGGGAAAGACCCAGGGTCACAGCAGCTCCCCAGGGCCTTCACATATCCCCAGCGTCCATGGGAACTCTCCTCCCAGTCATTCACACACACTCTCCCAGGCTGCCTCTCCTGGTCCCAACGGTGGCCTGAATTCTCAAGAGATGGATGGTCTGGGCCAGAGGCAGGGGGATGAAATGCCTGGATGAGACAGAGCAAGAATCAGGATCAACTCCAAGCCCTTTGGAGAATAGGGTCCGAGCTATGCAGAGTGAAGTTCAACTTCCTCGAGAGGTTCTCCCTTATTGGGCTTCTGTTGATGCTCCTATAACATCTCAGCCCAGAATTGAGAAAAGAATACGATTTTCTGAGCACCTATGGGGCAAGAAATGTGCTAGTTGCTTTAAGTAGGTTATTTTTATTTAATCCTCACAATTCTCTAAGGTAGGTACTATTATCCCCATTTCACAGATGAAAAACAGGCTTGGGTTAAATGTCTTGCTCCGGGTCACAGTAAGTGACAGAAGAAAGAACCAGACTAATAACTTCCTAAAATCAAAGCTCACTGCTCTGGACTAATGGGAGAAGTATTGCAAACTGGAGGGAAAGTCCTGAAATAGAAGAAATAAAATTGCATTTTACTTTTGAGAACACACTAAAACTTCAAGAACAGATTTCTGTAGACTATCGCTTCAGCAAACAGCTAAGACAAATTATAATATTTTTGTTACTATGCCAAGTCTTCAATAATTATTTCTATTTAAGCATTTCTACATTAGTAATTTACTTAGTAAACCTTTTTTCCTTCCAGGTCATGTCACACTCATAGACATTCTAATTTAGAAGGGTCTAATTGAGTGATGCAGGCAGACTTAATGGATCCGGAGCATAGGCCACGGGCAGACATGGGATCAGTTAGCTGCTTGAATGACCACTCTCTGAATACTTGGTCTTTTGCCACTCAATGTCTTTTGAGTCTATGCCATCATCTGTAAAATGGAGGTAGCATCTCCCCACAGGATCATTGTAAGAGTTAAATAAGATGATTGTTAGAATTCCCCTGCACATGGCCTGCTCCTCTTCCCTCCAGAATGAGCAAGTGTCAGGAAACGGGTAGCAGGCTGGGGGAGAAGTAGAAGTTCCCTGACAACAGATGAAAAGGTTGCCACGTTCCGGGTGGTCCCAGTTCAGCACCCCCTTGTCCCTTTCCAACCTTCTTCAGGCTTTTTCTCCCTATTGTGTTGGGAGGGGGTGGCCAGAACTTGAAGCGCTACACAAATTAAGGCATTGCTATGCTATATATAGCCCAAGGGAGCTGAGGGACCAGGCAGGGAAAGGAGGGCCAGCAACTCTTGCCTTGAGCTAAAGGAGTGCTGTGAGTGAGGAGATGCTGAAGAATGAACTGGACAAGGAACAGAAGATGCTTGAATTGGGGTTGGAATGGGGAGGACCCAGGCTGAAGGACTGGGGGAATCACAGGAGCGGAAACATTAGGCCATATATAGTAGTGTCTCAGGGACTGGAGGTGCCAGGAGTGGGGGTAACAGGAGCAGGCTGGGGCTGGAAGTTTCCAAATAACAGGACTAGGCTGAGGCAGCCTCTAGAAGGTGCCTGGGGTAGGGAGGGTAAGACATCCTCTCCCCTAAAAGCAGGCAGTAAGTTCAAAGGACCCTGCAGTTTTTGTCCAAGGACAGCCCCAAGAGCCACAGGCCTGGGGCCAGGAAACTGCCTTTGTTACCACTAATCTTTCTGGGGAGACTACTCACACATTTAAAAAGCTTCTAAAGAGGGTGTGGATGGTAGTGATTGGAAGGCTGCATCCGAATGTAGTAATGCTGACGTCCTAGGATCACATCTTGTGAAGGACCAATTTTGAGCTGCGTATTAAGACACACCTGTCTCAGATGATGAATGGATGCACAGGGATTTGAAATGGTTTGCCAAGATCCTTGTGTTGGGTGCTTTTGAATACCCAAATTACCTGGCTTCCTCCAAAGAACACTGTGGGAAAGGACTAATGCCTTTGGAGCCTACAAGTTTTAGGCACTTCACATATTTTATTTCATCTTCACAAAAATCCCAACAGATGGATCTCATCCCTATTTTACAGATGAGGAAACCATGGCTCAGAGAGGTGAAGTAACAGCCAGATGGCACAGCAAGTAAATAAATGGCTGAGCTATCCAACCAATAATGTTAACCGCTATAGACCAGCTTACAGTGGAAAGTTAACATAGCAAGTAATAATGGGACTTCATGTACATTTCACCATCACATTCTCACACCGTCGTAGAAATATGAGTAAACAAGTACAAACAGCTGGGCAGAGAGAACTTCCAGAAATTCAAAGACTGCACCTACTGCACTGCTTCTCACCAACGCGGGCTAGTTCCTGAACCAGCACAGAATGGGTCCTCTCTCACCAGCGCAGGGTAGTTCCTGAGCCAGCACAGAATGGATCCTCTCCCATACACGTCCCCCCACCCCCATCTCCTGCACACACTTCACCTATCCCTCATTTGCAAGTAAATTGACCTTAATTTAAAATTCTGCCTTAATACATAGGAACTGCTAACTGGGCTCCACGAAGCACTGCTGGGGGTCATCCTACTGTTCTTTCTTATACTACTTGTATTAACATATTCAAAAAAAAATTTTGACAACAACAAAAAAATCTGCCTCACCCACCACCCCTGTGGCAGAAAGAAACAGTATAATGTGTCCCACAGGTCAACTAAAACTGCTGGGGGTTCTGGGAAAAGGGGTGTGCTACTCATACCTGCCTCCCCCATTAGCACATGCGATCAATGCGATCAAGAGCTGCTTTAACGAGAAGCTTCCTCCCTATCCAGCCAGTCTGGGGCCCACAGGCCTTTCTGTTGCCAACAGGGAGCTTTCCGAAAATCCTACCTCTCTGAGCCTTTGCTCCCATCCCCCAGGACATAGCAATCTACTCTGAGTTTATCAGCCAAGTGGGGACCCTGGAAAATGTGTAATGGAAATAGTGACACACTGGAGTCTTCAAGTTGACCCTGCAGTTCCCAAACCACAGAGCCCCAGGGTGACTCTCAAGTTCTCAAACTGGTTTTTGATCCTTTCCTGCCTGGGCCCCATGTGAATAAAAAGTGATGCGGTTCTCACAGCACCCGCCTCCACCACTCTGTGCCAGAGGCTTGGAAACCAGACCCCTTCCCTGTTTGAAGCCTGGGGCTTTTTTTTTTTTTCCTTCCCCCGGGTAGCACCCTTTCTGTGCTAGCCATGGCAAGCTCTCCGTCACTCATTCACTCTGCATGTACTTGCTAAGCACCTACCATGTGCGGCGCTCTGCTCTAGAAGCTGAGAGGCAATGGTCCTGCCTTCAGGGAACTCACATTCTAGCGGTTGCTAGATCCTGGTTGATGAGGGAGCAGAAGGCAAGCTGAGGACAAGGCACAAGCTGACACCCGACACCCCCCTCCCCCGCAGGTGGGATATATGTGACATTCCTCAGCCCTAAAGCCAAGAGAATGAAAAACAAAACAGTCAATTTATAGAGATTACACTCCTTCAAGGCAGGAGTCTCCCTCAGTTTACAATTGTCTTAGTGATTTACAAGAAAAAAAGCATTCTTATCAATAACCTAGCTTCCAGGAGGAAATGTAGATAAAATTAAATGTCCTTATAACCTGCAGCCCATTGACCAATACTTGAGGCAGGCGTAGTATAAAGTTCTTCCAGGAAGCTCCCAACTGTCTTAATGGTAATGCCTTGCTAGAGGGAAAAACAATCTTAACTTGACAAGGGCAAGGCCTCCACTATCTTGTAGGTCCTGTTTAGCATATGAAAGTTCTTCTGAAAACCTCCCTTTTCCCTTACCTCCCCCAACTCCCAAGTATATCATCAATTGCTCCTCACAACCCCAGTGCCCCTCTTTCTGCCCAAGGATCCCGTCCTGGTACTTTAATAAAACCATCTTTTTGCACCAGAGACATCTCAAGAATTCTTTCTTGGCTGTCGGCTTCAAACCCTAACATCTTTCCTACATCACTGATGACTGTCTGGATCAGAGATCCTCTGGCTTAGGTTTCTGGCTTCAGTTTACCACCTATAACTGGATTAAAAGATGTCACTAGCTGGCAAGGTGATAAAAGAAGAGTTATATTTGTTTGTTTGTTTTTTTAAACTATCTGCAGGTGCTTAGCTTCCACGGGTCTTATTTCCTTTTCTTTTTTTTAAGATTTCATGTTTTTATTTTAGAGAAAGAATGAGCAAGAGAGACAGACGGCATGAGCGGGGGTCTGGGGCAGAGGGAAGGGGAGAAGCAGATTCCCCTGCTGAGCAGGGAGCCTGACGTGGGGCTTGATCCCAGGACTCTGGGATCATGACCTGAGCCGAAGACAGACGCTTAACCGACTGAGCCACCCAGGCGCCCCTTATTATTTCCATCTTTAAAAGGTTTCTCTACCAGAAGAGAGACGGGGCTACAGGCTTGGTAGTAAGGTAACAAATACAGAAAGTATATTGTTCCCAATCTCCATGAAGAATGGTCAATGGTGAAAGATAGGAAGCCTTCCTCAGCAGTTTCATCCATGAACTTATAGGAAAATAATACCTAATGAACATTTAATAGGTATTATTAATATATGAAATATACATATATAATCAAATGTTTTCACACCACTTTAAAGTTTTGGGGTTTTTTTTAAGATTTTATTTATTTATTTGAGAGAGAGAGAATGAGACAGAGAGAGAGCATGAGAGGGGAGAGGTCAGAGGGAGAAGCAGACTCCCTGCTGAACAGGGAGCCCGATGTGGGACTCGATCCCGGGACTCCAGGATCATGACCTGAGCCGAAGGCAGTCGCTTAACCGACTGAGCCACCCAGGGGCCCTGGGCTTTTTTTTTTTTTTTTTTTAAGATTTATTCATTTGAGTGAGAGAGGGTGTGGGGCAAGGGGCAGAGGGAGAGAACGTCATGCAGACTCCCTGCCCAGCGCAGAGCCTGACGCAGGGCTCGATTCCACAACTCTTGAGACCACGACCTGAGTAGAAACCAAGAGTTGGACGCCCAACCAACTGAGCCACCCAGGCGCCCCACCACTTTAAAGGTTTTTGTTGAAATCTTAATATGGGGGCACCTGGGTGGCTCAGTCGTTAAGCATCTGCCTTCGGCTCAGGTCATGGTCCCAGGGTCCTGGGATCGAGCCCCGCATCGGGCTCCCTGCTCGGCGGGAAGCCTGCTTCTCCCTCTCCCCCTCCCCTTGCTTGTGTTCCCTCTCTCGCTGTGTCTCTCTCTGTCAAATTAATTAAAAAAAAATCTTAATATGCCGCACAAAAATGCACTATCAAAAGTGTACAGCTCAGATGTGGTAACTGAACACATTTGTGTATTCAACCTCCAGATCAAGAAAAGAACAGGACCAGTCCCCCAGAAGCCCCCTCATATTTCCCGTGACTAACCTTACCCCTAGGTAACCACTATCCTTACTCAAGAGCACAGGAGGACACTTTAGCCTGTTTTTGAACTTCATATAAATGGAAAGTTTTGTGAGATTCATCTATCTTGTGTGTAATTGTAGATTGTTCCTTCTCATTGCTGCATAAGGTACCATTGTGTGACTAGAACATTTCATCGATCCTTTCTACAGTTGTTGGACATTTGGGGGGTTTCCAGTTTTCTGGCTATTACAAATAGTGCTGCTATGAACACATTAATGCATGCAGTTTGTGTACATCTGTACACATTTCTGTGGAATTTCCATGGAATTACAGTCACAGTGTAGGCATAGGTTTAACTTTAGTAGATATTGCCATTTTCCAAAGCAATTTGTACCAATATAGAATTACACTAGCAGGATGTTAGTTTTAATATTTTAATCAGCATATGTAGTAATGTCTCCTGTGTTATTTTAGTTTGACGTGTTCTTTATATTTTCATATATTTACAAGGTCATCACACTTGTCACTTTAAATACATTTGTAGAGAGGGAATGTGTTAAGGAAGGGGTTGGGGACGACTGGGGCACTGTGAGTTCAGTGGGGGGAGAGGGGAGAACTTAAATACAGAGGCCAAGCAGGTAATGAAAATGATTCAAGCAGCTAAGTGGGAACAGTGCCTGCCCTGCACAAACAAATATTACTCAGAAGTAGCCTCGGGTGAGACTAGAGGCTCAACGGGAGCGATTTTTCTTTTTTCACTATTTAGAGAGAAGCCAAAGATCTGGATTCTAAACTTTTGGCAATTAATGCATACTTTTAGAAAACATCGTACTGGCCAAACAAAACTTTTGTCAGTGGGCCGGATGGCCAGCCCTCTGGACTAGCGGTTAGTTCCGGCCTGGCTTTCGGGGTAGGAGGGTTTGACCTGTAGCAAGTCACCTCATTTGTTAGAGCTTAATTTCCTCTGTGGTCAAAAGGGTAAAATGGAAGCCTATCTGTTTGTACAGTGATGGTCAAATGAGATAATTCAGGAGTACAGGAGTTGTCAAACACCATACAAAGTAAAGTACTCTCCCATCTCCTTGGGACACCTTCCGTTGTTATGCACGGACTCCCTGTCCTTAAAGCATTTGAGGTGTTTCCAGATTCCTTCGAGGGGAGGCAGTTTAAAGCTGGACATTCCCATGCATACAAATTCTCCAGAAAGTCCTTTGAATGGGATCCTGCTGGGATGCAAGGGGTTAAGAGGAAATAGCCTATTACGGTTTTGCTAATCTGAGAAGTCCAGGACCTCAAAAGTATCTAAAACGCCACTAAAAGCCAAGACTCAAAGGAGGTAGGATGATTAACCCGACGAGGGCCAGTAGGAGCAGAACCTAGAAAGGGGCGTCAGCATCCTGATGTGTCACACTGGACCCAGGCCTCGGCGGAGCGCACAGAAGACAACTCCGGGACTCGTAGGACCGACCTAGGATGCTCAGGTAAGGCGTGTCCTCGCGGCGCCGTTAGTAGCCCGCCCAAACCGAGGCACTGGCCGCGGGGGACTGCTGTTCCGAGAACCAAGCTGGAGGAATGAATTGTCCCGGGGGCGAGATCTGCGCCCACCCAGGTCCAGACTCCACGCGGGTGGCACCGACACAGTCGGCGCACCCGGGACCGCCCGGGAGCGCGCGAGGGCCCGACCGCAGAAAGTTGGACGCCCGCGCCGCCGCCCGCGCGCTCCGGGGCGCCCCCTCCCACCCGAGCGCCACGTGCCGCGCGCCCCCTGCTCCCAGGCCGCGGCGGGACGCCCCCGCCCCCACCGCGGCGCGTAGTGCGCAGGCGCCTCCCCGCGGGTCCGGGCGGTGGGAGCGGGAGGCGGCGGCGGGAGCGGCTTCGGCCTCGGCTGGAGACTCAGGCGAGGGCGGCGGCGGCGAGAGTTGGAGGAGAGGCGCGGGTGGCGGTGAAGGCGATGGCGACGCGGGGCACATGAGGCGGCGGCCGGAGGGACGGGCCGAGGCCCGGCGGAGGAGGCGGCTCCGGGGGAACACGCCGCCCGGTGAGGGGCGGCCGCGGGGCGGGATGAGGAGCGGGCAAGGGGCGGGGCCCGGGGGGGCGGGAGAACTTGTGGGGAGGCCGGAGGTGGGGGGAAGCGGGGGACGGGGTTCCCGGGAAGAGTGCGGCGGGGGGGCGGGAGGGGCCGCTGCCGAGACTTCCTGCCGACCCCGGAGGGGCGTCTGACCGGCGGCTCGCCGCTGCCCCCTGCGCGCCCTCCCCCTTTTGTCCCTGGGCGCGCGGTTCCCAAATTGGGAGGGAAACGGCCAGGGGGTGGGCCCGGGCGGCGGCTGCCGCGCCGGGCGGGCGGGGACCCCGGAGGACCCCGGGCGCGCACTTGGGCGGCGCTCGGCGGTGCTCGCAACTCCTCGGGGCGGTTAGGGGCGCAGGGCCGCGCCGGGGCCGCCCCTCGCCGCCGGGGCGCTTCGCGGGCTGGTCTTTGTCTCCCGACGCTCGGCCCCTGACATCTCTCCGGGCGGCGTGCGGTTCGTTTGACTCCCTCTACCATCGCTGCCGGGACTCCTGCCTCCCGTCAGTGTTGTAGACGAGATTTAGTTCGAGGGCTGGAAGGAGGGAAACGGGGGGCGGGGGGGAATGGCGCGGTCGCTTCTTCATTAGCATATTCCCTTTACTTAAAATGATTTTTTTTCCACTTCGTGAAACTTTGGACGACTGTTTTGCTTTCCCATCGATCTGCAGATTCAAAATTAAGAGAAGGCGCTAAAGCTCCGACTGTAGCCAATTGTGTGGTTGGTGGCTGCGTTTGGAGCTTTGAGTTGAAAGGATTTACGTGAATGTGTGGTTTAGAATTTGCGTTGTTTTCCTTCCCTTGTGATCGTTTGTAAGGTTGGGATTACTTTTTCTTTGCGAAGTGGGCGAGTTCGGATTTATGATTTGAAGGAATGTTTGTTCATTGAGAACCTGCAATGGTACAGATTTCATTGTGCTCACGCTTTATTTTGTTAGCCTCAAGACCGTACTTTGTGGAATCGAGTAAATCAAGATAGAGTAAGTTCTGGATAAGCATTATCTTGTGCTGATATAGTCTAAAACTATTAATACGTTCGTGTTGTGTATACTTTGGAGTGAGTATGTGGGAAAGCACTATAAAAACCAAGCAGTCTAAATGAAGGGGATTTTAATTCCTAATAAACGGAGAACAGCACATCTCGACTACATCACATCTGTAGAAAAGGGGATTAATAATGTAATTTAGGGATCAAATCCTTTACCTCCTAAAGAAGGTTTAGGTATTATTCAGAGTAAGAATGCAGAAAAATAAAATTAATTCCAGAGCTTCTGACTAAATATATTGTGAATTGTGGTTACCACGTTTCCTGGAGTTTTGTTGGTTTTATTTTTTGGAATTTAGCATAGTATGTTGCAGTTGCTTTAGATTTCTTAAGTGCTATATAATGGCAGAATTAAAAGAAATGAACTGACTCTTCTGGGTAAAAGGTAAAAAGCTGTGGTAAATCTTAGTGTGAGCCAGATCTTTGTGAGCAGAGTATTGTAAGGAAAGGACATTTTGGAGAGAATACATAGGAGCCATATGGAAGTTCTCCCTGTCTTATTTGTCCTGATTTGTAATGGTTTGATACTGTTTACTGCTTGTCTTGAACTGTTGTGCGCTTTTCCAAAGCATTTCAAACATCCTTCTAAAAGTCAACGCTTTTAGCTCATTTTTTAGGTTGTGTGACTTCAGAATTGGTTTTCTGTCTGTGCTAGGTAGCCACCACAGTTCTCTCAAAAAGGAGCGAAGGACCCAGAGACTTTCAGTTCAGTTCATGAAGATAGAATTGACTTTTAGCCTTCAGTCCAAAGGATTTAAGAAGTTAACATATCTTCAGCATAACAATTTTACTTAAATACTGCTACCCTTAATAATTATTTTTATTCCTATTTTATATTTGTATAAATTAGCAAAAGGGAAGGACTAGAGGGTCCGTCTCTGATTAGCTGCACCACCACCCTAGCTCCAGGCTCTCCTATCAAGTCAGTAATTGGGATCCTAGAATACAAAATACATAATTAAAATCTAGAGTATCATTCTCTTAATAAATGCATAGTTTGTTCTATGCCTAATTCAGTGCAAAAAGATGAGTTCCAAAATGCTGGGCTTTTTATTTGAGGGTTGTTCGCATTTCAAAATAAATGAGCTGTGTTCCCTTCTTTTTTTCATTATTAGTCTGGATAGTTAGTGCAACTGGGAGTGTACTTCTTTATTTCCAAATTGGTGCTTTTTTTTTTAACTTGCAAATTTATGTATTTATTTTTACTAATTGGTGCTTTTCTTGTAGCATAGAAATGTGTGGCTCCTACCCAAAATACCTGATAGAAATTTAGGCAAAGAAAAATGGGATTACTTTTTTTTTTAGACTATTTCTTTGAGAATACATAGGATAATAGATTTTAGCTGGTATCACTAACCTAAAACACAGTTCTGCACTGTTAACATCAGCTAAGTGCCAACAATTTTCAGACCTACTACCGCAACTGATGAGTTTAGTTTTTGTGGAAATATGGACCTATTCTTTTACTCTGAGCATTGCTATTTTCTCCAGCTCTTTAGAATGAATGACCAGACAATACTGGACTGTCATACAGTAGTAATACATTCTTTTTTTTTTTTTTTTAAGATTTTATTTATTTATTTGACAGAGAGAGAGACACAGCGAGAGAGGGAGCACAAGCAGGGGGAGTGGGAGAGGGAGAAGCAGGCCTCCCGCAGAGCAGGGAGCCCGATGCGGGGCTCGATCCCAGGACCCTGGGATCATGACCTGAGCCGAAGGCAGACGCTTAACGACTGAGCCACCCAGGCGCCCCAGTAGTAATACATTCTTGAATTTTGCAAACACTGTAGGGGTTGACAACCTTCAAGTTTGTCATTGAAGCCTATGTGTGGAATGTGTTGCCCAAAGGGTTCCCCCCCCCAGGACAGGGATGAGATCTCTTTGCAGATACCATTTTATTTCTAGGAAAAGAAGTGTTCTGTGGAATGAGTAGAGCCCTCAGTTTGTATTTTTGAGCTATATTGCTTGTAGCACCAGCACAATTTGGACATAGTACTCTGGTGGCCGTTCATTAATTTAGTGAACTTTTTTTTTTCATTCAGTTATTTGCTAGAATGCTAGATGCTGAAGATGAATACTATGTGGTTTTTGCTGTCAAAATGCTTACAGCTTAACATGCTGAAAGGCTTAGCAATATGGAAATTCTCTGAAATCTTTGAAACAAAAAAGAAATGTACAGGATTTTGGAGTCAGTTTTTGTTTTTTCGCTATAGAAATGGAATAAATTTCATCCCTATTATCCTTTAATCTCTAAACTGGATATTCTAGTCTCATATAGTTAAAGATTATTTTCATCTGTCTCTGTATGATTTATCAGTTTTGACTGAATTTATTGTTACTTAACTGAGTTATAACATTTTTTTTTAAGATTTTTTATTTATTTATTTGACAGAGAGAGACACAGCGAGAGAGGGAACACAAGCAGGGGGAGTGGGAGAGGGAGAAGCAGGCTTCCCGCGGAGCGGGGAGCCCGACGCGGGGCTCGATCCCAGGACCCTGGGATCATGACCTGAGCCGAAGGCAGACGCGTAACGACTGAGCCACCCAGGCGCCCCTGACTTACATTTCTTTTGGGAATGTTCAGAATAAGGTAGATCTGGGCTTTCTGCTTTTAGAGAATTCCCTTTGACTCATTCTTGGACCTCAGATTCCTAAATGCCCATTTCAGATAGGTGTTTATTATTTTATTTTTATTTTTTTAAGATTTTATTTATTAGGACACCTGGGTGGCGCAATTCGTTAAGTGTCTGCCTTCAGCTGAGGTCATGATCCCAGCGCCCTGGGATCAAGTCCCACATTGGGCTCCTTGCTCAGTGGGTTGCCTGCTTCTCCCTCTGCCTGCTCTACCTGCTACTCCCCTTGATTGTGCTCTCTGACAAATAAATAAAATCTTAAAGATATTATTCTTTTATTTGAGAGAGAAAGAGAGCGCGCATGAGCGCAAGGGGGGAGGGGCAGAGGGAGAAGCCGACTCCCCGCTGAGTAGGGAGCCAGGCATAAGGCTCAGTTCCGGGAACCTGAGATCATGACTTGAACCGAAGGCAAACGCTCAACCAGCTGAGCCACCCAGGCACCCCAATAGGTGTTTATTTCAATTCAAAAATTTCCTTCCTGAAGTACTCTTTTTCTCCTGGCTTCTGATTTTCCCCCCCTTGTTCTTTGGCTATTCCTTCAGGTTCTCCCCCCCCCATCCTCTTCTGCCAGATCTTTATTTTATTTTTTTTTAATATTTTATTTATTTATTCATGAGAGAGAGAGAGGCAGAGGCAGAGGGAGAAGCGGGCTCCCCGCAGAGCAGGGAGCCGGATGCTGGGCTCATGACCTGAGCTGAAGGCAGATGCTTAACTGACTGAGCCACTCAGGCGCCCCTCTACCGGATCTTTAATTGATGGTCTTTCTCAATTCTTGGTCCTCTAATTTCATCCATTCTGTGGCTTCAGTTAACAATATGTATTTTGAATACTCCCAAATTTTTGTCTGCCTCCCAGACTTCTTTTCTGATCCCAGCTGCCTACTCAACATCTCTACTTAGCTTCAGAGGTACTTTGAATTGAGATGCCCAGACTGACCTCTTAATCGTGGCTCCAGACCTAGACCTTCACTCTACCATTTCATTAAGTGGCTCTGTCAACAACTTACTGAGGCCAGACTTGTGATTTTTCTCTACCTTTAGTCTCCCCATCCTAGTCTAGGTCACCTTTTCCTAAGATTATTATAGTCAATTATAAACGGTCTTTCCACATTCGCTCTTATTTTTAAAAGAGGGGGTAGTATGAGATTTTTAAGACAGAAAAAGTAATAAATAATACTACAATAAATACTTAACTACCTTGCAGCCTAGGAAAATAAAATATTACCAGTAAAGGTCAGGTGTTTCCCCACCTGATTGTATCCTCCTTCCCCCAGCCTCCATTGTAGACCTTGCCAGAGGTAATCACTAATTGAATTTATTATTCCTTTGCAGTTCTTTATACTTTTACTACATACATACACACCCTAAGCAGTGTATCCTCATCTATTCTTCTCACAGCAGCTAGAATTGTCTTTATAAAACAAATTTAACCAAGCCACCTGAAAACTTGTTTTCCTTTTAAGGCCTTCCCTCTTCATTTAACAAGGTGTGACCTGGCCTTGCCTACTTCCCTAGCATCATGTCTTTGTACTTACTTTTCTTGTTATGAGTGGTCTGGCTTGCTGATCTTTTTTTTTTTTTTCCTTTTTTCTTTTTTTTCCCCCTCTATTCCTTAAAGGTTCAGAGCTCACCCAAGGCCTTTGTACATGCTGTAGCTAATTGTTCTGCCTGGAAAGCAGCCCCTCAATTCTTCAAAATATGCTTAAATACCACTTTTGTGGAGAAATCTTTTCTGATCCTCCTAGATTCAGTTAGAGAACTCAATAACATACTCTTACAGTACCCTGCACTTCTATTATAGTTTTGATTAATTATTTGTATAATGCCTATTTCACCATTAGACTGTTCTGTATATTTCATTAAGTCAAGAGTAATATCTGTCTTGGGCAGCCCAGTGTCACAGCACCTAGCTCATAGTTCTTTTTTTTTTTCTTTTTTAAGATTTTATTTATTCATTTGAGACCCAGATACAGAGAGAGATCATGAGCAGGGGGAGAGGCAGGCTCCCCGCCGCGCCAGGAGCCCGATGTGGGCCTCGATCCCACCTGAGCTGAAGGCAGACGCTTCACCATCTGAGTCACCCAGGCGCCCTCATAGTTCATTTCTGTATTCAACAATTACTTGAGTGCTTACTAATTTCTCTTTTATTTATAGTTGATGATTGTAGCAAAGTAACTTCTGACAAAGCTTTTGTTCTAATTAGAAGCCTCATTATTGGGGCACCAAGGTGGTGCAGTCAGTTGAGAATCCGATTCTTGGTTTTGGCTCAGGTCATGATCAGGTTGGAAGATTGAGCCTCGTGTCACATTGGGCTCTGAGCTCAACGCAGAGCTGCTTGAGTTTCTCTCCCTCTGCCCCTTACCTGCTCTCTCTCTCTCTCTCTCTCAAATAAATAAATAAATAAAAGCTTTATTTTAAAAAAAAGAAGCCTCATTATTTTATGTTTTTTGCACTATTGGTCTTATATGCCGATACAGTGCTAGTTCTTGGTAAATACTTACTGATGTAAACTTACTAATAGCCATGGCCTGAGCAATCTTCAGTAGTTTTAATAGACCAAAAATACAGTGGTCACCGATGGTATAGTATACACAATGGGTACACTTGCCTCCCAGGAAAATAATCAGCCGGCTTAGGTAGGCTGTCAGATGTAATAAAGAAATTGAAGATTAGGTTTTTTTCTTTGACATCCTATACCTAGTTCTGGTTTTCATTTCTAATATTTGTTGGGCCAAGCTTCAGTATAATTAATGTCCCAAAAAACGGGGACAGTTTATACATTAAGGCCAATGTTGATAGTTTTGCACTTCAGTATTTTACTTTGTAGACTTTTTTGGGGTAGGTAATGTATTAGGTATTATAAAATCCTAAAGGTATGAAAGGATTTGCAGTGAAAAGTAAGTCTTTATTCTCTTCTCACTCAGTCACTCATTTTTTTTCTGCTGAAGCAATTATTATTTACCTTTTTTTGTAAATTCTAGAGGTATCCATGGATTCAGTAATTCTCCACACACATACATAAATGGTAGCTTACTTAAATGTACTGTTCTACAGACTGCATTGTTCGCTAATATATCTTAGTTTATTTCATATCATTAGAGATAGAGCTGTCTCATACTTTTTAACTACCAGATGTGCTGTAATTTGTTTACCTGGTCCCTTCCTGATAGACTTTTTTTTTTTAAGATTTTATTTATTTACTTGACAGAGACACAGCGAGAGAGGGAACACAAGCAGGGGGAGCAGGAGAGGGAGAAGCAGGTTCCCCACCGAGCAGGGAGCCCTATGCGGGGCTCTATCCCAGGACTCCAGGATCATTACCTGAGCCAAACGCGGATGCTTAACCATCTGAGCCAACCAGGCACCCCTGTATTTAATTTTAAATCCTTGATTCATCTGGAATTTAAAGACCCAACTTTAATTTTTTCCAGAGAGCTACCCATGGTAGTTTATTATCATTTATTAAATATTCCATGTTTTGTCCATTGGTTTGAAATGCCACCTTCTCATACATTAAATTTCCAGATGTATTTTGATCGTCTGGACTTTGTGTTCTGTTCCATTCCACTGATCTGATCTTTTTGCCAGTTCCACCTTTTAAAATGATTAGAGCTTTATAATACATATCTAGAGAAGCTTGTATGCCCTTCTTACTCTTTGAGAAAGTTCCCAATCATTCTTAACTATTTATTTTTCATGTTAAAGGTATTTATTCATTCATTCACTTATTTAAAGTTTATTTTTTTAAGTAATCTCAACACCCAGTGTGGGCTAAAATGCACAACCCCCAGATCAAGAGCCACATTCTTTTTTGACTGAGCCAGCCAGGCACCCCTTCACATTAAATTTAGAATCAGTTTGCCTGATTCCTAAGAAATCCTATTGGCATTTTTAGAAATCAAGGTTGAATTACATTTTAGATCAATTTAGGGAAAAATAATATTTTATGATGGCTTTTGTATCCAAGAACATGTAATGTTTTAAGTCTTTTAAGCATATAAGTGTTTGTGTTCCTTGGCAGTAATTTAAATATTCTTCATTAAAAGGTGTATGTTTCTTGTTAGTCTTATTCCTAAGTATTTCGCCTACTTGTTGCTATTTTTTTTAAGATTTATTTATTTATTTGGAGGGGAAGGGGCAAAGGGAGAGAGAAATTCACACCGACTCCAGGCTGAGCATGGAGCCCAATGTGGGGCTCAATCTCATGACCCTGAGATCAGACCTGAGCCAGAACCAGGAGTAAAACGCTTTAACCAGCTGTGCTACCCAGGTGCCGCTACTTGTTGCTATTTTATTTTTACTTATTTTTTTAAAGTTGTATTTATTTATTTGACAAAGAGAGAGCTAGAGAGGGAACACAAGCAGGGGGGGAGTGGGAGAGGGAGAAGCAGGCTTCCCACTGAGCAGGGAGCCCGATGCAGGGCTCCATCCCAGGACCCTGGGATCATGACCTGAGCCAGAGGCAGACGCTTAACGACTGAGCCATCCCAGGCGCCCCACTTGTTGCTATTTTAAATGGGGACTTTTCTTCAGTTACATTTATATTGCTTGTATATTACTGTCACCTTTCTGCATGGTCTGAAAATAAAATTAAACACTAAACCCACATAGTACAGTAAAAAGATCATTAGGTCTCAAGTTGTATTCTAGGCTTTGCACCTAACTAGTTGTGTGATCTTATTTTTGTTTGTTTGTTTTTAAAGATTTTATTTATTTATTTATTTGACAGGGAGGGACAGGGAGAAGCCGGCTTCCCGCTGAGCAGGGACCCTGATGCAGGGCTCAATCCCAGGACCCTGGGATCATGACCTAAGTTGAAAGCAGATGCTTAACCAACAAGCCACCCAGGTGCCCCGAGTTGTGTGATCTTAAGCACATCACCATGATCTTTAGTATCCTCTTCAGTAAAATAAGGATATTAGTTTCATACTCTGATATCAAACAATCGGCCACTACAGAATAATTGATTGAAAGTTAACCTTAGAATCCATGCAGGTATTATCAGTAAACTGTATAAATAGTATTTTACAAATATGTATGGCCTTTTCAAATGTATGTGTAGGTGATACCATGATAAATAAACTACAAGTTTATTTTAAAACTTTAGCAGTGTATGATAGAGTTTTAATCTTTTTCTGTTTTCTACAAAGACAAATACTGTATGCATAGCCACTATTATATAGGGCTCCAGAAAATCTCTTGCAGTTATTACATAAAGGCCTTAAGACCCTAAAAGTTGGGGGTCTTCCTGGGATATGTCTCTGTCTCTCTTGCTCTCTTTTTTTTTTTAATTTTTTTTTTTAAGATTTTATTTATTCATTTGACACAGAGGGAGAGATCACAAGGACGGGGCGGGGGCAGAGGGAGAAGCAGGCTCCCAGCTGAGCAGGGAGCCCAATGCAGGACTCGATCCCAGGCACCCCTAGATTTTAATTTTAAGTAATCTCTGCACCCAACGTGGGGCTCAAACTCACAACCTCAAGATCAAGTGTTCTGTGCTCTTCTGACTGAGCCAGCCAGGTACCCCTTGGGATCTCTTTTTAAGAGACCTGATTGATTAGCCTATCTAGATTTGTCTAAAGAATGTTTTGTGAGAAACCATATAATACTTTCTGAAAGGGGATTTGTTGTTTCTGTGTCTGACTCAACTAGCTTGCTTTGACCTTACATTCCAATTCAGTAGTAGATGTTCATGTTTCTCAGAGTGAAAGCTTTGTATTTATTGAAGGTTAAGCAGGTCAGCCTGCACTTCTCAGATTCACTTAGGAAAGTTTTTGTTTTTTTTTTTTGAGTTTGGAAATATTGTTAGGAATTGGGGGAGCGTCTCAGTTCTTTTATTGAATTGTGTATCTGAAGCCACTGTATCCCATTACACTCAAACTCAGAAAAAAGGATGGAAAAATATGTTTATGATTTGCATTATATCCCGGGAAGGAAATTATATATACATACCTTGCAAAGCATCCTACTGAATAGATTTATTTTTTTTTTATTTTGATTACTAGTTCATTATGGTTACTAGTTCAGTGAGAAATTTAAATCAGCCTTTGCAATTTTTTTTTTAAAGATCTTTATTTATTTGACAGAGAGAGACACAGCGAGAAAGGGAACACAAGCAGGGGGAGTGGGAGAGGGAGAAGCAGGCTTCCCGCTGAGCAGGGAGCCCAACCTGGGGCTGGAGCCTGACATGGGGCCCGATCCCGGGACCCTGGAATCATGTCCTGAGCCAAAGGCAGACACCTAACGACTGAGCCACCCAGGCGCCCCAACCTTAGCATTTTTTTTAAGTAAGCTGTGCACCCAGTGTGGAGCTTGAACTCTCTATCCCAAGATCAAGAGTCCCAAGATCAAGAGTCCCACGCTCCACCAGCCAGCCACCTTCCCCCACATCTTAGCATTTTGAATCCCTGGTAGAATGCTCTTCTTCTTCTTCACTTGAGAGAGAGAGAGTACAAGCTGGGGGGAAGGGCAGAAGGAGGAGAAGCAGTCTTCCCACTGAGGGAGCCCCACATGGGGCTCAGTCCCAGGACCCTGGGATCATGACCTGAGCCGAAGGCAGATGCTCAACGACTAAGCCACCCAGGCACCCCTAGAATGCTTTTAATAGAAGTTTATTTCCTACTGGGGTACCTGGCTGGCTCAGTTAGTGGGACATGCGACCCTTGATTTTGGAGTTGAGTTCAAACCCCATGATGGGTGTAGAGCTTACTTTAAAAAAAAAGAACTTTCCTTTTGCATTTTATTTATTTGCCTCAGAAAACTGTTTTTATTTTTTTTTTCCTTTGTGGCTTGAAATTACATACATATCAGCATGGTTTTTTGAGGTAGAAAAATAGAGATGAGATCTGTGCTCAGAATAGTGGTCTTCTTAGATTCCTGTTTAGCTAATCTTCAAAGCCTTAAAGTAATAGATTATTTTGTTTTAAATAATTCAGCACGTCAACATTTAGCATTTTCTCTCAGGAGAAATCTCTTGGGTTTGTACTGAATCTCATGGGCATATTCTTATCCCAACAGAAGAATCCTTGATATGAAGGAGAAAAAAAAGAAGTGGAGTGATTAGGACAGAAAGTATGAGTTTTATAACATTTTCACATGTCAAAGATTTACTAGAGTTCACTTACAGTGGAAACTGGGAGGCGCCTGGGTGGCTCGATGAGTTAAGCCCCTGATTTCAACTGACTTCGGCTCTGGATGTCATCTCAGGGTCCTAGGATCAAGCCCTGAGTCGACTCATTCTGCTCGTTCCTCTCCCTCTGCACCTTTCCCTGCTTATGTTCATGTGTGTGCTCTCTCTCTTTCGATCTCTCTCTCAAATAAAATCTTAAAAAAAAAATAATGGAGCCTGGTTAAGTTTTTGGTGGCTATTTTAATTATCATTTTCTCAAATAAAGGTAACTCTTTCCAAATACTCCATATCAGACATTCAATAAACAGCAGGTAGCAGTGGCAACAACTATATGTTTCTTTTTTTATTTTATTTTTATTTTTTTTATTTTAAAGATTTTATTTATTTATTTGAGATAGAGAGCATGAGAGGGAAGAGGGTCAGAAGGAGAAGCAGACTCCCTGCTGAGCAGGGAGCCCGATGTGGGACTCGATCCTGGGACTCCAGGATCATGACCTGAGCCGAAGGCAGTCGATTAACCAACTGAGCCACCCAGGCGCCCAACAACTATGTATTTTGAGGGAATATTGGATATGTTAATTTTGTTTTTTCTGGACCATTTTTAAAGATATTTATTTATTTAAAGAGAGAGAGAACACGAGCAGGGGAGAGGGTTGGAGGGAGAGGGAGAAGCAGATTTCCCGCTGAGCGGGGAGCCTGATGCAGGGCTCAGTCCCAGGACTCCTGAATCATGACCCAAGCTGAAGGCAGACGCTTAACTGACTGAGCCACCCAGGCGCCCCTGGACCATTTTATAGTGAGTTTCTAAAGGAATGTAAAGAGCAGTAAGCTGCTATATATGCATCATGTCAGAATACTACTCTTGGGGCGCCTGGCTGGCTCAGTTGGTAGAGCATCTGACTCTTGATCTCAGGGTCATGAGTTTGAGCCCCATGTTGGATGTAGAGATTGCTTAAGTAAATAAACTTTTTAAAAACTTTTTAAAAAATACTATCTTTTGATATATCCTTACAAATTACGAATTACTCTCTAGACTGTTTTACTCTGGAGTGGAATTTTATGTAAGTTCTGTCTTGGACCCCTTTAATGCAGGGGGGTGTAGTAACTGTATCAGAGGTTTTATGAGATGGTTATACTTTTCTGTGATATATCCATTACTTAATTAGGTCTTTATGAATATTTGCAAATATGAAATTTGTGCCCCGACCTACTTTTTAAATTTCCCTCAGGGCTTTTGTTGCATAGGAAAGCTTTGTCAACTCCTTTATTACATGTTTATTGTAGGAAATACTGAAAAGCAAAATAGAAACCATTCAAAAGCTATTGTCAATATTCGTGTATTTCCATTCAGACAGATTATGTTACTGGAGGGTTTTGTTTGGTTGGTTTTTGTCTCTTTACTACATAGGAGAATTTTCTCACATGATGAAATATTCTTTTTAAACAGGTCACAAATTGGCAGGCTTTATTCAGCCAATAAGATTATCTGGCTCAATATTATTTAAATGTTGGGGTGCCTGGGTGGTGCAGTCAGTTAAGTGTCCAACTCTGGATTTCTGCTCAGGTCATGATCTCAGGGTTTTGAGATCAGGCTCTGCACTGGGCATGGAGCCTGCTTAAGATTCTCTCCCTCTGCATTCCCCACCCACCCACCCATCCCCACCCCCGCAAAATATATTTAATATATATTTTATTATATATATATTGTAACATATATATTATATCTAGTTGCTAACGTGAAATAAAAGGTGACAGGTAAGAATATAAATTGTTACAACCCTCTTTGGAAAAGTACTGACCTATGGAAGCTGACGTGACAATTTGCTTCTAGGTATTCAACAGGAAGTCATACACATATTCACCAGAAAACATGTGTGGGATGTTATGGTAGCATTATTCATAATATTCAAAACTGGAAATTGCTCAAATGCCCATCAGCAGTAGAATGGATAAATTGTGGTATATTCACACAGCAGCAATATAGTAAAGCAAAGAGAATGAACAGACTAGAACTAAATGCAGCAAAATTGGTGACTCTCAACAGATGCTGAACAAAGGAAGTCAGGCACAAAAGAGTATATTCTTTCTGATTCTGATACAAGAAAGTCCATTTTGTATTTATATTAAGTTCAAGAACAGGTAAACCAGTGGGTCTCAATGTGGTATATTGTTCCCCAAGGGGGATTTGGCAATGTCTGGAGACATCTTTGGTTGCCATAACTGGAAGAGACCAGGGATGCTGCAAATCACCCTACGGTGCAAAGGACAGTCTCTCACAACAAAGAACTATCCCTGGACTAAACTAATCTGTACTGTTGGAGGAAGGATGGTGGTTTCCCTTGGGTAGGAAGGGGTGTGATTGTGGCTCTGATGGGTGCTAATGTTTTGTTCTTGTTTTTAGTGCTGGTTACAGGGGTGTATTCAGTTTGTGACAATTCATTGAACTGCATGCTTATATTTATGCACCTTTCTGTAGGTATTTTCCACTTCAATCAAAAATTTGTGTAAAAAAAAAAATCAGGGCACCTGGGTGACTCAGTTAAGCATCTGCCTTCAGCTCGGGTCGTGATCCCAGGGTTCTGGGATTGAGCCCTGCATCGGGCTCCCTGCTCAGTGGGGAGCCTGCTTCTCCCTCTCCCACTCCCCTTGCTTGTGTTCCCTCTCTCACTGTCTCTCTCTCTGTCAAATAAAGACAATCTTTAAAAAGAAAAATAAATAGGGGCACCTGGGTGGCTCAGTCGGTTAAGCGTCTGCCTTCAGCTCAGGTCATGATCTCAGAGTCCTGGGATCGAGCCCTGTGTCGGGCTCCCTGCTGCTCAGCAGAGAGCCTGCTTCTCCCCCTGCTCCCCCTGCTTGTGCTCTCTCTTTCTGTCAAATAAATAAAATCTTTAAAATAAATAAAGATATGAAAGTCTTGGGGCACCTGGGTGGCTCAGCTGGTTGAGCGTCCCAACTCTCGGTTTCGGCTCAGATCAGGATTCAAGAGTTGTGAGTTCCGTCCCCAGGTCAGCCTCCCCACTCAGCAGGAAGTGTACTTGAAGGTTCTCTCCCTCTGCCCCTTCCCCCATTTGCACATGCATGCTCTCTCTCCCCCCAAACCAAATAAATAACTAAATCTTTTTTTTTTTTTAAGATATGACAGTTTGGTAACTCCATAGCTGTAGCTAATAAGCAGTAGCCCCTGCTTTGGTTGGAATGTTTTCCAGGCCCCATTTTCCTATTTCCGTTACTTGTATCTCCTCACTGGTATCTAGACATTTAAAAGATGTCTTAAACAGCTTGAGTGAGATGTAATTCATACACCGTACAGTTAACCTTTTTAAAGTGTACAATTTGAAATTTTCAGTATATTAACAGGATTGTGTAGCCATCACCACAATTTTTTTTTTTTTTTAAGATTTTATTTATTCATGAGAGACAGAGAGAGAGAAGCCAGGCTCCCGCAGAGCAGGGAGCCCGATGCGGGACTCGATCCCAGGACTCTGGGATCATGACCTGAGCCGAAGGCAGACGCTTAACCGTCTGAGCCACCCAGGCGCCCTGCCATCACCACAGTTTAACTTTAGAATGTTTTCATTCCTCCAAAAAGAAATCTCCTACTTATTAGCAGTCACTCCCTATTTCCCCCTGCCCCATCCCTTTCAGGTCTAGGCACCCACTAGTCTATATTTTGTCTTTAGATAATTGTATACATTTGAATTTTGTGATCTCTGTTCTAAAACAGGATTTATAGTAGTTTTGCAGTATTTTGTCATGAGGTTATATCCTAAATTGCATATATTGGTCATTTATTTTAGATAAATTACTAGATGTGAAATTACTGATCGAAGGATATAAACACTTCTAATATTTCCTTTTTTTCTAAGATTTTTTTTTTTTAAGATTTTATTTGTTTATCTGACAGCACAAGGAGGCAGAGAGGCAGGCAGAGGGAGAGGGAGAAGCAAGCTCTCCGCTGAGTAGGGAGCCCGATGCGGGGCTTGATCCCAGGACCCTGGGACCATGACCTGAGCCGAAGGCAGCCACTTAACCAACTGAGCCACGCAGGCGCCCCAGATTTTTTTTTTTTAAAGTAATCTCTAGGTAAAAATCTAAGATTTTATTTATTTATTTGACAGAGAGAGACACAGTGAGAGGGAACACAAGCAGGGGGAGTGGGAGAGGGAGAAGCAGGCTCCTGGCTGAGCAGGGAGCCGGATATGGGGCTCGATCCCAGGACCCTGGGATCATGACCTGAGCCGAAGGCAGACGTTTAATGACTGAGCCACCTAGGCGCCCCAGTAAATAAAATCTTAAAAAAAAAAAAAAAAGTGGTTTAAAAAAATAAAAATAAAAAATAATCTCTCAACCCAGCCTGGGACTTGAACCCGTGACCCCAAGATCAAGAGTTGCATGCTCTTCTGACTGAGCCAGCCAGGCGCCCCAAGATATAAACACTTTAAAGTTCCTGATAAATGTTAACCACAGTACCTCCCAGAGAGCTTGTACCAGACTGCCCTCACCATCAGTGGATGATCGTATTTTTTTGCAAATTTTATGTTGTGAACCTAGTCATACTGGAAATGTTACACATTTTTTTATTTTGCCTTAGATGTGTTTATTCTCCTAGACAGATAATTATTCAGACAGTTGATTTGACCTAAACTCAGGCTGTTTTGGACAAGTGTGCCAATACTGTCCTTTTTTACATGAAGACAGTACCACTTAGGATATGAATGAATGCATTATCCCAGGTTCCTCATACTTCTCCAGCTGGTTCCTGAAGGTTCTTAGATTCAAATAGAGTGGCTTTTTGCCAGCACAAATTGACACTTCACCCCACAGTGATGTATTTTGTTTCCTTGTTGGTTAATAAAGCCAAGATTTCAAACTACTTTCTCTCCACTAGGTTTTATAATTTGACTCACAACAAATTATATTGTATTTCTCAAATACTGTCCATAGTCAATAGCTCTTTTGAAAACAAGTTGTTTTTATGTCTGTAATACATAGATTACTGTTTGCTAGTGAGCTGCCAAAATGCTTTTGCTTAGAAATTGTCACTAGGTAGTTATTAAACATCTATTATCACTCATGCAGAATTAACTTCCACTTAAAACATTCCAGTTAAACAAAACTTCATTGTAAACCCTTTAATTGATTCCTTGTCTCTGCACATGAAGCGGTCTCATTCAGGACTGTGAGTCACTAGCAGGATTCTTAGTGGATTGCTCGGCTTATGATCTGGGATACCCAGATGGTAAGTCAATATTGAAATCTTTTAGCTTGATTCAACCACAGATTTCTGGGATGACTGTTTGGGAAGTGCCTTTTTGACAATTGGACATCTTGTTGTATTTCACTGCAGTTATCTCCCCTCTTTCCTTCTCCCTCAGAATTCTGAATTCCACTTAATTTGTTGCTTGTTTTTATGAATTTTATTCTGCCTGAGGTGATTTCCATCAAATGTTAATAGACGGGGCCTTAGAAATCATTTGATATTCTCCACTTATTTTACAAATGAAAAAATGGAAAGAAATACTTATTCCTGAAGCACCTGTTAGAATCTCTTGGTTCCTAGTTCAGTGCTTACTTCATCTTGGTTTCATAAAATTCAAGGTTAGGAATGACTGTTCTAGAAAATTAATTTTAGTTCATCTGGGCTTTGTTTTTATTAAAAAAAAGAAATTAAGATTTTAAAATCTGTCTATGGTAGGTTTGGGGTATTGTTTGCTTTTTTAATTAGAAGGAGATTAAAACTTGGCTCTGACCCATTTGGACTTGGTTGTTGGATTTGCAAAACATTTAGAATAGCACTGCCTACCTTAAAATTTTTAATTTCCTGGTTATAATACTTTAGTAAGATTAAAAATTGACAAGGGACAAGTTACTGGGTTTTTTAGTTGTTGATCTGGAACCCTTGGGAGCTTTTTTAACATGAGTACTAGAGAGTCATTTCCAAAGATACATATATGAAAGTGGTATTTTTGGATTAACAGTTGTTTTTGTGGCCAACATAATAGTAAAGAGCTTGCAGTGGAAAAAGTGAATCAGATAAACTGAAAAGTAAAGCATTTCCCTGTAGTGTCACTACACTATAAAATGTTTAAACTTTACCAGATGATTTTAGTTAGCTTCCTCTATGCTTAGCATATATAACTGCACATTAACTACCTCTTGAAAACAACTATAGTTTAAAAAAATGTTTTTTGAAAATTTAAAAACTATAGTTTGTAAATTTCCTATAAACTACTAGATTGCGAGCTTCTTGATGGTAGGTAAGTACCAATTGCATGAATGAATTTTAGTCTAAAACTTTTTTTTTTAAGATTTGATTTATTTATTTGAGGGAGAGGGAAAAGAAGAAGGCTCCGCACTGAGCAGGGAGCCCAACTAGGGTTGGATTCCAGGATCCCGGGATCATGACCTGAGCTGAAGGCAGATGCTTAACCCACTGAACCACTCAGGTGTCCCATAGTCTAAAACTTTTTTTATCCTTTTTTATTGTGGTAAAATATACTTAACATAAAATTTATCATTTTAACCATTTTTTTAAGTGTACAGTTCTGTGGCATTAAGTAAATTTACATCGTTGTGCAACCATCTCCCAAACTTCGGAATCTTCCCTACAGAAACTGTACCCATTAAACATAGTTCCCCGTTCCTCTCAGCTTCTGGCAATCACCATTTTTTTCTGTTTCTATGAATTTGCCTATTATAGCTATTTCATGTAAGTGAAATCATACAACATTTGTCCTGTTGTGACTGACTTCTTTCACTTAGCATAATGTTGTCAGGGTTCATCCGTGTGTCAGAATTTCCTTTCAAAGCTGAAGAATATTCCATTGTATTTTAACAAAATGTCCTATTTTGTTTATTCATCTGGCAGTGACACTTAGGTTGCTTCTACCTTTTTTGGCTCTTGTGAATAATTCTGTGAATATGAATCTACAGAATCGAGTCCCAGCTTTTGTTTCTTTGTGTATATACCCTGAAGGAGAATTGCTGGATCATATGGTAATTGTATATTTAATATTTTGAGGAAATTGTAACCATACTGTTTTCTCTGGAGCAACTGCACCATTTTAGATTCCCACCAGCAAGGCCCAACAAAGGTTTCACTTTCTCCACAGCTTTGTCAGCACTTGTTCTTTTCTTGTTCTATAATATACATCTTGGTGCGCCTGGGTGGCTCAGTCGTTAAGCATCTGCCTTCGGCTCAGATCATGGTCCCAGGGTCCTGGGATCGAGCCCCACATCGGGCTCTCTGCTCAGCAGGAAGCCTGCTTCTCCCTCTCCCCCTCCCCCTGCTTGTGTTCCCACTCTTGCTGTGTCTCTCCGTCAAATAAGTAAAATCTTTAAAAATATATATGTAATATACATCTTGATGGGTGTGATGTGGTATCTTATGGGTTGTTGGGTTTTTTTAAGATTTTATTTATTTATTTGTCAGAGAGCACAAGCAGGGGAGTGGCAGGCAGAGAGAGAAGCCAGCTCCCCACTGAGCAGGGAGCCCCGTGTGGACTCCATCCCAGAACCCTGGGATCATGACCGGAGCCGAAGGCTAAACTTAACCAACTGAGCCACCCAGGCACCCCAGTATCTCGTTTTTTTATTTGCATTCCCCTAGTGATTGTGGTAGTCTAAAACTTCTTACAGTTTAAACTCCTATTAACCCAAGCTTTGTTTCTTGAAAAATATATTGAAATCATTGGTGAGGGAGTGAGGAAACTAGCATTCTCATACTCTGATAGTGGAAATATAAATAGGTACCAGCTTTTTGGATGGATAATTTGGTAATACAGATCAAAAGCTTTAGAATTTTTATGGGGCCCCTGGGTGGATCAGTCAGTTAAGTGTCTGCCTTCGGCTCAGGTGGGATCGAGTCCCGCATCAGGCTCCCTGCTCAGCAGGAAGCCTGCTTCTCCCTCTCTCTCCACCCGCCGCTCTGCCTGCTTGTGCTCTCTCTCTCACTCTCTCTGTCAAATAAATAAATGAAAATCTTTAAAAAAAAAAAAAAAGGCTTTAGAATTTTTGGAGAGATAGTAGGCAAAGAAGTTGACCTTTTCTTGTAAACACACACAAAATTTTCACAATCTTTACAACTGTTGACCAGCAATTCTTTTAGAAATATATCCTATCTATAACTGGGTTTGTGTACAAAGTTATGAGTATTATAACAAACCATTGTAAACAACTTAATGTTCAACCATAGAAGATTAGTTAGATTCTGAATCTGTGAGCTTGGGAGTGGGAGTTGTAAGTAGGACATGGGAATCAGCACTTTGAACATTGCCTTCTGAATAATTCTGATGAAGGTGGTCTGTGGACCACATCTGAAGTAGTGATACTTACATGCTTTCATTTCAGGTTCCATGGTATGCTAAGACCCTCTGCAAACAGACGTCTGACTTCCCTGTTCAGCCTTCTCTACAACTACTTCCCAAGCATCCTCCATCATATTTCAGTCTAAGCGGCTTCTTAGACAACTTCTCACTTACACCATTTTCTCTGGTATAATTGAAAGCTTGTACCTTTTAATTCATAAGAATTAGTCTCTTTCCCTTCTCTGAGGTTTTTTTTTTTTTTTCTTTTTACGATTTTATTTATTTATTTGACAGAGAGAGCACAAGTAGGGGGAGCTGTAGGGAGAGGGAGAAGCAGGCTCCCCGCAAAGCAGAGAGCCCGATGCGGACTCCATCCCAGGACCTCAGGATCATGACCCGAGCCAAAAGGCAGACACTTAGCAGACTGAGCCACCCAGGCATCCACTGTCTGAGTATTTTCAAATTTTGTACTTTTATACCATTCATTGTATTCTGTTCTGAAATATGATTATATTAGTAAACATGTTTCACATTTTCTACTTTGTACAAATTCATTCAAATCTTCTGTTTAATATAACACACATTCATTGAGTGCTTTTTGTGTCCTGGCCAGCATACTAGGAGCTAAGTGTCCAGAAAATTTAAAGAAACCTGGACTTTCCAGACATGAAGGAACTCATATTTCAGCAGAAGAAACCAGTATCACTGATGTTGATTTAATAGAGTAAGTCCTGATAATTGGGGGAATGAAGAATTATTATGGACTTTCGGGGGGGGTTAATTGAGAAGGTTAAGGAAACTTGAAGTGACCTTTGAGCTAGATCTTAATGAACTTTTTCCAGGTAGGAAATTGTGGAAAGCCTATTTATTTATTTATTTATTTTAAAGATTCTATTTATTGGGGCGCCTGGGTGGCTCAGTTGGTTGAGCGGCTGCCTTCGGCTCAGGTCATGGTCCTGGAGTCCCGGGATCGAGTCCCGCATCGGGCTCTCTGCTCGGCGGGGAGTCTGCTTCTCCCTCTGACCCTCTTCCCTCTCGTGCTCTCTATCTCTCATTCTCTCTCTCTCAAATAAATAAATAAAATCTTAAAAAAAAAAAAAAGATTCTATTTATTTATTTGACAGAGAGACAGCAAGAGAGGGAACACAAGCAGGGGGAGTGGGAAGGGGAGAAGCAGGCTTCCCGCCAAGTAGGGAGCCCGATGCGGGCTCGATCCCAGGACCCTGGGATCATGACCTGAGCCGAAGGCAGTCGCTTAACCAACTGAGCCACCCAGGCGCCCCATGGAAAGACAATTTAAAGCAGAGGAGGGGTGCCTGGCTGTCTTAGTTGGTAGAGCATGCAACTCTTGATGTCAGGGTTGTAAGTTCAAGTCCCACAGTGGGAATAGAGAATACTTAAAAAGAAAGTTGGGGAAAATAATGAGCAGAGATTCAAATTTATTAAGTCATTCAGTGAATAGTTACTGAGCACCTACTGAGGTGCTCATTGTTCTAAGTGCCAGGGATACAAGAACAAAACCCTTATAATGAACAAATTAACAAATAAAAAATGTGTTAGGTAGTGTTGATAAGTGGAGGAAAAAGGCAGGGTGAAGGTATAGAAAGTGATGGACGGGGGTGCCTGGGTGGCTCAGTTGTTAAGCATCTGCCTTCAGCTCAGGTCATGGGATCGAGCCCTGCATGGGGTGCGGGGCTCCCTGCTCTGCGGGAGGCCTACTTCTCCCTCCCACTCCCCCTGCTTGTGTTCCCTCTCTCGCTGTCTCTCTCTCTCTGTCAAATAAATAAATAAAATCTTAAAAAATAAAGTGATGGAGGGATGTTATTATAGGTAGGTCGTCAGGGAAGGCCTCACCATGGGAGGTGACCTCTGAAGAGAAGCATAGGGAGGAGCAAACATGAGGGTGTCCAGGGAAGTTTTGTTTTTGTATTTCTAAGATTTTATTTATTTTAGAAAGCGGGGGGGGGGGGGCAAAAGGAGCAGGGGGAATCTCAAGTGTACTCCTAGCTGAGCACGGCACCCAACACAGGGCTCAATCTCAGAACCCTGAGATCGTGACCTGAGTCGGACGCTTAATTGACTGAGCCACCCAGGTGCCCCAGGAGAAGTGGGTTTAATAAAGGAAACAACAAATCATATATGAAAATACATAGTGTAAATTAATGTAAATAATGAATTTTTCAATTTCAAGTAAAACAAATTAAGATGAACACATAAAACATTGGATTTTTGAAGAAAAATTTGTTAAGTTTACAATAGGATTTTTTAAAAATCTCAAGCCTAGTTTATTCAGTAGGGCATGGAATGCCTTTAGAGTATTTTCTTTTAAAAGCTAGTATATTGGGGTGCCTGGGTGGCTCAGTCAGTTAAGCATCTGCTTTTGGCTCGGGTGTGATCCCAGGGTCCTTTGGATGGAGCCCCATGTTGGGCTGCCTGCTCAGCGGGGAGCCTGCTTCTCCCTCTCCCTCTGCCCCTCCCTTGGCTCGTGCTTTCTCTCTGTCTCTCTCTCGATTTTTTTTTTTTTTTAAGATTTTATTTGTTTTATTTGAGAGAGAGTGCGAGCGAGCATGAGCAGGAGTGAGGGGGGAGGCACAGAGAGAAGCGGACTCCCAAGACCCTGAGATCATGACCTGAGCTGAAGGCAGATGCTTAATCAACTGAGCCACCCAGATGCCCCACACTCTCTCAATTAAGTAAATAAAATCTTAAAAAATAAATAAATAAAAGCTAGTACATTCATTTGGTTCAAAAAAAAAACCCCACAAGACCATATAAAAAGATACATAGGGGCACCTGGGTGGCTCAGTCAGTTTGAGACTGACTTGGTTTCAGCTCAAGTCATGATCTCAGGGTCTGAGATCAAGCCCCATGTTGGGTTCCACCCTCAGCAGGGAGTCTGAGATTCTCTCCCTTTTCCTCTGCCCCTACCCCTGTGCACGCTCTCTCTCTCTCTCAAAAATTTTTTTTTTATTTTTAAGATATATAGGATACCTGGGGGGCTCAGTCGGTTAAGCGTCTTGCCTTTGGCCCAGGTCATGATCCCAGTTTCCTGGGATCAAGTCCCACATTGGGCTCCCTGCTCAGTGGGGAGCCTGCTTCTCTCTCTACCCCTCCCCCTGCTCATGTGCGTGCACACGCTTTCTCTCTGTCAAATAAATCTTAAAGAAAAATAAAAATTAAAAAGACATATAATCAGAAGTGTTGATTCTACCCTATCCTCCTTATTCTCCTCTTGTACTTTTATTAGTTTTTTTTTTTTTAGTTTTTTTGTGTATCCTTTTAGGCTCTTTTTTTTTTTTTTTTTAAGTTTGTTTAGTCATTTAAGTAATCTCTGCACCCAGTGTGGGGCTCAAGCTCACAACCCAGAAATCAAGAGTCCCATGCCCTTCCAACTGAGCCAGCCCATTGCCCCCCTTGTGTTTCTTTATACAAATAAAAGCAAAAACACATTGCTATTTTTTTTCCTCCCTACATAAAAGGTATGCCTAAATATACACTTATATACCTTGCTGTTTTCACTGATTAAATGTCTTGGATGTCTTTCTATACAGGGAGAGCATTCTTCATTATTTGTATAGATAGACCATAGTGAATATAACCATTCCCTAGACAGTGGACATTTGAGTCCATTATAAAAATAATGTGATTGTTCCCAAAAGTGAGATTACAGGTCAAAGGATAGGTGTATTTATAATTTTGTTAGATATTGCCAAATTGCCATCTGAAGTTGTACCACTTCCATCAACAATGTATGAGAACATCTGTTTCTCCATAGCCTCCCCAGCTGTTTTATTTTTGCCAACATGATAGAATTGTATCTCAAAGTAGTTTTATTTTTGAGATATAATTCACATGCCCGAATTTCATCCTTTTAAAGTGTACAATTCATTGGTTTTCAGTATATTCAGAAGCTTTTGTAGCTATCACCACTGTCAAATTTTCATCGTCCCAAAGAGATACCCTGTAATCCATTAATAGTCATATTTTATTTCTCAAAGCCCCAGACAACCACTAATCTTTCTGTCTCTGGATTTTCCTGTTCCAGACATTTCATATAAATGGAATCGTATAAAGTATGGCTTTTTTTGTGTTTTATTTCATTTAGCATTATTTTTTCAAGGTTCATCCATGTTGTGCATCTTTATTAGGGGAACTTACAGGGGATTTTGCCATGGAATGTCTTGTTTGTGTCCCTTGCCTGTTTTCTGTTGGATTATTGGGTGGGGTTTTTGTTTGTTTTTTGTAGGTTTTGGGTGTTGTTTTTTTCTTTTTCTTTTTTTTTCTGTAACTCTTTTATTTTTTTAAGATTTTATTTATTTATTTGAGAGAGAGAGAATGAGAGATAGAGAGCACGAGAGGGAAGAGGGTCAGAGGGAGAAGCAGACTCCCTGCTGAGCAGGGAGCCCGATGCGGGACTCGATCCTGGGACTCGATCCTGGGACTCCAGGATCATGACCTGAGCTGAAGGCAGTCGCTTAACCAACTGAGCCACCCAGGTGACACTAGAAATAAAAAACTTTTAATAAAAAAAAAAGAGTTACTAAAAACTTTCTCCCCAGCTAATTGTTTTTCCATATTGCTTACGGTATTTTGTGTTTTGGTTTTTTTAAACTGGAGATTGGAGATTAACTTACCTCCCTCCCTCCCCTCCCTTTCTCCCCTTTCTCCCCTTTCTCCCCTTTCTCCCAATGCGCGGCTGAGATCAAGAGTCAGACGCTTAAGCAACTGAGCCACCCAGGTGCACTGAGACACTATTTCTTTATACTCAATTTGATCTTTTTTTTTCTTGCTGTTTTGAAAGTTATCACAAATTATCAATTGTTTTGATCTAATACTTTTATCCATTTGAGGTTTATCTAGATATCTAGTGGGAGGTATGAATTCTTTTTATCTTTTTTCCGGGTGGTTTCCTGTTTCCCAAACACCATTAATTGAAAAGTTTGTGTTGGGGTGCACGGGCGGCGCAGTCAGTTAAGCGTCTGACTCTTGGTTTCAGCTCAGATCCTGATTTCAGGTTCGTGAGATCAAGCCCCACACTCAGCACAGAGTCTGCTTGAGTTTCTCCCTTTCCCTCTGTACACAACCTCCCCCAAATAAATAAATAAATCTTTAAAAGTCCATCTTTGCTCCACTGGTTTGAGGAGCCACCTCCATTAGTGGCTTTTTGGCAAAGGAGTAACAGATCCATTTTAAAAAGAGAATTCTAGTGCTGATGTAGGAAACAGGCTGAATAAGGGAGAAAGTAGGGGCGCCTGGGTGGCTGAGTCGTAAAGCGTCTGCCTTCGGTTCAGGTCATGGTCCCAGAGTCCTGGGATCGAGCCCCGCATCGGGCTCCCTGCTCAGTGGGAAGCTGCTTCTCCCTCTCTCGCTGTGTCTCTCTCTGTCAAATGAATAAATAAAATCTTAAAAAAAAAAAAAAAGAAAATACAGTAGGTGTTGGTCTGTAGCCTTTCAGGGGTTTTAATTTTTTTTTTTCTTCTAGGATTTTATATTTATTTAATTATTTGTAGAGAGGGAGTGGGAGTGAAGGGGTAGAAGGAGAGGGACAGAGAATTTCAAGCAGACTCCCTGCTGACATGGAGCCTGACATGGGGCTCTGTCCCGGGGCTTATGAGGATGATGACCTGAGCCAAGATCACAAGCTGGTCATTCAACCCACTGAACCACCCAGGCGCTCCTCTTCTAAGATTTTTATTTTTAAAGATTTTATTTATTTGAGAGAGAGAGAGAGCACACAAGCAGGGGGAGCGGCAGACAGAGGATGAAGAGCCCCGTTGGGGGACTTGATCCCAGGACCCTGGGATCATGACCGGAGCCAAAGGCAGACGCTTAACCGACTGAGCCACCCAGGCGTCCCTCTTCTAAGATTTTTTAATGCATATATTTATTTGTTCTCACAAATTTGGGATAACTCTTGTTTTGTATCCTATTTTTTTTATTAATATATCATGGACGTTTTTATTTTTCCAAATGTTTGAATTTATTTATTGAACAAATATTTATTGAGAGCCTACCACCCTTTGCCAGGCCGTAGGGTTTTAGATACTGGGGATAAAGGAACAAAATTCTACCCTCAGGGAGCTTACATTCTGTAAATGACAAAATTTTTAAATAAAAATTAGATAGGGGCACCTGGGTGGCTCAGTCGTTAAGTGTCTGCCTTCGGCTCAGGTCGTGATCCCAGGGTCCTGGGATCGAGCCCCGCGTCGGGCTCCCTGCTCAGCGGGGATTCTGCTTCTCCCTCTCCCACTCCCCCGGCTTGTGTTCCTTCTCTCGCTGTGTCTCTGTCAAATAAATAAAATCTTAGAAAAAAAATAAGAATTATATATATTATTTGAGAGTTAAGTGCTTATAAAGAAAATTGAAGCTGAGTAAAGGATCTGGTCTGGGGGAGGTTTCCTTTTATTATTTAAAAAGAAAAAATTTTTTTAAGTAATCTGTATGACCAACATGAGGCTTGAACTCAACCCCAAAATCGAGTGGCATGTTCTACTGACTGAACCAACCAGGTGCCCCTAGGGGATATTTCATTAAGGAGGTGACATTTGAGCAGACTTGAATGAGACAGTCCTGCCACTAGCTACGAAAACAGTGTTCAAAGCAGTGAAAATAGCAAGTGCAGAAGACTTGAGGCAAAATCATGGCATATTTGATGTGATCTGAGGAACATTGAGGATAGGATGCAGGTATTCCTGAGTCAGAATGAGCAAAAGGGAGAATGGAAAGAGTATGAGACCAGAAAGTGAACTGTGGCTATGTGATAGGGGTGTTGTAGGCTGTGGTAAAGATTTTTGGTTTTATTCCAAGAGTTTTGAGCCGAAAAGGGAAATGATCTGACTTTTTAAAAGCTTTACTCTGGGGACGGCTGGGTGGCTCAGTTGGTTAAGCAACTGCCTTCGGCTCAGGTCATGATCCTCGATCGGGCTCCCTGCTCGGCGGGGAGTGTGCTTCTCCCTCTGACCCTCCCCCGCTCATGCTATCTCATTCTCTCTCTCAAATAAATAAATAGAAATCTTTTAAAAAATAAAAGCTTTACTCCGGTTGCTTTTTGGAGAATAGATTTGAAAGGGATAAGAGCATAAGCTAGGAGACCAGTTAGAAGACTTTTGACATCATTTACAGCTTGAATTCTGGTGCAGGAACCCACAAAGAACACTGAGGAGGATGGGGCAATGAGATAGGATAAGGATGAGGGTGTGTGTTTAGAAGTTTGCAAAGGAGGAGTGAAATAGAAACTGAAAAATGACAGCCAGAGGACTACTAGATCAGGGAGGATCAGGGAGGCCGGGCTGGGTGATGGGTGGAGGGGCAAGTATTTCAGAGAGGAAGGAGTGATCAGGTGTATCAAAGATAGCTTAAAAGGTTGAACAAGAGAATTGACCATTGAATTTGGCATTGTAGAAGTTACCTTTGGTAAGGTGTTTTGGTGGATTGGTGGTACGAAGGCTTACTGGTATGTATACTGTATTCACTCATCATCAATTATTAGCCATTTAAGTAGTTTTCAATTCTTGAGATATTTTAGATATTTAAATTCAGATGTGTATGATGCATTTGAGAATATTGTGAAGTAATAATTTATAAATTATGGTTTATTGGATATTAGAGTTAAGAAAATACTACATAGCAGAAATAGAAGACTTTGGTGTGGGGCGCCTGGGTGGCTCAGTCAGTTGAGCATCTGCCTTTGGCTCAAGTCATGATCTCAGGGTCCTGGGATCAGGCCCTGCATCAGGCTCCCTACTCGGTGGGGAGTCTGCTGCTCCCTCTCCTTCTGCCCCTTCCCCCTGATCACGTGCTTGCTCTCTCAAATAAAATCTAAGAAAAAGACTACTTTGGAGTTAAACCAGCCTATTTGAACCAGTCTGTGCCAGCAGTTGTAACTTTGACCACACTACTTAACTTTCGTGAACCAGATTCTTATTTAAAAGATAAAATTTTATGAGAACTAAAAGAAATGAACACCCTTTATGGTTCCTGGCACATATGTGTTCAGTGAATCCTAAATTGTGTCTTGTTTTTTATAGGGAATATAAAGATTGCTTTCTGAGAAAAGTCACAATTAATTGGTCTTGGAAATGTAGGAGGTAAAATTTGAGGATGGAGGGGAAGAGGAAAAGAAAATGGTTCTTTTCAGGCATTCATATGGAGATTTTTCAGTGTTTAGAGAGAGAATAGGAATTAGCTAAATTTGAGTGATTGCTAATTTAATTCCGTTGTGATCAGAGCACATACTTTGTATGATTTGAGTAATTTTTTTTTAAAGATTTTATTTATTTGTTTGAGAGAGAATGAGAGAGAGAGAGCATGAGAGGGGGGAGGGTCAGAGGGAGAAGCAGACTCCCTGCTGAGCAGGGAGCCCGATGCAGGACTCGATCCTGGGACTCCAGGATCATGACCTGAGCCGAAGGCAGTTGCTTAACCAACTGAGCCACCCAGGCGCCCTGATTTGAGTAATTTTTTTAAGATTTTATTTATTTAGAGAAGGGGGGGAGCAGGGAAAGGGGCAGAGGGAGAGAGAATCTCCAGCAGATTCCGTGTTGGCTGTGGAGCCTGACGCAGAGCTCTATCCCACAACCCAAGACCATGACGTAAGCCGAAACACAGTCAGATGCTTAACTGACAGCCACCCAGGCACCCCTGATTTGAATAATTTTAAACGTATTGAGACTTTTGTTAATGACCCAGAATATGGTCTGTCTCAGTAAATGTTATCTGTGTCTTTGAAAAAATTGTGAATTCTTTTGCCATTGGGTGGAGTGTGCTTTAAATGTCAGTGGTTTAGTGGTTAATAGTAAGTAGTGTTTGTTATATGTGTCCTGTCTTTTTTTTTTTTTTTTCTGTTTGTTCTCTGAATTATTGAGTGAGGGGTGCTGAAATCTCTAACTGTTAATTGTGGTTTTGTCAATTGCTTTATCAGTCTTTGCTTCATCTCTTTTGAAGCTCTGTTAATATGTGTATAAACATGTAGAAATTTTTTTTAAAGATTTATTTTTAGAGAGAGAAGGAGAAAGAATCTCAAGCAGACTCCCTGCTGAGTCAGGGCTTAATCTCATGACCCTGAGATCATGACCTGAGCCAAAATCAAGAGTCGGACACACAACCAACTGAGCTACCTGGTTGCCCCTAAAAATGTAGAAATTTTATGTCCTATTGATGCATTGATCTCGTGATCATTATGAAAGGACCTTCTTTATTTCAGGTTAGTCCTTGCTCCAAAATATGCTTTTTCTGATTTTAATATATACTCTTTTTTTTTTTAAGATTTTATTTATTTATTTGACAGAGAGATAGCGAGAGCAGGAACACAAGCAGGGGGAGTGGGAGAGGGAGAAGCAGGCTCCCTGCAGAGCAGGGAGCCCGATGCGGGACTCAGTCCCAGGACGCTGGGATCATGACCTGAGCCGAAGGCAGACGCTTAACGACTGAGCCACCCAGGCGCCCTTTTTTTAAGATTTTATTTATTTATTTATTTGACAGAGAGAGAGAGAGAGAGAGAGCACAAGCAGGGGGAGGAGCAGAGGGAGAGGGAAAAGAAGCAAGCTCCCTGCTGAGCAGGGAGCCTGATGTAGGGCTGATCCCAGTACCCTGGGATCGTGACCCATGCTGAAGGCAGATAGATGCTCAACCTACTGAGCCACCCAGGTGTCTCTGTTCTTTTCATTATTGTTAACATGTTACATCTTTCTCCATAGTTTTGCTTTTAATTGCTTTGTGGCTTTATACTTAAAGTGGATTTCTATATAGGCAGCATATAATTAGATCTTGCTTATTTAATCGTCTGACAATCTCTGCCTTTTAATCAACTATTTAGACCATTTACATTTAATGTGATTATTGATATCATAGGGTTTAAATCCACAGTCTTCCTATTTGTTCTCTTTGTCTCATTTACTTTTTATGATTCCATATTATCTCCTTTGTTGGTTTATTAAGTGTAACATTGTTTTGTTATTTTAATGGTTGATTTTGGGTTTACTGTAGCCATCTTTAATTTATCATAGTCTGCATTTAAGTAATATTAAATCACTTCTTGAATTATAGCCTTACAATGGTCTATTTCCATTTCCTTTGCCTTGATTTTTTTTGTGGTATTATTTTCATACTTCTACCTCTAAGAAAAAGAAGTGTGATAAGAAATATAAATTCCAGGGGCACCTGAGTGGCTCAGTCGGTTAAGCACCTGCCTTCAGTGCAGGTCATGATCCCAGGGTCCTTGGATCAAGTCCCACATCGGGCTCCCTACTCAGTGGGGAGCCTGCTTCTCCCTTTCCCTTGGTCTCCCAGCTCATGCTCTTGCTCTCACTATCTCAAATAAATAAAATCTTTGGAGGGAAAAAAAAAAGAGAAAGAAATATAAATTCCACAATAAATTGTTGCCATTTTTGCTTTAAAAAGCCAATTACCTTTTTTAAAATTTTTTAAATAACAAAAGGTCAGAAGTCTTTTATATTTGTGTCCTTCATTCCTTTGTGTAGATTCAAATTTCCATCTTGTGTCTGGATTTTTGTTTGTGTTTTAGCTTGTCAAAAGAATGGGTTTCTGGTTTTTCTTTTGTTCTTTAAATTTGAGTATAGTTGACGCATGGTGTTACATTAGTTTCAGGTTACAACATAGGCGCCTGGGTGGCTCAGTTGGTTAAGCGACTGCCTTCGGCTCAGGTCATGATCCTGGAGTCCCGGGATCAAGTCCCACGTCGGGCTCCCTGCTCGGCAAGGAGCCTGCTTCTCCCTCTGACCCTCTTCCCTTTCATGCTCTCTATCTCTCATTCTCTCTCTCTCAAATAAATAAATAAAATCTTTTTTTTTTTTTAAAGATTTTATTTATTCATGAGAGACAGAGGAGGAGAGAGAGAGAGAGAAGCAGAGGGAGAAGCAGGCTCCCAAGAAGCAGGGAGCCCGATGCGGGACTCGATCCCAGGACCCCGGGATCACGACCTGAGCCGAAGGCAGACGCTTAACCATCTGAGCCACCCAGGCGCCCATAAATAAAATCTTAAAAAAAAAAAAAAACGTAGTGATATACCTTATGCTGTGTTTACAAGCGTAGCTGTCATGTTACCATGCAACATTATTACAGTGCCACTGATTATATTCCCTGTGCTGTACCTTTTATTCTTGTGCCTTATTCCGTGACAGGAAGCCTGTGTATCCTACCCCCCTTCACCCGTTTTACTCATCCCCTTCCCCCCCGATATCATTATTTTTTTGCCTGAAAGACTTAATTTTAGGGGCACCTGCGTGACAACAGTCAGTTAAGCGTTCGACTCTTGGTTTCGGCTCAGGTTGTGATCTCGGGGTCGTGGGATCAAGCCCCGTTTGGGCTTCCCCCTTAGTGTGGAGTCTGCTGGAGATTCTCTCTCCCTCTGCCCTCCCCTCCCCTCGACTTGTGTGCATTCTCTCTCTCTCTCCCTCTCAAATACGTAAAATCTTTAAATAAATAAATCTTAAAAAAGAGAAAAAGACTTAATTTTAACATCTTTTATAGTGCTGGCTTGCTGAGGATGACTTCTTTCAGCTTTTGCATATCTAAGTCTTGAACAATTTTGGGGGGATATAATTGACATAACAAATTACAGATTTTTTTTTTAAGATTTATTTATTTATTTGACAGAGTCTCAGTGAGAGAGGGAACACAAGCAGGGGACGTGGGAGAGGGAGAGAAGCAGGCTTCCCGCTGAGCAGGGAGCCCAGTGCGGGGCTCGATCCCAGGACCCAAGCCGAAGGCAGACGCTTAACAACTGAGCCACCCAGGCGCCCCAACATTCAGTATTTTTATTCTTTTTAATTTAATTTTTATTTTTTTAAGTTTTTTTTTTAAGATTTTATTTATTTATTTGAGAGAGAGAGAATGAGAGATAGAGAGCAGGAGAGGGAAGAGGGTCAGAGGGAGAAGCAGACTCCCTGCCGAGCAGGGAGCCCGATGCGGGGCTCGATCCCAGGACCCTGGGATCATGACCTGAGCCGAAGGGAGACGCTTATTGACTGAGCCACCCAGGTGCCCCTAAATTACACATCTTTGAAGTATACAGTTTAGTGAGTTATTATGACACGTATAAACCTGTAGAACCATCATCAACAATCATCATCATCATAAGAATGAACATATTCATCTTACCCAAAAGATTTCTTTTCTTTTTTTTTTTTTTTTAAGATTTTTATTTATTTGACAGAGAGAGACACAAGTGAGAGAGGGAACACAAGCAAGGGGTGTGGGAGAGAGAAGCAGGCTCCTAAGGAGCAGGGAGCCCGATGTGGGGCTCGATCCCAGGACCCTGGGATCATGACCTGAGCTGAAGGTAGACACTTAACGACTGAGCCACCCAGGCGCCCCCCCAAAAGATTGCTCCTACCCCTTTGTAATCCCTCCTTCTTACCCCCCACCCTGCACTCCACCCCAACTCATCCTTAGGCAACCAACCACTGGTTTCCTTTCTGTCATTATAGATTAGTTTGCATTTTCTACAATTTTATATAAATGGAGTCATACAGGTTTACTCTTTTTTCGCCTGATTTTCATTTGTCCTAATTACTTTGAGATTCACCCATGTGGTACATATCAATAGTTTATTCTTTTTATTGCTGAGTACTATTCTATTTTATGAGTATACCATAATTTGTTTATTCATTACTCTGCTGATAGGCATTTGTGTTGTTTCTAGGTTTGTGCTATTAGAAATAAAATTGTTGTGAGCCTTTATATGCAAGTGATTTTTTTATTTTTTTTAAGATTTTATTTATTTATTTATTTAACAGAGAGAGACACAGCGAGAGAGGGAACACAAGCAGGGGGAATGGGAGAGGGAGAAGCAGGCTTCCCGCTGAGCAGAGAGTCAGATGCGGGGCTCGGTCCCAGGACCCTGGGATCATGACCTGAGCTGAAGGCAGACTGAGCCACCCAGGCGCCCCTGTATGCAAGTAATTTTAGAGACATGGTTTCACTTCTTGAATAAATGCCTAGGAGCAGAATGAATGAATCATATAGTAGGTATATATTTAACTTCTAAGAAACTGCCAGCCTATTTTCCAATGTGATTATACTATTTTACATTTGCACTACCAGTATATGTATGAGAGTACCAGTTTTTCCATATTCTCACCAATACTGGGTGTGATCTTTTATTTTAGCTATGGTAAATAAATTGCTATAGTATAATTTATCTGCAGTGTTTTTGAGTGTATTTTTTTGTATAGCTTTTTTCGTGGTTCTAGGTATTACATTGTAGATACATAACATATTGCAATCTACTGTTACCACATTTTACAGATTTGAGTGGAGAAGTATAGAAACCTTACCTCCCTTTATATCCTGTTATCCTCCCCCATTTATAATGTAGATATTTAAATATTTCCTCAGTGTATATTAAGAACCACATCAGATAGTGTTACAAGTTTTGTTTCAGTAATCAATTTAGAAAACTCAAGGATAAGGAAAGTCTGTTGTATTTACCCTAATATTGTTACTTTTTTTTCTTGACATTCCAGGATTCCTTAGTAAAAAATTCTTTTTGTTTCCTTTCAACTGAAATTATCTTGGTTTCCTCTTAGTTCCTGAAGGATCTTTTTTTTTTTTTAAAGATTTTATTTATTTATTTGACAGAGAGAGACAGCAAGAGAGGGAACACAAGCAGGGGGAGTGAGAGAGGGAGAAGCAGGCTTCCCGCTGAGCAGGGAGTCCAATGCGGGGCTCGATCCCAGGACCCTGGGATCATGACCTGAGCCGAAGGCAAGGCAAACGCTTAACTGACTGAGCCACCCAGGCGCCCCTAATTCCTGAAGGATCTTTTCATTGGATATAGAATTCTTATTGACAGTTCTTTTCCTAAAGCCCTTGGAAAATGTACCACTACCTTCTAGCCTCTGTGGTTTTTTTTTAAGAGAGAGACAGAATGGGTGGCAGGGAGGAGAGGGAGAGGGAGAAGCTGACTCCCTGCTGAGTAGGGAGCCCAACACGAGGGCTCCATCCCAGGAACCTGGGACCACGACCTGAGCCGAAGGCAGGCACTTAACCGACTGAGCCACCCAGGTGCCCCAACCCTTTGCCCATTTAAAAAATAATTTTTTAATTTAAATTCTATTAATTAGCATATAATATATTATTAGTTTCAGAGGTAGAGGTCAGTGATTCATCAGTCTTATATAATACCCAGTGCTCATTACATCACATGCCCTCCTTGATGTCCATCACCCCATCCCCACACGCCCCTCCCCTCCAGTAACCCTCAGTTTGTTTCCTATGATAAAAGTCTCTGATGGGGGCGCCTGGGTGGCTCAGTCATTAAGCGTCTGCCTTCGGCTCAGGTCATGATCCCAGGGTCCTGGGATCGAGCCCCGCATCGGGCTCCCTGCTCCGCGGGAAGCCTGCTTCTCCCTCTCCCACTCCCCCTGCTTGTGTTCCTGCTCTCGCTACCTCTCTATCAAATAAATAAATAAAATCTTTTAAAAAAAAAAAGTGTCTGATGGTTTGTCTCCCTCTCTGATTTCTTTATTTTTTCATCTCTTCCCCTATGACCCTCTGTTTTGTCTCTTAAATTCCACATATCAGTGAGATCATATGATAACTGTCTTTCTCTGATTGGCTTGTTTCGCTTAGCATAATACCCTCTAGTTCCATCCACGTCGTTGCAAATGGCAAGATTTCATATTCTTTCTTGATGGCTGAGTAGTGTTCCTGTGTGTGTACATACTCCGTCTTTATCCATCTGTGCACGCACGCACTACATCGTCTTTATCTGGGATGGATATCTGGGCTCTTTTCCATAGTTTGCTACTGTGGACATTGTATAATAGCTGCTTTAAGAACTGTCTCGTGGGGCGCCTGGTGGCTCAGTCGTTAAGCGTCTGCCTTCGGCTCAGGTCATGGTCCCAGGGTCCTGGGATCGAGCCCCGCGTCGGGCTCCCTGCTCCGCGGGAAGCCTGCTTCTCCCTCTCCCACTCCCCCTGCTCGTGTTCCTGCTCTCGCTGTGTCTCTCTCTGTCACATAAATAAAATCTTTAAAAAAACAAAACTGTCTCCTAGTTCTAGATGTATCATTTCTGGGTTTGTGTCTGTTAATTTTTCTCCTTATGGATCATATTTTCCCATATGCCTGGTAATTTTCTGTTGGATGCCAAATATTATGAGTTGTTGGGTTTTGGCTTTTGGTTTTTTGATTCCTTTAAATATTTTTGAGATTTGTGCTGGATACTTTCAACTCCTGAAAGTAGTTTGTTTTCAGGGCTTGCTTTTGCTTGCTTTTAAACTTTATCGAAGGGAACTTTGTTTTTAAGTAATCTCTGAACCCAGTGTGGAACTTGAACTCACAACGCTGAGATCAAGAGTCACATGCTCCTCCAACTGAGCCAGCCAGGCGCCCCTGTTGAGGGGAACTTTAAGGTTTGGTCTAGAACTAATGATGCCTCACTTCTGAGGCATTACCTTTCTGAGTACTCTCTATAATGCCCCATGTGTTAGGATATCCTGTCTTTCCACTCTGGCTAGTAGGAACACAAATTATTTCTGCCCTATGTGATATCTGGGGCTTGGTCTGCATATCTTCTAGTTTATGGCCCTTCTTTGGGTAATTTCCTTACTGGTCAATACTCAGCTAAAGACTGAGGACAATCCAGTGCTGGTCTCCAGAGCTTGCTCTCTGTAGCTTTCTCCTCTCCAGTGCTCTGCCCTGGGAATTCTAGCTACATTGGCCTCTCCAAATTGTGTACTCTGTCTCCTCAAGTCAGTGAATCAGCCAGGTCCTCTGGCTTCCCTCCTCCCTGCTCTGCAGCCTGGAAACTCTCCATGCAGTAAGCTGGAACAATCAAGTCTCACCCGTTCGTTTCCCTTCTCTTGGGGATCCCTGTCTTGTGCTGCCTCTTGTCTATGTCTGAGAGCTATTGTTTCACTTATTTTGTCTGGTTTTTAAATAGGAAGAGAAGAAAGTTGAGAGCATTTCCATCTGTTGGCACTTATTTTCCTCAGTAAAGGGGAATATAAGAGCATCTGAAAATTTGGAATTGGGCTAGGATTTGGGAATCTGAGGTAGATTTTGAAGAGAAAATTGAAGAGAAATGGGAAAAGGAGACAGCTATGGAAAAGTAAGCAAATGGTTTTCTGAAAGGTAATGAACCAAGATTAAAAACAGATTTCAGGGGCGCCTGGGTGGCTCAGTCGTTAAGCATCTGCCTCTAACTCAGGTCATGATCCCAGGGTCCTGGGTTTGAGCTCTGTTTTGGGCTCCCTGTTTAGTGGAGGGTCTGCTTCTGCCTTAGCCCTTCCCTTCTGCTCATGCTTTCTCTCTGGCTTGCTCTCTCCCCCAAATAAATAAATAAAACCCCCTTTTTTTTAATTAAAAAAAATACAACCAAAAACTTGGAAGTGAAACTCTTCATTTCTAGCCTAGTGTTTTGCCTAACACCTGACTCCATACAGCAGTCCATTTTCTGCTTAAACTGTTTTGTGAACCAAAGTTCATTGCTTCATTAGGCTGCTTATTTTAAAAAAAGGAAGAAAAAATTTATTTATTTTAGAGTGTGTGTGCACATGTATGAGCAGAGGGAGAGGGAGAGGAAGAGAGAGAATCTCAAGCAGACCCCTGAGCATGGAGCCCCACACAGGGCTAGATCTCACAACCCTGAGTTCATGACTTGAGCTGAAATCAAGAGTCAGACACCCAACCAGTTGAGCCACCCAGCACCCTGAAGCTGCTTATTCTTTTTATGGACAGGCTGATGCAGTGGGAATCTAGGAGAAAAATACAGAAGAGATTGTAATAAGTATAAAACAGGTCCCATAGGAATGTATTTATTCGTTTGTCAGACACTTAACATGTGCCAGTTATTGGGCTAGAGGCTAAGGAAGCAGAGGTGAAAGATGTGTAACTCTTGGGGCTCCCAGTTCAGATACAGTGACAAGTCCGAAAGTTGCAGCAGCGCTGGGAGTAATGGTGCTTGCCATGAGGTCAGGCGCAGCTCTTAGCCCTGTACATGTTACATCAGCATCCTAGTAACTCCCCTTTCACAGTTTTCGCATCTCAGACTGTTGTCTCCTGAACTGAGTTTACCAACTTCTCTTGTCCCTATTCTCAATGCCCAAATAAGTAATTAAGCTTATAAACTTATTAATTAAATAAGTAATTAAACCATTTGTTGGAGATACCACTTTTCCAGTTTTATTCCCTCCCTCCTCCAACTGCCAAGAAACCTTTGCGTTCTTTCTGGTTTTGTTTTTGTTTTGACTTGAATTCCTTCTGCAAATAAAGGTCTTAAACTCTGAAATTTCCCCTTTTGATCTTTGTGAATTTATTTTATTATTTAGTGTAATTCTGATGCCAAAGATTGGGATTAGGTCCCCGCTTCTGTGTTCACATGGAACCTGTACATAGTTCCATCAGTAATGTAATTCTTTATTAGTGGTTAAGAACGTGGCTTCACCACTTTAATAACTATATGATCTGCTTTCCTAGATCTCATTTCTTCATTTTTAGAAGGGATCTAGTCATATATCTACTTCCTGGGATAATCCAAATAATATGCTTTGTATTTAATCTTGAAAAATCCTATGAGTTCTTTCTTTACAGAAAAATGTGGTAAACTTTGACTTGATCCTGTTAGGTACAACTGTAGAAACTTCAAAGAATTTGAGGGGGAATTATGTAATTTACTACCATGTTTATGCCAACTAATTTTGAAAATTATATTTTCTAGTACAAGACAAGGTAGATTTGTAACTTTAGTTATTTGGAAAATGGACTAAAAATAGCACATTTGGTTTCTGTCCGGTAAATGTTATATAAGCAAACCATAATTTTCGTTAGTATGTATGTGTGTGTGAGTCCTTTTGAATTACGGGCTACCATGAATTGCAGTATTCTTTACATAAAAAGTCATCCTAAAAGAGATAACTTTTCCACCTTTGAATTTATTCAAGAAATTGACCAACGTGACTATACAAAAATAAGAAAATGGGAAGGAATGGGCGCCTGGGTGGCTCAGTCGTTAAGCGTCTGCCTTCAGCTCAGGTCATGATCTCGGGGTCCTGGGATTGAGCCCCGCATCGGGCTCTCTGCTCCATGGGAAGCCTGTTTCTTCCTCTCCTGCTCCACCTGCTTGTGTTTCCTCTCTCGCTGTGTCGCTCTCTGTCAAATAAATAAACAAAATCTTTTAAAAAAATAAAAAATGTGAAGGAAGACAATAAACTGAAGTATTTATATTAAAGGTCAAGTGGTTAATGTCTGTACTATGTTGAGAATACATTCTGCAAATAAATGGGCAGAAGGCTAGAAATAGTCTGTGAACAGGGGGATATGGGAGAACCGTGTCCTGGTATATATTAAAAACAAAAACTGAGGGGCACCTGGCTTGACTCAGTTGGTAGAGCATGCAACTATTGATATTGGGGTTGTGAGTTCGAGCCTCATGTTGGGTGTAGGAAATACTTTAAAATAAAATGTTAAAAAAAAAAAAATACAGGGACGCCCAGGTGGCTCAGTCGGTTGAGTGTCTGCCTTTGATTCAGGTCATGTTCCCTCTCTCGCTGTGTCTCTCTGTCAAATAAATAAATTCTTAAAAAAAAAAAGGACATATAAGTCAATTGGGGCTTTCTTAGCAAAAAACTTAGGTATTTGCCATTTCCCCCTCCTCTCACCACCATTCGTCACATGCTCCCCTGTCACTTTCCCTTCATAGATGGAGAGTATGAAAACGATTCTTATTTTTTCATGAGAGCCATTCACAGGTTAATTGCACACTCTCACTCCCCAGTCCTTATCCGTTGTGTTGGCTGAAACGGAAGTCAGAGAAGACTATGTCCTGAATTTTATTTTTATTTTTTATTTTTAAAGATTTTATTTATTTATTTGACAGAGAGAGACACAGCGAGAGAGGGAACACAAGCAGGGGGAGTGGGAGAGGGAGAAGCAGGCTTCTGCTGAGCAGGGAGCCCGATGCGGGGCTCGATCCCAGGACCCCGGGATCATGACCTGAGCCGAAGGCAGATGCTTAACGACTGAGCCACCCAGGCGCCCCTATGTCCTGAATTTTAGGCTTCTGATAGGAGAGCAAAAAATGTCAGAAGAGAGGGAACTGTAGTGGAGCAAGAAGACAATGAGACCACACTTGGCAATGACATGTTCTGCTTAGAAATGTCAATTCCAGAACCCACCCTTCTACTCATTCTGTTTTCTCTCTCTCTCTCTCTCTCTCTCTCATTGCCTCCCACCCTCCCCACCCCCACACACCCTTGGAGTAGGGTAGTCTGATATTTAAGCCATTCTCTTAATACTTGCAGGGAAAGGAAAGGGATTTGGAAAGAGTATCAAAGAAAAATCTGTTGACTCCTCAGTAGATAAAAACAGTGGTGATGCTGCCATTCATTTTAGGAAGCCCATGGTTATTTTAGAAAATTTCCCAGCACCCATTTTATGAGATGCTGGAATTAAGTTACTATACACAACATTGTGCTGTAGCATTTATGAATGCCCATGGGAAACCAGGTTCTAAGGGTTCGGCATTTTCTAGGCCTAGCGTACATCTTAGCCAGTGTACAGTGCCTACTTCTGGGTGTGTTTCACTGCTTTATAACTTGTATAAGCTTTGAAGGACATATCACCATTCCTCCTCCCCCAAGGAAGTTAGATTATTATATGAGATGCTGGACTGTTGAGAAATTCTTTCATAGCAGTAATTACTAAAAAGATACTTGTTTGGGTGTCACAGTTAAGCGTCTGACTCTTGATTTCAGCTCAGGTCATGATCTTAGGCTCATGAGATTGAGCCCCGTGTCGGAGTCGGACTTCGCACTCAGCACAGAGTCTACCTCAGATCCTCTCTCCCTCTGCCCCTCCCACTCATTCTCTTTCAAATAAATTCTAAAAGTCTTTTAAAAAATGATACTCGTTTGTCTTGGGTGTGGAGGAAGGTGTGGAGGATGAATTTTCTAACTAACGATTGTACTTTGATGATTTTGACTTACTGGAATAAATAGAATTTCAGGCTTCAGGGGAAATGCTTTAGATGGGGTATTTGGGAACAATCTGAACTTGGGAATGTGAATCATGACAGAGTTCCATATTGGAAACTTCACTTATGTCACCGTTTAAAGATTGTATATTCCTCTTTTACGGTTTTATAACTTGTGTATTCAGTGAGAGAAGTGCTGAGCTCATTTAGACATGAGAGCTGGGAATGTACTTAAAGTCCTACGGTGAGATGCTCATACCCTCAGATTCTGTACACGAGGTGATTCTTGCATGTTATGTAGGCGCCTGGACTACTATCTCTTCTTATTTTCACTGACCTTTTGGAAATTGTTCTAGGTTTTTTCCCTGTATCTTAACCCCCTCCCCAGATTTTTAAGTTACTATGAACATGTAACACTTATGGATTGTTTTATTTATTTAATTAAATGATAGCAAATGAACAAAGTTGGCACCTTATGGATGCCTCTTGGCCACAGCTATTCAGAGTTGGCAGAGCTTGATAATAAGCAATAATTTATCCAGGATTTTTTTTTTAAGATTTTATTTTTAAGTAATCTCTACACCCAGCGTGGCACAACCCTGAGATCAGGAGTTGCACGCTCCACCAACTGAGCCAGCCATGCGTGCCCCCCCCCCGATTTTTTTTTTTTTTTTTTTTTAATCACAATCCAGATGCAGGTGTTTTCTTTCCGTGAGCAGTTTCTTTGTGTGAATTTATAAATCACCTCATGCGGATTCGGGTGTCCTAGTGACTGAGAGCCAGCTGTTGGGTGTTTGAACTAAACAGCTTGCTCCCAGTTGGCTGCTTAAATCCCAGTGAGAGGTATTAGCTGCTCCAGGGAATAGAACGGGAATAGAGCATCCAGGGTGAAGATTTTCACAAGGCCTTTAGTGACCCGGTTTAAATTTGTTGAGATTTTTTTGCTTTGGCTTTTTCCTATAGGTGCCAGAATTGATCTGCTTCAGATTTTCACAAATGACTCATCTTCCTGTCATATTTTCTTAGACTACAATGACTTAAGATTATTTTTGGGTTACTCTTAAACATAGTTTTTTCTACCACATGCATTGGGAATGGAATAAACAGTGGTACTCAAACTCAAGCCTGTTTCTGCCTCATGCTGACTGATCCCTGTGCTCCATAGAAAACTTCGTTTCTTCCTGAAAATGACATTTTAATGATTCATCATTTTCTGTGGGAGGAAGCTTGTGACCTTCTCTTGTCTTTTTTCCTTCCAGAGGGAATCTGGAAAAATTGTAAGCAAAACATCATTTCTCTAAGAAAATTTTGGATAACAGAAGTTCCGGATAACAGGTAAAGCATATTTAAACTTCAGTCATGCTGATAATCACTGATAATCTGCAAAAGTAAACTGGGAGAGAGGAGAGAGGAGAAGTGTACTTTGTGTCCAGGGTTGCATTAGGGATTTTATATACATCACCTTATTTCAATGATTTTTAGCAGAATTCTGGGCATAGATTTAAGAATCTCAGAATAAAACTGTCCTTCAAAATGCTGTTTTTTAAGATTTTATTTATTCATTTGACAGAGAGAGTGAAAGGGAACACAAGCAGGGGGAGAGGGAGAAGCAGGCTTCCCGCTGAGCAGGGAGCTGGATGCGGGGCTCGATCCCAGGACCCTGGAATCATGACCTGAGCCGAAGGCAGACGCTTAATGACTGAGCCACCCAAGCACCCCTCAAAATGCTGTTTTAAATGGATTTGCCTATTGATTAGATTTAATGTCCTCCCAGTTCGGTTTGGAAACATAACATCCACCGTAAGTTACAGCAAGATACAGAATCCTGGAATCTGCCATGCTGTGCAGTCCAGCTAGGGAGTGTCTTCCTAGTTCCTTCTGTCTTTTGTTTTAGTTCTTGATCATTGCCAGTTATTTGCAGCTGTATCATCTCCTTAATTCTTTTTAATACTTTGTCACCAGGTCTAAAATTTAAATTTCCTCATACAGTGCCTCTTCACAATGGAGTCCAGCCTAAGTGTCCCCATTATGTTCTTAGTGATAGTCTCAGCATGACTGAACAGAATAAGCTATACCTTGTTCTATTTTCATATTTTCATATTTACATCTCACAAAGAAGTCTTTTTTTTTTTTTTTAAGATTTTATTTGACAGAGAGAGACACAGCAAGAGAGGGAATACAAGCAGTGGGAGTGGGAGAGGGAGAAGCAGGCTTCCTGCTGAGCAGGGAGCCCGACCTGGGGCTTGCTTGATCCCACGACCCCGGGATCATGACCTGAGCCGAAGGCAGTCGCTTAACCAACTGAGCCACCCAGGCACCCCCCACACTAAGAAGTCTTACGAAATAATAGTACACATAAAGAATCCAGTATGCTGGGTCTGAGAAATACATCTCAGATGATAGCTACAATTTTACCTTTGGGACTGGGTAACCAGACTCCCTAGGATTCTGCAGGCCCAAGCAAATGAATTGTCCTGCCTGAGGTAGTGGAGTGTGAGATGCTCTTTATTCTGTCATTCTACCATGAGCCTTAAAGTTAGATTTCATATATTCAGAAAAGTAGTTCCTAGGGATATCATCAACAAAAAATTGTTTCAAATTTTAATATTTGTTGATTTTCCTTTGGCATTTTTCCATTTTTATCAGGGCAAACCAATTCAGTCACCATGAGTTGGAGCTTCCTGACTCGACTGCTAGAGGAGATCCACAACCATTCCACATTTGTGGGGAAGATCTGGCTCACTGTATTGATTGTCTTCCGGATTGTCCTTACAGCTGTAGGAGGGGAGTCCATCTATTACGATGAGCAAAGCAAATTTGTATGTAATACAGAGCAGCCAGGTTGCGAGAACGTGTGCTATGATGCCTTTGCACCCCTGTCCCATGTGCGCTTCTGGGTGTTCCAGATCATCCTGGTGGCAACCCCCTCGGTGATGTACCTGGGCTATGCCATTCATAAGATTGCCAAAATGGAGCATGGCGAAGCAGACAGGAAGGCAGCTCGAAGCAAACCCTATGCAGTGCGTTGGAAACAGCACCGGGCTCTGGAAGAAACGGAAGAGGACCACGAGGAGGATCCCATGATGTATCCAGAAATGGAATTGGAGAGTGAAAAAGAAAATAAGGAGCAGAACCAGCCTAAACCCAAGCATGATGGCCGAAGGCGGATTCGAGAGGATGGCCTTATGAAAATCTACGTGCTGCAGTTGCTGGCAAGGACCGTGTTTGAGGTGGGTTTTCTGATAGGGCAATATTTTCTGTATGGCTTCCAAGTCCATCCATTTTATGTGTGCAGCAGACTTCCTTGCCCTCATAAAATAGACTGCTTTATTTCTAGACCCACTGAAAAGACCATCTTCCTTCTAATAATGTATGGTGTTACAGGCCTTTGCCTCTTGCTTAACATTTGGGAAATGCTTCATTTAGGGTTTGGGACAATTCGAGACTCGCTAAACAGTAAAAGGAGGGAACTGGAAGATCCGGGTGCTTATAATTATCCTTTCACTTGGAATACACCATCTGCTCCCCCTGGCTATAACATTGCCGTCAAACCAGATCAAATCCAGTACACCGAACTGTCCAACGCTAAGATTGCCTACAAGCAAAACAAGGCCAACATCGCCCAGGAACAGCAGTACGGCAGCCATGAGGAGAACCTCCCAGCTGACCTGGAGACTCTGCAGCGAGAGATCAGAATGGCTCAGGAACGCTTGGATCTAGCAATCCAGGCCTACAGTCACCAAAACAACCCCCATGGACCCCGGGGGAAAAAAGCCAAAGTGGGGTCCAAAGCTGAGTCCAACAAGAGCAGTGCTAGTAGCAAATCAGGGGATGGGAAGACCTCCGTCTGGATTTAATCTTGGCTGGGCTTAAAACTTGTGCTTTTCATAGTTTATGGTAAGCAGCGGCTCACTGAATAATGACTTCCATTGAGTAAACATTTGGCTCTGGTTATCTTCAGGGATGCTGTTGGCTCATGATCCAAGCTCAGGGGACTCTGAAAGCGGGGCTGGGACAAGGGGGAGGAAAGGGGAAAACAGTGTTCCTGGGCACATATTCCAGCAATAATACAGTTATGGAACTTTACATTTGTGTCTTCCAGATCTGGAAAAGAACAGATATATTTAAATCATTCTTGTTGAAAAGTTTTTGTATGTACAGTATTATGGTACGTTTTTTTAGTATGAGAATTTTTTTTGTATTTGTATATTGGACCACTGTAGTTATACTTTTATATTAAAGGGGAAAAAAATCCTTAAGGTAATGCTCTTACTTTTGTTCAGCAAATGCCACCCTGGGTTTAAAGTTTTAATAGATGCCACACCTCATAAAAGTGCTCCTTGTGTTGCCGGGAAGATTTCAGATACCTAAGGAGCCAGGGGAGGAAACATCAATTTTCAGTCTTGGACAGAAAATCCTCAGTAGGGGGAGGTTGAGGTTTTTTCTCCTTTACTTAAAGCCTTGAATCTCATTCATGTACCCAGACTTATATCCGATCTTTGAAAACCTATTTGTATTTTCAAAGGATATAAATGATTCACTGCAGGATTCCTGTAATTATCAAGCATTACCAGTATATGCCTTCATGGTGTGTATATAATTTAAGTTCTTTCAAAAGGCTGATGTACAGAGGTGGTGTCCCCAGTCTGGTAGCAGTGCAGAGACCCTGACCAGAGTTGTGACGAAGATTCCTCTATTGCATGCAGCAAAGCCACACCTGGAAAATGAGCCCCACTACACTATTTAGTTGTGAACCTTAAATCTCTACCCAGAAACCTGCCTCTCCGGTTTCTTAAGAAACCAGTGATGGATATTTTCTTTATATGTTAACATTAGAAATACAAAAATTCCCTTGTAGGCTAAGAAAACTCAGAGCCACTTGCACTGCATATGGCAGAAGGCCTAAATCCAAATTCCTAATTTTTTATAATTTACTGTGAAACTTTTATAATTTCTATACTTCTGCCAGTGTAGATTTTTGTGTGGAAACCAGTCAGAACAGGGATTCTACCTATAAATAGACCTAAAGAGAAATTCAGTATTTATTCCTTATAGGCATATCTCTTTGTTTATGACTAGCATTAGGGTTCACATAACACCTGTAACTTGCAGGATTTTATTGATGTTTTCAATCCTGGATTATGTTGGAGAGCTTTGCTCTCGCATCACGTTCACATCATTTGTCTCAGTTTATGAGCATCTGAGCAAGAGCTTGATAAAGATTTAAAGGAACGGGGCGCCTGGGTGGCTCAGTTGGTTAAGCAACTGCCTTCGGCTCAGGTCATGATCCTGGAGTCCCGGGATCGAGTCCCACATCGGGCTCCCTGCTCAGCAGGGAGTCTGCTTCTCCCTCTGACCCTCCTCCCTCTTCATGCTCTCTGTCTCTCGTTCTCTCTCTCGCAAATAAATAAAATCTTAAAAAAAAAAAAAAGATTTAAAGGAACGGGCCTTTGCTTCACAGGGAGCATTTCCGTTTGAGTGTCTCACTTTTCTAAGAGAAAGCAAGCCACCGGGGCGCCTGGGTGGCTCAGTCATTAGGCATCTGCCATCGACTTGGGTCATGATCCCAGGGTCCTGGGATCGAGCCCCGCATCGGGCTCCCTGCTCAGCAGGAAGCCTGCTTCTCCCTCTCCCACTCCCTCTGCTTGTGTTCCTTCTCTCACTGTGTCTCTCTCTGTCAAATAAATAAATAAGATCCTTAAAAAGAAAAAAGAAAAAGCAAGCCACCTCTGACTTTGAAATTCCAAAATATTACTTTTTATGTCTTAGTTTTAGAATATCAGTTCTTTGTTATTTAGGAGAATCCTGGAACAGCACCCTTTGGTCATTTCTTTTTCATTGCTTTCTTTGTTCTACTCAGTAGAAAATTTAAGATGATCTTCTAGCCATGCGTTAACCTTTATTCTGCTTTGCTTTGCTTTTTTTATCTATAAATTTTAGCCTGGAGAAGCTTATTAGAATCTCTAAATATCTCAAGCAGAAAGGAAACTCAGGTGAGACTAAAAGGGAAATTTCAGAGAACAAGCGACCTGATGTGTCCTGGATGATTAGTAGGCACGCATGGTTTCCTTCATACCATATGTCTTATAAGGAAATTCAAGTGATTCTTCTTAGAAAACAAGATTTTAAACCCCAAAGCTTAGCTAAGATGAGCTATCAGTTCATTCTTGTGTCTCTAGAGCTTCAAGGAGATTTCTTAATCAAAGGACAGAAAACACACAGACACTCGCATCCATCTACACAGAGCCTGAAGGAGAACAGAGTGGCTTCACCAGCAGAAAGGCTGGGGACTCGGGAGTGACCAAGAGGAAAAGGAGTCGAGCAGAAATGCCAGGCAAAGACGTGTGGCGCCAGGAGCGTCCACTTGGTTCCTACACACAGTGCCCTTGGCGTTTCCTCTTGGCTTGTTCTGAGAATATTATTTTGTGTCTGGATAATTTCTTCGACATCTTAAAATATATAGAAAGATATTCTGAGTCACTGCACATGTGCACACACTTTAAAAACCTATTTTTTTATTCTCTCGCCGAAGCTTGAAGTATGACATGGAGTTCCCAAGCCTCGCTGCTTTCCTGGTACATTTCTTTTAGCCTTTGAACATGGGAGTTTGCCAAAGCCATTTTCCCCTCCTGTCATGGACCTCCGTTAGGAAGATGGCCCTACCGGTGTCTAGCTTAACCCATTAATGGGTCTACATTGAATCTATAAAAATATCGTTCTGGTTATTCTGGAATGTGCAGGTATTACTATAAAAAGCCTGTGAGCGGGATTTTTTTTCCTATCAAAATCCTATTCCTTTGGATTGCTGCATCGACCTACTCTGTCATGTGACATTTACTTTTCTAAATAGTTGAGTGCTTAAGTCCTCACATACTGGAACCAGGGTATGGTCAATAGGTTTATATTTCTTAACATAGTATTGGATTTATTCAGATGCGGTGTGTCTTTTGCTCATCATCTGTGTTAAAATCTATTATTCGGAAGAGATTTATAAAACAGGCTTCTTTCTTAGTCAAATTGGAAGGGAGAATTAGAGAACATTTTCCCCTAAAGAAATGTTAATGTGCACTTTGTGGCTTCATCTTTGCCTTATGACTTCATTTTTCCTGTTTCTATATTTGCTTATTTAAAACCACAAGTGTGTTACCTCATTTGAAGTCGTTTTTCTGGGGATTTTCCTTGACTAATGTCTATAGAACTACTTTTGATAAAAATGAACTTTGCCATCTAAAATGTGTTTCACAGCCCCAACAACTCTCACACATCTGTCTTTCAGAAGGACACCTATGTCTTTAAAGAGAAAACAATGTCATCATTTGGTACCTTAACTCTTGTCATTTCTTCATGGTATGAAATTACTTCACGTGACTTTTCCAAGTTTTAGGAGCTACCTACTTCCCCAAAATGTTATGAAGTAGTTAGAGCCTCTGGTAAAAGGTATTAAAAAACCAACCATTGGTCATTTGTCTGAACTTGGGAGTTTCAAGAAAAAATAGTTGACAGAACTACACGATGGTAGTAAGACGACCCTCCATGCTCTCCATCACAGGAATCAGTGATGGTTTGAAACACTTGCTTTAAGCAGGTTATACCAAGAATGGACTTCAATGTTATTCCTGTTAGTCATACCAATGCTTTACCCTTTCGGCTTATAAATGTCCATGCTTTATTCTTTCTGTCTCATTTAAGAGACGGTACACCTCTAAAAATAGCATCTACAGTTTATGACAAATTTTTGGCCAGCCAGCTTTCAGTAAAAGGCAAGTATGTTATACTTGAACCTACTTCAAGAAATGCCTTTTTATAAAGGAAGGGTCTTTCCTGACTGAAGAAAATTACCTGAAGTCAAAGATACAGAGTTGCTGGTCATTTTGATTGGAAGACGCCAGGTATTAGATTAATTGTATCTGTATAAAATCATGTCATCTCATGAAGAGCCTTACCACCTAAAAATAAGAAAGCCCCAACCCCTATACAGAGTTTGGAAATAAAATCAACTCACCTATATATCCTAAATCTCTAATTCATAGTCACCATCAAATGTTAGAATTGTCAGGTTGAATTGCATACTTGTTACTCATTCTGGCCACACATCATGGAGAGATTAAAAGATTTTATTTGTTGTCCCTGATGTAGTTGTGTTGTTTTTCATAATGATGTTAAGTGAGTTTGGTTCATGCACATTCTACCTTAATAATCATACTTTTTAAAGAGGCAGTCCGTATTCCAAAATCCAGGAGTCCAAACAAAAGAAAATCTTATTCCCATGCAAAATCTCTACAGAAATAAAAGGAGTAACTGTTTTGCATTTCAGGGTTGGCTTGTTGAACCAGCAAAGACATTTGGCTACATGCTTCCAAGATAGAAAACGTTTTTTCTTTATTGTACTCTCAATTGTGTTTTCTTTAATAAAGCTCTTACAGAAGTCTCTACCTCAGGCACCAAGTATTAGATGTGGTTAGCATATTGGTACTGAAAAATGGAGCTAGGACATCCAGTTTTTAAGATAATTTAAATGTAAAATTCAACTGCTAACCAATGTCATGTGCTGTGCAGCTTGGATGTTGTATGAACAGCTAAGGAATTACCCATTCTAGTGCCAGAGATCACCCGTTGCTAATTCTGTTCTGTACATTGATGTAAAACTTAGTGGTGGGGGCAGACTGCTCGGGGCCTCGTCTCAGGAAGACTGGTCATTGCCACATACAGTTGAGAAAAATTAATTTGTGGCCTGCATCTTTTCCCAAACTTGAAAACTCAGCTGCCAGTAAGTGTCATATTGATTTTACTTTGTGTAAAATAGTACCTGAGAGCTTAATGGTTTGTGCGGAAAACCTGATATGAAAACCTCTCCTAGTACATTGACCTGTAAATTGATCTCAGTGGAAATGCAGGAGCAGGAAAATTTCCAAGTAGATGTTTGGGCTCAAAACATGCCCTTTTTCAGGGGCGCCTGGGTGGCTCAGTCGGTTGAGCGGCTGCTTTCAGCTCAGGTCATGATCATGGGGTCCTGGGATCGAGCCCCACGTCAGGCTCCTTCCTCAGCTGTGAGCCTGCTTCTCCCTCTCCCTCTGCCTGCCACTCCACCTGCTTGTGCTCTCCCTCTCTCTATCTCTGTCAAATAAATAAAATCTTTAAAAAAAAATGCCCTTTTTCTTTTTTTAAAGATTTTATTTATTTGACAACGAGAGCAGGAACGCAGCAGGGGGAGTGGGAGAGGGAGAAGCAGGCCTCCTGCAGAGCAGGAGCCTGGGATCATGACCCGAGCCAAAGGCAGACACCCAACGACTGAGCCACCCAGGCGCCCCCAAAACATGCCCTTTTTCAACAGCTGAGTTAACAACCCCTGGCAGTGCTGTGGCTGCATGGATGGGCATATTTCTGGCATCCTAATCTGGGAAGGGTGTGTGGTCTTGTGTAGGAGTGGGAAGGCCGAAGTCTAAGCATAGAAACTGGGATCACACCCTGTCTCGGGCTCCCTTTGGTTCTGAGGGCCTTTTCTCCGAGAGGAGCGCCTTCTGAGAGGGCTGTTCCCGTAGACCCAGCCCAATCTTGGTATGGCTAATCTGCCTTCTTGGGGGAAGTGCAGGAGAGGGTAGCATCTGTTGCAAAAAATGCCCTCTGTTTCCCCCAGACACGAGGCTGGCTGGTAGGTCATGCACAGAGCGCACCCTGAGCAGCACAGATTGTAAACCAGTCAGCCAACCATATTTGGTAATGAACTTGTGGGCTGTTCGAAAGCTGTCCGAGCAGTGAAGGCATGCTCTTCCTTCTGAAAGTGGATTCTTTGGCAGATTTGCCATCAGCACAGAGACTAGTACCTGGAAAAGGTGTCATCCTCAAAGTTAAAATCTTTGCTACATGGAGTGTAAAACTTCCTAGGGCTTAAATGAAACCTACCATATTTTTAGGGTTTTCTCTCCTTCAGTTAACTCAGATTGGAAGCATGTTACCAGGGGCATGAAGAATGTGGGAGGTTGAGGCAGAGCTGAGAACAGAATCAAGTCTGCACAGTGGCTCACTCCAGCACGCCCGGCACTTTTCCTGGAGGGGTGTGCAGCAGCTGCTGGTGGGGCAGGGGGCAGACGGGTCTGTGGATCTTTGCTGGGGGTACCTTGCTGTGTCTACGTCGTGTTTTCCAAATGTGACCATTATGCCGCGGGTGGAAGAAGTGACGGGAATGCCTATTAAAATGTAGGTTCCTTGGATGCATCTCAGGCCTACGTAACCCCAATTAAGTTCTCTAGGTGATTATTGAAAAATCTTTTGTTAAGGTGTAATTTTACATGTGGTAAAATTCACCCCCTTTTTTTTTAAAGATTATTTATTTGAGAGAGAGAATGAGAGATAGCATGAGAGGGAAGAGGGTCAGAGGGAGAAGCAGACTCCCCGCCGAGCAGGGAGCCCGATGTGGGACTCGATCCTGGGACTTCAGGATCATGACCTGAGCCGAAGGCAGTTGCTTAACCAACTGAGCCACCCAGGCGCCCAAAATTCACCCTTTTTATTTAGTATATAGTTGCTAATACATGCAGTTGAGTGACCACCACTGGAAGGTACAGAATAGTTGCATCACCCAACAATTTTCTGTATGTAATTATCACATTAAGTTTTGAGAACCACTGATCTTAGGAAAAATGAAAACTGGAAGTGTGTGCCAGGGTGAAAGGGGAAGAGGGATTATTTTGAAACTCCTCGTTTCAAGGAGGTTTAGACCTGGCCTAGCACAGGAGCCCAGAATGACTGATGGCCTGGAGTGGAGGACTGTAGAGGGATGGGCAGAATAATCCATAAGTGATTTGCGGGGGGTGGGTGCTGGGAAGCACCTGGACTAGATGGGTTGCGTAAGTTTTTAAAACATCATGCAATACGGGGCGCCTGGGTGGCTCAGTTGGTTAAGCGACTGCCTTCGGCTCAGGTCATGATCCTGGAGTCCCGGGATCGAGTCCCGCATCGGGCTCCCTGCTCAGCAGGGAGTCTGCTTCTCCCTCTGATCCTCTTCCCTCTCGTGCTCTCTATCTCTCATTCTCTCTCAAATAAATAAATAAAATCTTTAAAAATAAAATAAATAAAATAAATAAAAAATAAAAAAATAAAAAACATCATGCAATACGCATTCGGACTTCCACTTGACGGCTGTGACTAGCCCCATGTAAAGAGAACCATCTCACCTAGGTCATGAGTTGGTGTCATTACTTAGAAATTTCTCCACCCTACTATGAATGACATCTTTGAGGAAATTAGAAATGGGAAGTGACTCAGGAGTGGAAAACGAGAAAAAGGGAAGATGACATGGTGACAGGCATTCGCTCTGTGGCTTTCTCCTGCCCTCTCAATCCTCAGGAAATGGCACAGCATTTCCTTGCCCTGTCCTTGACACGCTAGGCCTATTTTCTCCTAGATTCGGGGACTGTGAGAGAAAATCCAAGGAAGCCCACTGCTAATGCCTGGAGGAAAAGCTGACCGGTTTCCCTCTTTACCCTCGGCCGAACCTTCCACAAGTATCCTTGTCTGCTCTGCTCTCTGGGGCCATCACAGAGGGCACGGCTGGCTGACAGCCTTAAACCCCAGGCAAGGCAGAGCCAAGCAACTGTTCATAACCGATTTCCCTGCACAGCCAGTGACCTGAATGGGACCTGACCATGGGGAAAAATGATACAGAACTAGATCGCTTTTTTTTTTTCAATTTTATTTTTAGTTTGTATAGTCCTGTGAAAGTGGAATTTTATCTTTGCACTGGGAACATTGAAAAGCACTGACAGGGAGCCCCTTTGGCCTGGCCCATTTTTCTGAAAGCACATTGCAGCTGTGGTTTGTGCCCAGCAGGCAGGGCCTGATGTTCGATCCTGTGCCCAGGTGCTGTCGACAGCAGTGACAGGCCCCAGCCTCTGCAGAATGGTCTGCATGAGGACTTGGGCTCCTGGCGATGCTTTTAAAGGCAAAAGCCCTGGAAATAGGGTAAGTGCAAACTGTCAGTGGATTGTTTATTTCACGTTCCGATGGGAAAATGATCGTGGACAAAGTCTGCAGCGTTTGGCCCCGTCTTGATTATAGACCAGCTTGTGATTATGCTGTTTGATTCCAGTGGTCTGCTTTTGGGGACTTGTTGGCCTCGAAGAAACAGGGTGGGGTGGGGACTGTTTTTCCTCTTATTTATCTCATTGCCCCCAGAAGGCAGCTCCTCCGAGTAGTCTCTACGAACCTGGGAAATAGGAGAGGGAAGGGCCGAGCTTTCAGCATGGGGCCAGGGGGGTGGGGGGGGTGCTGGGGGGGATTCTTGTGTGGTCAGGAGGGATGTGATGTGCCAGAGCACAACCAGGCACTGCCAGAGAAGGCTGTGAATAGATCAACATAGGTTCGCCTGGAAAACATGGCCTGGGCCGGAACCCATGACCTTTGATTTAGGGTTGCCAGATAAAATACAAAGGCCTGGTTAAATTTGAAGTTCAAATCAACAAATGGATCTTTTTTTATATATTGTATCTTATATTTGGGAAATACTGATATGTTCAAAATTATTTGTCGTTTATCCAAAATTCAAATGTAATTGAGTGTCCTATGTTATTTGCTAAAACTAGCAACCTCACCTTGACTGGCCTCAGACATGGGTTCTGAGGCCTGGTAACAGAGGATGGAAAAGGCTTTAGTCAACTATTAGAAAAACCACGAGCCTAAACTCTGTGCCAAGTCTGAGCCACTTTGTGCAGAAAGGTAAGAAATCATGCTCCCAGTGTGGAATGTGTTTTGGGCTTCCCTGTTTATAGCAATTCTCTAATGCAAACCATTTTTTGGTTCTATAATTTTATTCACAATTTAATAGCCATATCAACCCAAACTCAGGCCAGCAGCCAGCCTGCTTCTTTAAAAAACTCATTTATCAGGGCGCCTGGCTGGCTCAGTAAGTAGAGCATGCGACTCTTGATCTGGGAGTTGTGAACTTGAGCCCCATGCTGGGCACAGAGCTTACTTTAAAAAAAAAAAAAGTGGGGGGGGGCACCTGAGTAGCTCAGTCTGTTAGGCATCCGACTCCTGATTTCGGCTCAGGTTGTGATCTCAAGGTCACAAGATCAAGCCCCGCGTCAGGCTCTGCACGGAGTGCGGAGCCTGCGTAAGATTCTCTCCCTCGCCCTCTGCCCCTCACCTGCTCGCACTTGCTCTCTCTCTAAAAATAAAAATAAAAAATAACCTTACTGGGGCACCTGGGTGGCTCAGTCGTTAAGTGTCTGCCTTCGGCTCAGGTCATGATCCCAGGGTCCTGGGATCGGGCCCCGCATTGGGCTCCCTGCTCCGCGGGAGGCCTGCTTCTCCCTCTCCCACTCCCACTCCCCCTGCTTGTGTTCCCTCTCTCAAGAGGGAGGGCGAGGGAGATAATCTTAAGCAGGCTCCACACTCAATGCAGAGCCTGACGCGGGGCTTGATTTCGTGACCCTGAGATCACAACCTGAGCCGAAATCAGGAGTCGGATGCCCACTCAGTCTCGAGAGAGGGAACACAAGCAGGGGGAGTGGGAGAGGGAGAAGGAGGCCTCCCGCGGAGCGGGGAGCCCGATGCAGGGCCCGATCCCAGGACTCTGGGATCATGACCTGAGCCGAAGGCGGACACTTAACGACTGAGCCACCCAGGCGCCCCAATAAATAAAAATCTTAAAAAAAAATAAACTTACTAAAACAAAATAATAAAAGCATCTTGATCAATACTAAAAGATATAAGACAGTAAAAGTCCCCCTCACGGGTGCCTAGGTGGCTCAGTTGGTTAAGCGACTGCCTTTGGCTCAGGTCATGATCCTGGGGTCCCGGGATCGAGTCCCGCATCGGGCTCCCTGCTCAGCAGTGAGTCTGCTTTTCCCACGGACCCTACCCCATCTCATGCTCTCTCTCTCTATCTCATTCTCTCTCTCAAATAAATAAAATCTTTAAAAAAAAAATCCCCCTCACATTCCTTCCTATTACTATTCTTCAGAGCTAATCACTGTTAGCAGAAATATTTATGCACACACAAGCATATACACGTTTGTCCTTTGCTTACACCATTTATTTGTGTTTTTTTTTGTTGTTGTTAAAAGTTTTATTTATTTAAGTAATCGCTGCACCCAATGTGGGGCTCAAACTCATGACGTGGAGATCAAGAGTTGCATGCTCTTCCAACTGAGCCTGCCAGGCGCCCCATTAAGCAAACTGTTTATTCAACAAAATTACAATTGTCATCTTTAGTAATAGGCTACAGGACCCCAAACCCAAAACTGGTGACACCAAAATTAGAGAGCTTTAATGAATTGTCTTGAAAGGGGGCGCTTAGAAATTTAATAGGAGTGTCTACTGCTGGTGTACATAAATTTACTTTCTATGAAGATGGTAAGTTCTTCACTACAACATAGACTGCTTAAAATGAAATGTAAGAGCTCTAAAGCTTTTTAAATTTTCTTAAAATGAACTTTATGGTGGGCGGGGCGCCTGGGTGGCTCAGTCAGTTAAGAGTCTGCCTTTGGCTCAGGTCATGATCCCAGGGTCCTGGGATCAAGCCCCAAGTCAGGCTCTTGGTCTCCCTGCTCAGTGGGGAGCCTGCTTCTCCCTCTGTGTGACGCTCCCCCTGCTTGTCTCTGTCTTTCTCTCTCTCAAATAAATAAATCTTAAAAAAAAAAAGAACTTTATGGGGCATAATTTGCAGACAATAAGTAATGCCCTTTTCTAGTGTATAGTTCAATGACTTCTGTGAGTTTATATATATATATATATACAATTGCCTGCCAGCGTTTTTTGCTTTGTTGGTTATTCTACTTTAATGACATTTTTTCTGGTTATGAAGATATTATTACATGCTCCTTATAAAAGACTTGGAAAATTCAGGAACGAATAAAGAGAAAACAAAAGACATCAATAATTGCCCCCTCCCTAAAAAGCCCTTCTTAGCAGTGTCTCTTGTTCAAAGCATACATGCATTTATTCACCTTCAAACACATGAAAGTATGTGGGGAATAAAAATGGCCACACCTTTCACACTCAGATAACCCTTGCTGATACTTGAAAGGTAATTAATACACACGCGTGTCTTTTTTTTTTTTTAAGATTTTAGTTATTCATTTGACAGAGAGCACAAGCAGGCAGAGTGGCAGCCAGAGGGAGAGGGAGAAGCAGGCTTCCCGCTAAGCGGGGAGCCCCATGTGGGGCTCGATCCCAGGACCCTGGGACCATGACCTGAGCCGAAGGCAGACACTTAACGACTGAGCCACCCAGGTGTCCCAACCATACGATTCTTAATGGTGGGTCCTCAGGTGTCTCTCCAAGCACAACTTCTAACGTCTCCATGTAGTAACTTCTTTGAAAAGGGATTGACAGGCAGTTTCTGGTACCTTTGTAAAAATGAAATGCTATATTAAATTTAGTTCAAAGAACTTTCTCAAGGGTGCTTGGCTGGCTCCGTCAGTGGAGCGCGTGGCGCTTGATCTTGGGGTTATGGGTTCGAGCCCCATGGGTGTAGAGATTATTTAAAAATAAAATCTTAAAAAGATAGTAACTTTCTCAGATTTCATGTCTACAGATTTAGGCCAAATCATGGTTAAGATGAAGGCCAAAAAATACACATTGCTGATGTGGTCTGATCGGGGCACAGTTACTACTTCGGTAGAAATAAGATTTCCTCATCCACGAAGGTGACAGACCCATGCTCCGGCTCCACTGGGCACGTCGTGCTGGGGTTCTCTCTATTTCTGGGCAGGTGGGGTTTGCCCAGAAGGCAATGGCAGCACAGGTAACGCAAGGAGGAGCACTTGAATCCAAAGGATCTTGAGCCTGAGGAAGAGAAGGCTTGCACCCGCTGTCTTTACATACTTAAAGGACTGTCCCAGGGAGAGGACACCAGTGTGGGGAGATGGAAGGGAGGCCGAACTTGGTTGCAGCTTCAGTGTTCGGATCAAGAATCTGTTGCTTTTTTTTTTTTTTAAGATTTTATTTATTCATTTGAGACACAGAGATACAGAGAGAGGGAGCATGAGTAGGGGGAGAGGCAGAGGAAGAGGGAGAGGCAGAAGCAGACTCCCCACCGAGCAAGGAGCCCGATGTGGGGCTCGATCCCAGGACCCCGGGATCATGACCTGAGCCGAAGGCAGACGCTTGGCCATCTGAGCCACCCAGGCGCCCCAAGAATCTGTTGCTTCTTGAGATGTGTGTGTTCCCCATCATTGTAGGAATTTATACAGGCCACAAGGGGGGGCTTTGCAGGGAGGAGTCGGGTGGGAAGTTGGACAGATACTTTCTTCAGTCCCTTGTCTCCAGATTCTGGCAGTTCTGTCTGAATAAGCAGGATTTCAGTCTCCATCCCCTTTGCGACAACACCGGCCCCCAGATTTTCTTCTTCACATCTTTTATTCTTTCTCCTTAAGCTCCTAGAGACGCTGGGCAAGTATTTTAGCAAATAAACACGATAAATCTTTGACATTTATGAAAGACTCAGAAAGGGGAAGAACCCGTAAAAGTCCTTGGAAGGGGGTTGTTGGCCCTTGTGCTGGAGCCACAGACCTGTTGTCCCTCGGGCTCTGCCGCCTCCTCTCTGGGCCACTGGGACAGCGTAGGGTGTCGCGTCCCCACACACGAGGTTGTGTGAGGTGGTCCCGTAAAGAGGCACTCTGGGGAAGATGCAGGAAAATGAAACTCATGGGGGGCTTTAGAGAGTTGCAGAAAATAGGACCTTTACATAAAAGCAACAGCATCAGATGAGTGCTCAGAAACAGTGAGTTCCAGGGGGCGCGTCCTCTAAGGCTGGGTGTCCTTATCTGTGCAGTGGGGCTAGTGATGGCGAGTGAGGATCACGGGACATGCTGCCCCAGCGCCTGGCGCCCGGTGAGCACTCGGCTGGGGCCTCATAGACGGGGGGGTGCCTGGTGCTGGAAGCATGATGCTTCCACTGATCCATTTGGAAAGGCTAAGGAGGGAAGCTAGTTGGGGAGGGGGTGGATTTGTGAATATACTCCTAATTCTCTTTTTTACAGCAGCAAGTCAATTCTTGTTTCTATTGTGCATTGGGAAAGAATCTTCCACCGTGATGGGACACCTGGGTGGCTCTGTCAGTTAGGCTCAGGTCATGATCCCAGGGTCCTGGGATCCATAGAGTCCCACATCTGGATCCCGGCTCAGCGGGGAGTCCGCTTCTCCCTCTGCCCCTCCCCCCCTGCTTGTGCTTGCTCTCTCTTGCAAAAATAAATAAATAGAATCTTTTAAAAAATAAATAAAATAAATTGAGAGCTAAAGATAGAATAGGAATTAGCCAGATGAAGTGAGGAATGAGGCTGTAAATGGGAAGAAGGTCCAAGGGCAAGAATTTTCAAGGAACTGAAAGACACTGGAGCCGAGAAGGGAGCATGGCCCTGTGAGGAACTGTAGAGGGAGTAGGGGGCAAACAGGTGAGCCAGGGCTCAGGGGTTCAGGCAGGACTGGAGAGGACAGGGCCAGAGGTGGCCATTGCCAGGATCCGGATGATGGGGTGGAGAAGGAGATGGATTTGGAGTTGGCAACCTCCACTGTTTGGTCCGAGGACTGGATGGGTGGTGAGGAAATGGGGCAGTGGGAGCAGGTGGTTCTGTCAACAGGTGTGGCTGTGAAGACCTGGGCCTGGTGGCCAGGGGCTGGTTTTGATCGTGGTGGTCTTGTTTTTAAGGATGGAAAAGGATGGAGTTTCCTAGAACGAACTTCATAGTCTGTGCTCCGCGGGAACACTGGAACACATTCCTTGCGGTGGAATGATGGTGGCACTTATTGGCAGAAGCAGCCAGGACCAGGCTCAACCTGGAAGAAGTTCCTGGGGTCAGGCTGGAGAAAGCAGACTGTGAGTTTATTTTTAAACCCAAGTGGGCACTACAGCTGCCAGGGAGAATCAGACGGCTCCTGGGGAGAAGGGAGATTGGCATCCGGTTGGACACTTGTCAGGAAGCCTGCAGGCTGCCAAGTGGGCAGGGGTTCAGACTGGCTGAAGGCCAGGACTGGGCAAGAGGGGTCAGGGTGGGGGGGAGGGGAGCAGCAGTTAACACTCTGGAGCCCAATGCGGGGCTCAGTTACTTGAGTGCCGGATTCTTGATTTCAGCTCAGGTCATGGTCTCAGGTTTGTGGGATCGAGCCCCGTGTGAGGTTCCATGCTCAGTGTGGAGTCTGTTTGAGATTCTCTCTCTCTCTCCCTCTGCCTCTTCCCCGACCCTCCGCCCCACCGCAGCTCACATGCTCTCTCTCAAATAAATAAATAAATCTTTAAACAAAACAAAACACTCCAGAGCCCAACTGAAAAGCATTGCCCAAGAAGGAGCCGGCGGCCAGCGAGTATACTGAACACGACCGTCATCCCTGAAGTTGGGCGGGGACGGGGGGGCGGGGTCAGGCTTGGTCTCAGTTGGAGGTCAGATGGACCACGTGAATAGCTTTGTGCAAGAGCAAAGGGCCGTCAAGCATTAGGGGCATTCTTCTTTTTTTTTTCCCCCAAAGATTTTTATTATTTATTACTTATTTGAGAGAGAGAGAGAGAACACGAGCAGGGGGAGTGACAGAGAGGGAGAAGCAGGCTCTCCGCCCAGCAGGGAGTCCGATGTGGGACTCGATCCCAGGACCCCGAGATCATGACCTGAACCAAAGGCAGACGCTTAACCAACTGAGCCACCCAGGCGTCCCTACTGGGGGCGTTCTGTCAGCATTCTGGAGGACCCGGGCAGCACTTTGTCCCCTCACAGCAGACCTGGAGGGCGAGTGTGACCAAGCAGGAGGCTGTCGCCGTGCGGGTCACAGCCGATGTTACCCGTGGCTTCCCGGCCTCATCAGTCTCCCAGAGCAGGGAGAAGACACTTCTCTCGCAAGGGCCCAGGTGACCTTTGCAAGGGCTGCCGGGGCTCGCCCGGGGCGCTGTCACCAGGGACGGACTTCAGGCTGCAAGATCTTAGACCTCTAGCAGGACACCCTAGCCGTCGCAGAGGCTCGGTGGGGATGTCGCCTGTTCCCTGTTTTTGCTTTCAACCCCAGGAGGCCTGTGGCGCCTCCAGAGCTGCTAGAGCCCCCTGCCAGGGGCGCGGAGCATATCAGGGTCTGGGGGGAGGGGTGGGGTGCAGATCTCACTCCCCGACTGTGTCTGAATCTCCAGCTTCAAAGACCAGAAGTTGGTTGAAGCTGGAGCCGCTGCTGACGCCCCCCGCCCCCACCTGCGAGGGGCTTTTGGCAAGAGGCTTCCTGGGCACCGAGCCTCAGGACCGGGCTGCCCCGGGCTTCCCTGCCCTTCTGAAAAGTGTGACAGAAATTGCACTTTATCCCAGCACGTTCCTGGGGCCAGAGCCGCTTTCAGGGCAGGACGCATTTAGCTCTCTCACCCTAGAGCAAGTTAAAATCTCCCAGTCCCACCAAGGTCATCCTAGCTCCTCCCTCACCTCCTAGGAAGGTGCAGGCAGATCCCCTCTGAGCTTGAAGGAGGTCTTGTCCTCTGCAGCGCATCCTGGTCTCTCCTGCCCTCGTTCATTTCCTCTCTTCTGGACTTGCCTTCTTGCAGGGTTTCCTGGACTGAGATAGCGCAATTTAGCACTTCTTGCCTAGACCTGCGCCGTCCAGTATGGTAGCCACTGGCCACATGTGGCTCTTGAAATGTGGCTAGTCCAGATTGACATGCACTTTCAGTCCAAAATACACTCCTCCTGATTTCTAAAACTTAGTACCAAAGATAAACAACAACAAAAAAACCCATTTCATTTTCAATGATCATTTTATGTTGATTACGTGTTGAAATGAGAATATTTTGGGTATATTTGATTTGATAAGTTGTATTAATGTTAACTTTACCTGTTTCTTTGTTTAATGAGGTTACTAGAAAACTTAAAGATACATATGTAGCTTGCCCCTATGGACCACGCACTTTATTCTATTGGACCACACTGGTCTAGACACTGGGATGAACCATGATGAATTTATAATCTTTCCTTCAACTCAACAAATACACTCCAAGTACTGGCTGGTGCAGAGTGGGCTTAGTGACCCCAGCTGTCCCTCGTGGCCACCTTCAACTCAGAAGGGCACTGAGGAGGTCACACATAGAACTGGGAACTGAAATCTGGATCCACGATCCATCCAGAAATTCTGAACAGGTGAGTGCTGGGTTAGGGAGGGTGACCCAGAGACAGCCTGGGGTGGTGATCTTATCAAAGGATCTGGAAGCAGACTATATCAAAAACATATACCTGGGAATTCTCACAGTAGTGGCCTTCACAGCAAATTTTGAGTTTCTGGTCCCACTCCACACTCTTTGGGAAACACTCTGCCTGAACGGCCTGTGAGAAGTTCTGAAGCCAAAGTAAGTACTTTTCCAGATGATCTGTTTGGACCAGGTCTGGTGTTCATTCCAGCCCACAGAGCCTTCCACTTGGGCAGATGGGAGAGGTGTGCTGCCATCAGAGGGCAGCCCCGTGGCAGAGGGCTGAGGCCACCTCCCTGATGTTCCCACTCCCCCCCCCCTCCCCAGGCCCCCTCTGCTCTGCAGCTTCCTGCTCCTCTGGGCACTCACACAGCCAACTCCTGGGGCTCCGGGGTTCAGCCTGAGGCTGAGAAGCAGGTGTCAAGAGTGACTGAGCACCGACCTTCACAAGTCACCTGTGATAAGCCTCACCCATGCCCTCCGCCAGAAGCCACGTTTTTTACCCCCTTAAGGCTCAGCTGTGTGACCCATCAGAGTCTGAAGGTCAGGACAGACCCAGAAGTGAGGAAGGAGTAGGCACGAGGAAGGAAGAATGGAGAGGCAGCTGCAATGGGAAAAGTTAAGAAGGTTTCCCACCCAGAGCAGATGCAGCAAGCCTAGATGGCAGGCAGTGACTGTGGATTGGAGGATTCTGGCTGGGCTGCCTGGGCTGCCAGGGTGGGAAGAATGGGGTGGGGGGGTGTTCCCGATATCCTGGGGGACTCAGAACAGGGCGCACACCAGGAACCTAGGCTGGCACTGCCCTGAGTCCTGCTTTCTCTGCATGTGAACTAGGGTGGTCCTGGGAGACCCACCCCTTTGGGAATGGGGCTACGATTCCGGAGCTTCCAGCGTCTCATTCTCTCCAGGCCCTTGACCGGGGCTCTTTCTTGCTCCCATTAATCTCTAGTTTACCTTGCTTTCATGCTCGCCCCCCCCCACCCCGCCCCTCTTATCTTTCCCCTGAGCCAGATACCTCCAGGCCCAAAGCCTCTGAAGGGGAAGATGGGAAGAACAGGCTCCTCTGGCATGGGAGGGGCGCTGAGCCTTGGCCGAGCTCAGTCCCTTCCTGCCCCGGGCCTGGTGGGGGAGGGCAGAGATGAGAAACAGCAAATTCTCTGCCGGCCTAAGAGCAGGTGCCCTGGGACCAGATTAGCGGTTTTATCCAGCTTTCTGGAATCTCCTGGGAGTCGAGGAGAGGCTTCTCCGGGCTGTAACCATAAAAGGGAAGTTGGGTCTCCCGCCTTTGAGTAGGATGCTTTCTATTCACCTCCCCTTCTGCTTTGCCAAAGCCAGAGGAAGGCACTTATCTTTGCCAGGAGAACGAGGGAGCGGAAGGGCTGGCCCTCCACCCATCAGCGCGTATTTCCTGGCCAGGAACGGAAAAGTACACCCCTTAGTCCCAGTGTCCCAGCGCCCAGTCCTGGGTGCTCACTTCCCACCTCCAGCGCTGCAGTCATCATGTTCCCTCCAGGACCGGGGAGGACAGGGAAGGGTCCCTAGTCACAGTGCGGTCATTTACAGAAAGGAGACGCAGGTTGGTGTGAGCTCCATGGAAGCCCCAGGACATGATCTTTAATTGATGTTCTCGTCCCTGCCTCCCTGCCCCGAGCCCCAGATGACATATGTACAGGATGCTGTATGGAGCCATTTCCAGACCCGGGCCAGTGCAGCCTACACTCCTCCCTGGGCGCTGCCGGGGGCGGGGGGAGGTGGGGGGGCGGGAGGATGCAGACAGCTGGGAGCCAGGTGGACTGGTCCCAGGAAGTCTGGAGTCTTCCACATCCTCACGCCCGCCCCCACGCTCGCACACACGCAGCCTGTCCGCATGTGCAGAGGTATTCACACTTGTGCGGAGATGGGGATCCAAATGCTTGTGCCAGATGCGTCACCAGCTGTGTGCACGTGTATCGGCGAAGGCGGCCTTAAAGAACCGCGGCAGCAGTGCCCAACCCAGCCCTTTCCCTCCTGCCCCCGCTGCAGCGTGTGGGGCTGGCGGAGCAGGCCTGGCCAGGGGGCACCCCACCCACCCCCTTCTCTTGGGCAGTGCCAGCTGGAGCACGGTATTGAGGACCCCACTGTAGCCGCATCCAGCCACCCAAAAGGGTGTCAATGGGTCTCAGTCCCCAGTTTGCCCTGAGGGGTGGTGCAGATAAACAGGGAGCCATTTCCTCCTCAAAGATGCCCCCAGAAACAGAGGGGCTGAATGAAACAGGCCGTTCAAAGGCCCTGGGGGTGTCCAGAAACCCCTGCTGAGTCTGGGTGGGGTATTCCTGGGGAAAGGGGCTCTGCTCCTTTGTGGCTTTCATCCATAAGGTAGCTTGACCCTCATCTTGCCCTTGCCGGCTGGTTTGTAGCAGTCGAGCCAAGGCTCCACTGTCCCAGGGGTCATGAGGGAGGCCAGGGGCAGGACTGAGGAACCCCGCCGCTCGGCCTCAGCCTGCCCGTCAGGCGCAGCTGCGGTGGGGATCAGAGGAGGGAATGGGAGAACAACTGTAAACTTCCTACTCAGCCCTGGAATGGGGATAAGGAGCAGAGTGGGTCTGAAAGGGCCTTGAGGACTTTTCTAGAAGCTGAGGATCATGTCTGAGACCTGCCTTTTTTCTTACCTCCTCTTGTACATCACAGGCAAAACTCCTAACCCTCCAGTCACTGGGCCACCCCTGGCCTTTCCTGCTTGGGAGAGTCCTCCCTGGGAAGATGGCCCAGCCTGGGACCCCTAGGCCGTGCTGGGGGGGCACCTAAACCCTGAGTCAGCCCCAGAATCACCCTTCTTGAAAGGGGGGGAAGGTGCCATTTTATTTCAGGGACTGGATTTTCTAGACTCCCAAATACATGTGTCCTGGCAGGGACAACAGGGTGGTCATTTTGCAATTGAAGACAATCTGGGATGTGTGGTCATTGTACCCATAACCTAGGCCTTGGGCACAGAACAGGCAGCTTTGGTTTGAATCAGCACTCATTCTTCTCTCCAAGGTCAGCAGGGCTGGGCCGAGGGACACGCAAGTCTGCCCTCCCCCTTCCTGGCTTGGGGAGGGCTCTGTTCAATGAGAGGACTTGGAGTGTGATCATCCCAGGGGAGGGTCCCAGGGGATGGCCATGCCTTGGTTCCTCCGGTCCCTCCCACAAATGTCAAAATATCCCCATAACTTCCCTCGCCCCAGCACCCCCAAAGTTACATTCATCAGTTAAGATTCAGTAAAAAAAAAAAAAATGTAGATGTCAGCCCCCTCCCCCGAAGTCCCAGAGAGTTAAAACCCTGGTCCCAGCTGCCTGGTTTTGAGGAGGGGCCGTCCAGGCCCTGCCCACTGGGGGGCATCCCTCTCACCCCCCCCCCCACCCTTGAGCTGTGGCAATCCGTGTTGATGGAAGCTACATTCACACAGGGAGAGTTGGTGGGCGAGGCCAAAGCCGCATGGGGGGGTGGTGGGGGACCATGAGGGGAATGCCCCAGGCCTGGTCCACCCTGGTGGAGTGAAGGGCAGGGCCACAGCCCCCCTCCCCGCCAAGCCCCTTCCCCCCCCCCCGTGGGGCCAGGAGTTGAAAGGCTTGGGCCTGGAAGACATTTGCCTGGTGCCTCCCTCCGTGGCTGGGCAGGGGCAGCCTCGTGGTTCAGGGCGGAGAGACGGTGGGCGCCAGGCTCGGAGGGAGGGGGGTGGCACTTAGGCCCCTCCGGACCTGGAACGGAGAGGGGGCATCAGGGGAGGAGGTGAGGCAGGGCCCAGAGGGAGAGCCCCTGAGCCGGGCCCTGGGAGGTCAGTGCTAGGCCCTAGAGGCGGCAAGTTACAGGCTGCCCAGGGAGGGGATCTGGTGGGAAGTTCAGACAGCGGTGACATGGAAGACAACACAGATGGGACGCAGAGGTAGGCTCCCCTCCCGGGAGAAGGGGCTGTGGGGGGACACAGCTCCAGGACCCACCTGGCCAGGGGTGGTCTGCCCATAGGAAGGGCAGGAGGAAACGGACCAAGGCCTGTGGGGGCAGGTGGGCGGGAGGAAGGGACAAGGGCAGACGGAGGACTTCCTTCCCGGGACAGGGCTCTCCCACCCCTGTAGTGACAGCAGGGGTGGGGGAAGCAGCCCCCAGCTCCCCATCAACAGAATGCGAGGTGACGAATGAGATGGAGGAGACAGGGACAGCGAGAGGGATGACGTGGCCGGCGTCACACTGCCCCCTGCTGGGTCGGGTCGTACCTTCCCCGGCGGATGTTTCTTCAGGAGCCAAGGAGAGGGCAGGCAGAGAAAGAAAGGAAAAGGAGCCATCGGTGACCTTGCCCTTCTCTCAGGGAGGGCCTTCCTGGCTCCCATGAGACTCCTGGCCCCAGAGATGGGCCAGGGTCCCCAGGACCGGGTCACTAATGATGGGCCTAGGAAGAGACGCCTGGGTTTGAGTCCTGTCTCAGCAACTAACTCATCAAGTGACCCTGGGCCTCAGGTCCCTCCTCTGCACCGTGCAGGTGTTAAACCAGCTCGAGGGCCCCAGGCCCAGATGCCCACAGAACACCGTGGGCTACGTGGGGCCTAGGGACGGAGGACGCGGCCGGTTTCCAGCAGCCCCTGCTGGGCTCCACTCCACGGCCGTGCTGGGATGCACTGAGGCCCAGTCTTCTCCTTTTGCAAGAAAAGCTGGGAATCAGGATTGTTAATGTAAAATCTTTTGGTGTCTTTGGTTCGTCTGTTTTTGGTTTTGTTTTTTTAATCTCTTGGAAATGTGAGCAAAACAAGACCGTGTGGCTGACTGACTCCGACTGTGATGTGTGAGCTTATTTAGCTAACTTCTCAGGGAGGCCCCTCAGCTTCAACGGTCTGGGGTTCTGACACCCCCCAAGAACGCCAAGGGACGGGGGGCCGTGTGTGTGTCTCTTACTTAAATCCCCAGCCCGTGCCTCCCAGGACGATGGCTGCAACCAGGACAGCCCCTGCGATGGAGCCGATGATGATGTTGGTGCCGCTGGGACCTGGCGAGGAGGGCAGGGCTTGGTTGGCGGGGACAGGCATGGAGAAGGGGGGAGACAGAGCCCCACCCCGGCCAGCTCCAGCCTCACCCTTGTATCTCTCCGTCTCCCCCGTGGGGGAAGACGTGGGCAGGGGGTTGTGAATGCTGCAGTCTTTGCCTGTCCAGTCTGGCTGACAGATGCACTTGCCTTCGTTGCTGCAGACCTAGAGGTGGGGTGGGGCCGGTAGAGGTGAGCGGGGGCCCTGTCCCCTCTGGGAGCCCCTCCCGGCACCCCTGGCCTCCAGGCACCCACCCCATGGTGGGAGCAGATCCGGCGCGCCCCACTGCCAGGGCAGGTGCTGAAGTTGAAGGTAGAGGCTGGTAGGCACCGATGATCCAGACACAGCATGTTGGGCCCGCAGGCTGTGCCATCCTCCACGTAACTCAGGTCGGAGCCATCAGCCAGTTGTACGTGGCCACCCCTGGGGAACCGGCGAAGCCAGCCTCAGCCCTTGCCACCCACCCCCATCACGGCTGCAACCCGCCCTTCCCCAGACAAGGTCTCAGCCCATACCTGCAGTCCAGCTCCTTGCCCTGGTGGTAGAAGGTAACACTGTTGATGTCTCCCCCTAGGTCCCCCATCCGAGGAGCTCCAGAGATGTTGACACAGAGAAGGAAGCCACAGAGCACATCCCTGTTGGGGCAGCGTGGAGACAGTGAGCCCCAAGTCTGACCTCCAACCCAAATGCTACTACTACTGAACTTGAATCTGCCCTCTCCCCACCACCTGATTTTTCACATATTCTCCACTGGGACTCACAGGCTCATCCAGGAACCTGCTGTCCCAACTCTGAAAAAAAAAAACCCTCCTGGGTCCCAAAGCTGGGGAGGCCAACCAGGAGCCTTGGCAACTCACTGTTTATTGCACTGGACCCAGCCTGACCCCTTGCGCCCACAGTTCCCACGCTCTGTCCCCTCCACATTCAGCTTCTCATAGCAGAAGCGATCAGCGGCCGCTGTAAGGAGATGATGCCAGCCGTCACCCACTCACCCCAGAACCCGCCCCAGGACCTCAGGCCTGCACCTCCAACACTCTGGCCTGACCCCCGACCCAGCTGGGTTCGCTGAGATTCTGGACAGCCACACACTCGGTAGAGGGCATATTTAGCCAGAACTTACCCCTCCCCAGCCTCTTGATTCTGGGCCCTCCAGAGTCGTCCCCTCTCCCATTCCTAGCTAAAGACTCACCATGGCCCCAGAGGGCTTGGCACTGCCGGTCCCGGGTTTTGCAGCGACCTCCATAGCAGCGGCCCTAAGGAGCAAACAGGAGACAAGGGACCGAGACACTGAGTGGTCGGAATGGATATAAAACAAGAGACTGTGGGCGCCTGGGTGGCTTAGTCGTTAAGCGTCTGCCTTCGGCTGGGGTCATGGTCCCAGGGTCCCGGGATCGAGCCCCGCATCGGGCTCCCTGCTCCGCGGGAAGCCTGCTTCTCCCTCTCCCACTCCCCCTGCTTGTGTTCCCTCTCTCGCTGTGTCTCTCTCTGTCAAATAAATAAATAAAATCTTTATTAAAAAAAAAAAAAGACTGTATTGAGCCAGAGGCCCCGAGGGGGAGGGCCCCAACCCCGCATACCTGTTCCTGATCGCAGTAGTAACCGTCCAGCTTGTGCAGGTTAGGGGGACACTGTGGACAGAGGGACTGGGCTGAACAGAGCAGCCCCAGGACTGAGAGTTGAAGAATGAAGGGGTGTCAAATGCCCCCTCAACGGGCTCATAGTAGTACAGAGCTCTTCCAAGTCAGGAACAAGAGGTCTGGCTCAGAACTCAGACCACACAAATTGGCAAGTCCCATAGCCTCTCCAGTCTCCCTGTTTCCTGTGACTACTTCACAGGGCTGGGAGAACTTAATGGAACTAAATACCTGGCACCTAATGAGAACTTAAGACATGTTAACTAATACTGTTATACACTCTGATCTTGAGCACACACCAACCCCGTGCCAGGCCCTTGGAACCCCAGCCAGACTATGCTGATTTAATGATGGAAGGAGCAAAACCAGGAGGCATGGAGAACCCGTTTCACAGGCGAAGAAAATGAGGCTGACCAGCAGCGGCAACGCCAGCAGCGGAGCGGAGGGGCGCAGATAACAACAGCCCCGCGGAGCCAAACCTATAAGGATAGGGGTTGCCTCCCACTGGGACCCTTAGGGCGGCTGGACTGGACGTACCTGGCTTGAGTCCCCGGTGCAGGTCTCCGCGATGTCGCACTCGTTCACGGCCTCTCGACAGGACACACCCCGCGGCTCGTACTGGGAAGGGGATGCGTTTCGCGGCTCAGACCAGGACCCCGGACTCCGCGCCCGCCTTCCCCGAGGCCCCGCCCCCCGGCCGCTCCCAGCCCAGTCAGCACCGCCCCCAGGCCGGCTCACGGTTCCGCCCCTCCCACCGCCTCTGGGTAGGTGCCCCGCCCCGCTCCTCGTAGCCCCGCTCTCAACAGGCCCTTGGGGGCGCACGCCCGCCCTTCTCCCTCTCCATTGGCGCTTTCTTCGCCTCAAGTCCCGCCCCCACATTTGCCCCGCCTCCAGCGGCTCCTCCTCCCTGAGTCCGGTCCCTTATCCGGCTGTCCTGTCCGCAGCCTGGTCCCTCCTGGTGCCGCCTCCATCCCGCCCCGGCGGTAGGTGCCCCTCACCTTGCAGCGGCGACAGCAGAGTCCGTCGCTGCACATGGCGTCGTGAGTCAGGGTGCATTTCTTGCAGCAATTCCCGCCCGCACGGCTGCACTCCTGAGGGACGCGGGCACAAGGGGAGGGAGGTGGGTAAGCCCTGACCTTCCCCACCCAGACCTTCTCTGGCGCGCCCCCGTCCCGCACCTGGCGCCGCACCAGTCTCTCACCTGCACCGAGCCACAGTCGCACTCCTCCCCCGCCTCCACGAAGCCGTTCCCACACTCAGGCGGGTCCAGGAGCTGGACGGGGAAGGGGTGTCGGAGTCTGGCCGGGACCTTGCCCAAGCCTCGCTCCCATATCCCCGCCCTGGGGCTGGTACCTTGAGGGGCTTGTTGAAGAGACAGCTCCCGCCTCCCTCCTGCAGAAACTGGTTGTACTCGTCGATACTGCAGCGCGAGAACTTGCGGGGCAGGTAGAACCTGGGCGGGGGGCAGGGGACGGAGCCGCTGAGTCCCCGCCGCGCCCTCCCCTCCAGCCCACTCTCGCCCCTTCTCAAGACTGGGGATGGGGTGCACGGGGGGACTCGGTGACCATCTCGAGGAGGCTGAGGATCTCCGTGCCAGGAGAGGGCACGGTCATCCTCCTGCCTGCCCATCAAGCGGAAGTGGGCAGCGGACGTTGCTCCTGTCCCCTTCCCGAAACCTCAGGACGGCTCAGAGCGGGAGGTTGGAGAGCTAAGGGGGGAAGGTGCCTCCACACGAGGCTTTGGCGGCGCCCAGTGGCCACGGCGCACACTACAGGCTGCCAGTTTGTGTCTGGCTAGGGAAAGTGGGTCTCCTTGGGCAGTGTCCTCAGAAAACTGGGCTTTTTGAAATCCTAAGTGGGCCCGATAGCTGGGCCTCTTGAGCACCGCCACCCAGTGCTCCCTATGGTTCTCCCTCGCCCAAGACCGTCCCCTAGCTTGTCCCCAAGAACTCACCCAGTGTCTTCCATGATGCAGCCCAGCCAGTTGTCTGGACATTTGCAGTCCCCTGAGAGGAGAGCAGGTGGATATAAGGGAGGGTGGAGGACTGCCCCCCTCCCACAGTCACCCTCCTCACTTCTAGAGCTGCTGGGAGTGGGTCTGGGCTGGTTGTGGGGCCACATGGGGTCTTCTTTGATACCTGCGGAGCTCCGGTGTTTATTCCACATCATGCCCAGGTTCTGCCCCAGCGTCTGGGCCAGGGTCACTGCCATGGCGCCCATGTTGTCATACTTGGGGTGAGGAAGATGGAGCACACAAATGTCTACATCCCTCGTGCCCTTCACAGCCCCTCTCCCTTTAACGCCCACCGCCATCCCAGCCATGCCCCACACAGCTCACCTCATTCACACCTCCACCCCTGGACAAGGAGCAGATGCCCCCCACGTAGGCAGCCCCGCTACTGGTGCTCTGGAAAGTCCTGCCCCTGGAAGGGAGAGGGTTGTCAGGAGAAACCCCTGCCTTGCTCACGGTGGCTTCCCTAGGCTGTGAGGGGCAGATTGGGGAGCCTCGCACACTAGAGCCCTCCCTCAGGGAGGGGAGCCCGTCCTCATGTCAGCCTGTGTGACCTCAGCAAACCCCTTCCTCTCTTTGGGTTTGTTTGCCCATGAGCCACATGACAGGCTCCTATGAGATCATCTCTAACTGCAGATTTCTTTCCTTCTATCCGAGCACTGAGTCCCTGAGGAAGGGATGCTGGGACAGTTTGACAGGAGAAGAGGGGACAAAAGGGGAGCTGACAGGCAGAGGAAGATCAGTGGGGACCGGAAAAAGAGGCATCAGCCTAAGATACAGGGGAAGATGCCCAGCCTATGGCAAGTGGCTGGGGGGCTGGTGCAAGGTGAGCCCAGGTCCCAGACCCCGCGGGAGCCCCTGGCGCCAAGCGAGCATCCGGCAACCCTGCGGGCGGCAGCAAGCAGCAGAGCCTGACAGGACGTGTGGGGCGGGGACTCACGAGAAGAGATGGGTGGCATCACTGGGCTCAGGCAGGCCCTCCCGCCGATAGACCATGAGCTGGGCCAGGGTCTCCAGGAGGTCATCCTGCACCTGGATCTTGTCCCCATCTGCCCACGTTTCCATGGCAACCAGCACGATGCGGGTATTGAGCTGCTCCTTGTACATCTGGGCCCGGAGGGAAGAAGGTAAGGGTGGGGCTGGAGGGTAGGAGAGGGTGGGGGCACAGGGCTGGAGGAGGGCCTCAGTCTGTCTCTTCAGGAAGTGGGGATCAGAGGCTGATAGGGCCCTGCCGAGTTCACCCCAAGCATGTGTGCGGCGGGCCAGTGGCGAGGGAGGAGAGGGAAGGGAAGTGGGGTGGCTCACCACATCTGCCAGGTTCACAACGGACTTGGCAAAGTTGCTGGTGAGGACCACCGACTGGCGCATCTGCTCAAACTGGGAGGAAAGAGAGTGGGTGGAGGGCCAGGCAGCTTTGGGCCCCCCTCCCAGAATTGCCCCCAGGCTGGGAACTTACCAGCTGGTGGTCGTTGACCACGATCAGCTCCACGTACTTGGTCTCACTGTGCACGGTAGGGTGGCCCCGGCGGACCTGGGCGGTGGGTGGGCACTAGGGATCAGTCCCCTCCAGGCCTGGCGTCGGGGCCAAGCCATGGGCAGACTCAGGGGTGCTGAACTCCAGTCAGGGATAATGCTGGTCCCCCCACGGGTGGGGTTCCCCTCCCTCCCCAGCCTTTGGTACGAGGGCAGTCAGCCTCAGTTTGTCCATAATTCGGGCTGGTGCAGACACGGGTGTTAGGAAATGGGGTGGGGGGCTTCCTCTCAGGCGTGGTACCCTGGCCCCCAGCCACATCAGTCTGAGCCCTCCTTTGCCCCCGTCATGGATGGGGTGTCCTTCTGCTCTGGACCACAGCCCGAGGTCTCCGCAGCCCGAGGTCTGTGCGGGCCCCCGTACCTGCCTTTTCCTTCTCAGCCTCGGCCGGTTCACAGGAGCAGAATGAGCAGGGGCAGCAAATAGGCAGCCTGGGGGGAGGGGCCAGGTGAGGGGAGCACAGCCGGCCCCCGCCCCAGCCCCGCTTTCCCTCCCTTACCTGGTTCCCTGCATCCGAGGGGGACTGGGAGGAGAGGGGTCCGGTAAATGAGGTGGGGAAGGGGTCCCTGAAATGAGGGGGAATTAGTTTTTGGCGGGGGGGGGGGGCCGACCAGGTCTGCTCCTGAGCCCAGATGGGGGACAGCTCCAGCCCTCCCCCCCACCCCACCCCAGGGTGACCCAGAACTGGCCAGAGCTCCCATGTCGGATCTGATCTCCCAGATGCTCAGATTCCGGGGTCAAGACCTGGGGGCGCCCTGAGAGATAGGGGCAAAGGACACTGGAGCCCGATGGGAGGTTACTTGGGGGACAGAGGGGACATTGGAGCTGAGGGCACAGGGGGAGGGAACCAGAGCTGGGGTGACTGAGGAGGGCAGTAAGGCTGAGGTCACCAAGGGAGGAGGCAGCGACAGCCATTGGGACAAGCCACGGAGGGTGTGCGTGCGCAGCAGGGCTGTCAGAGGGGACCGTGAGGGGCTCACCTGTGGGGGTTCCTGAGTCCTGGCCATCTCGCGGGGCTCCAAGATGTAGGTGAAGTTCCCATCAGAGAAGACCCCACTGCACAGAGAGAGGCGCAGGTCCCCACCTGCATCCCCAAGCCAGGGACAAAGGCTCTTCCCCTTCTCCCAGCCCCTGCCTGTACTCACTGCAGCCCCTGGCAGGTGGACAGGGCAGCAAAGGATTGGGGGTTCCCCCGGAGCTTCCCCTGGTAGTAGCAGTGATCCCTGGCCCCCTGGAGGAGGAGCAGAACATGAGCAGACGTGCCCCCAGCCCTGGTGTGAAGGCAGGAGGAGCAGGGAGGGGCCCCGCGGCTGCTGGGTGTGCGGCTGGCCATGGTCCCTGGGTACACCTGGGGATCTGGAGCCTGGTCCTACTCTGGATGTGCTCCTCATTTGCTCTTTCACCTGGGCGGGTGCCTAGTCCTCCCTGGGCCCCCTTCACCGCACCTACAAGATGAGGAAGTTGGGCTACCTCAGTGGTTCTTAGCCATTGCAGTGGCGGAGGGGGAGCGCTGGTGCATAGTTCATAGACTCCTCTGAGGAGAGCTAGCACTCGGGGGCCAGGCACGGCTCTAAGCACTTACACTGAGGAGCGCACTTAATCAGATGAAAGCTGTGGACTCAGCCCCAGCACACGCAAGTGCACACACAGTGTGTTCACAGAGACCACCGCCTAGGCGGACACGGTCTGCGGCTGAGGAACTGTGAGCAGCATGTGTCCTCTTGGCCGGGGCTCTCGGGTCAGAGGGGACAAGCACCCCACTCCCTACTCCTGCAGAATTACTTGTGCTCCAGTTCCTGACCTGGCTGGGTGGGGGGTGGGGGGTGGGGAGGAGGCTATTTATAGACACTTCTTCATCTTTGCTCAAGCCCCTGGGCCTCTGGGGCTGGGACCCTGGTGTCCCGGGCAGCCAGGAATTTCCAAGGCTTTGGTGCTGAGGAAGAAGGGCACTTCCCCAACGGCCACCTCCTAGAAAAGTCTGGGCAGGGAGCAGGGAGGGTCCTTGAAGGCCTCCATGTCAGGCAGAGAGGCCGACTGGGAGTCAGACCTTGGGAGCCGGGTGAAGGGCTCAGGCTCCATGCCATTCAATACGCCACTCTGACTCCAACCCTTGGAGCCTCCATGGTGGGGAGAGATGGAGGGTCCCAAGGGGCTGGGCCCACCCAAGTATAGAGTATACCTTGGACCCCATCTCCAATGACCACCTGTCCCTTCATTCCGTCTCCCCTGTCCCCTTCCAAAGGCACTCACGGTGTTGTGCTGGGTTGTCCCCTCCCGGCTAAAATGGCGCTCCACATATTGCGAGGAGAGGAGGTGACTGAAACAGACAGAGCGGGGCAGGAGGAAGGAGGGGGGGTCGCTGCTGGGGCTGGATCAGACTTGGGTCCCACCTCAGCTCAGATCCAGGGCCCCTGCCCCAGCCCTGCCCCCGCCTCCCCACCCAGCCAAGTCAAGACCATGCCTTGCCCACCCGCCTGCTGCCCTTCCTTCCAGGCTCAAGGCCACACTCACTGGTTCAGCTCCAGGTCCAGAGTGAAGTTTGAGTTGAAGGCTGGGATGACGAAACTCACTTGGGCCAGGTGGACAGGCTGGGGGTGGGGGGAGGGCGGAGGGGAATCAACCTGGGGAACTTCAGGACAAAGACAAGCGCTGGTGGGGGGAGCAGCCCAGCAGCTAAGGGGACCACTGATTTGGGGGGAAAGAGCTCATCTTCCTCCAAGACCCTGTTCCTTTCCTGGGGGCAGGGGCAGGAGTAGGCATCCTGGCACACAGCCACCCTCTGGGCCAGGGCTCGGTGAGCAGCATAGGGGGCAGGTGCCAGCCCACCCTCTCTGGTGTTGGCACCCCCTAGGGCCAGGCTACCTGAGCAGCAGGGATGGAAGGCAGTTCAGCCTGCCCACTGCTTCACGCCAGGCCCTCCCTGCTGTTGGCAGGGCCAGCCCCGCCCTCAAGTGGACTAAAGAGAGCCCCCCAGAAGTACCATGGGAAAGGGGCAAACTGGAGATGAGGGTGCAGTGTGACCCCCGGGCCCTGCAAACCAGGCCCCTCCCTTCCTGCATCCTGGCCCCAGCCTCAATTGATGGAGGAGGCTCGGACTCTACAGACAGGGTAGCGTGGGTTGGAACTGGAAGCTGGGGTGATGGGCAGATGCCATCCTGTCAGGAGGAGGGAACTTGGCTCCTCCACCCCCAAGTCCATTGCCCTCAGCCTTGCCCAAAGCAGCTCATCTTTAATATTTCAATCCCATGGTTAATTTTTAAACACGGAAGTTTTCCTGATAAATTTTTCAGAGGGGCCTTTGCAGTGGGGCTGGGAGGCTCCAGGTTGTCATGGCGACGTACCAGGCCTGAGCAAGATGGCTGCCCTACCAGGTCTGGGCGCCCAGCTTCTGCGGGGAGTGGGGACTCCAGACCTGAAGCTAGTGTGCCTGGAGGAACAGTGACCTCCAGAGAAGGGGCAGGAGAGTCTGTGCTACGGGGATGAGGGGGACTCTCACATCCCCACTCCAAGCATCAGGTCTCACAAAAGACCCGGAAGCACAGCAAGGGCCTGAGACGGACTAGAGCCTTTTTCATGTCCCTATCCATTTAAGAAGACTGGAACCCAGACTCCCAGGTGAGGGTCCTACCACCGGGCCATGCAGGTGTGAGGCTTTTCTCCTAGGCTGCAGGGTGGAAGGGAGCCCCAAGGTCACGAAATCTCATAGCCTGGTGCTAGTTGGCTTTCTTATCAGCCACCTAGATTTCTCATTTTTACTGAGTACTTATTATGTGCCAGGCACTGTTCTAAATACAAGCATTATCATATCTGATCTACACGAGCCCGTGGGATAGAAGCCACTGCTACCCTCCTCTGACAGATGGGGAGCCTGAAGGACAGAGAGGCTAACTAACTTGCTCAAAGTCACACAGCTAAGAAGTGGTGCAGCTGGGATTCAAGCCTACAGAATCAGCTTCCAAGGCCTTCTCACCCCAAAGGTGAAGTAAGATAGAAAGGGCCAAGTGTCCATGAGAGGCCCTAGGAGAGGGGGGTTGAGGTGGGGGTGAAGGGCCAGCGCCCGGGTAGGCAGCCCTCTGAGCTCCAAGGACACTGACTCACCCCACCCCAGGCTGACTGAGCTCAAGCTCTATCCCAAGCCCCCAGAGCGTCGATCAGATTTGAAATAGAACATCAAGGACAAGAAGTCGCTGCTTTCCTCTTCCCGCCCCGGCCTGGCCCATCTCTGCTTTCTCCCTGCCCCCGGGCCTGGACTACTGTACCCCTCCCACCCCACGCCCTTGGCTTGGACTATCCCTGCCCTCCCTCTCCCCTCCTGGGTCTGCTCTGTGTCTGCCTTCCCCATCCATCCCTGCCCCAACTACCTGTGCCCTCCCCTGTCCTCAGGTCAGTATCCGCTTGTTCTTTCTGCCCCCCCACCCCCACTGATAAGCCCCTATCTCTGCTCCTACGGGCCCCCGTCCAGGCCCCTTGGCCCAAGCCCATTCTCTCAGGCTGTGCAGCTTCAGGGATGAGCCAGCAGCCTCTCTGAGCCTCAGATTTTCCCGCTGAAAATGGTATACGATGAGCCCAGATAGATGCAAGGCTGTGAAGTTGGCTTTGTGTGGTGGGGGTCGTCTTGGGCCAGGAGAATTCTGGCAGCATCGGCCCTGGTGCTAGTAGAATGTCCACCGCTCAGGAAGTCAGCGAGCTCACCCATCTGGCCTCCCCCATCTCTGTGCAGACCAAGCTGACCCCCACTCTGGGGAAAACCCAGACTGGTGGAAGAGCAGACACTAGGGTCCTTTCTGTCCTCACCACCTCCCGCAGGCTCATTGTTCCCCACCTGCTCAGGCCTACCCTGGGCTGGGCTGCCCCTTCCCCAGCAGGACCCAGGGCCCAGGCCAGATAAGGGCAAGGGCAGCTGCTGGGGCTGGGGGCTGGGCCTGAGAGGAGACAGCCCAGGGAGGGCTAGGGAGCCACCAAAGGTGCTAGAGGAAGGGGAAGGAAATCAGAACGCTGGGCAGGGGCTACATGGGGACAACCTCTGTCTGCAGGAAGTGAAAGATCAGGCAAGCCCACCTCAGTCCCCAGGAACTCTGTACCCCAGGCACCTCCTGCTGGCCCCAGACTCCTAAGACACCCCCCCTCCCCCAGCCAAGCTTTAGGCCCGAGTTCTATCAAAGCCCAACAGCTCCTTACTTGGTCTGCCTCCTGCCCCTGACCTGCCCCTGACCTCTTCCATTATCCCTCAGTTCCTCCCCTGGGAGCCCCTTCTGTCCCCTGCCACCCGCCCGCCCTCCTCCGTGCCCAGCTCAGCGCTGCTGGTGACTGGCCGGCCGGGCCTCGACCCCGTGCCCTGCTCTTGCCTCTCACTCCCCGGCCATCCGGCTCTCACGTGCCCTGGCTCATTTGATCCCAACCCGCCCAGGTCGTCTGGTGCTCATTTTACAAATGGCAGGCCAAGGCTCAGGGAGAGACACTTGGAGGTGACTGGCCCAGGGCCACGCTGGGGAGGTGCGGGGTCAGATCTCAGCCTGGGGGGGCTGGGGTTCATGTCTGCCACAGCAGCTCGGCCACCTGGCTTCGGTGACTGCCCTCCCTGTGGCTCCCTTGTTACCAGCCCGTCCATCCCTCGGCTTGGGCTTATGCCCCGTGTCAGGCTCAGCCAGATTCAGGGGGCAGAAGGAAGGAGGCAAAAATCCCACTGAAGTCCCCGAATCACAAATGCAGACGCCAGGCCTCCAGCCTAGACCCACAGAATCACAGACTTGGGAAGGGAGAGACTGAGGGTCTCGGGGGTTCTCAGATGCTCCAGTATATTTGAGTGTCCAAGCACTGCCCTTCAAACTGTCACCCCAAATCCCTCCACCAGAACCCCCGTCTCCTCCCATGGCTTTCTCCTCCTCACCCTCATCTGCAAAGCCCACACCCCCCAACCCATGAGTGCTGTGGACCCTCTACTCCTGAGCTGGCCCGTCACCCCACCTCAACCCCCCTCTCCTAGGGCCTCAGCTCTGGACATCTCTGATCACTGATTCAACTTTTCACACGGCCACCTTTAGTCCCCTGAGCACACAACATGCCCATTTTTCCCCCCTGCCCAGGGGCTCCACACTCATGTTGAATGGAAAGGCATCAGAAGGCCTGAGCCTCAGTTTCCCCATCGGTAGGATGGGGTTGTCATGAGGGTCAGATGGAAGCCCTTCTTAATGTGTTATTATCACAAGGATTAGTAATCATAATCATAACAGTTGAAGAACAAAGTGTAAATGTTCCCGCTGAGCAGGGCTTTGAGGAACTAGCCGAACCACATGGGCTGGGTGGCTGCAGATGGCAAGGAGCCAGAGACGCAGGGGCCCCACCTGGGTGGGGGGGACATCCCCTCCCCACGGCAGCTGTCGCCCATGATGTGCTGAGGCTCAACTGATCAGCAGAACTGTGGGAATCCCAGACAGAACAGTTGAACAAATTTCTGATAATGGGATTTTACCTACATTTTGAGGACAGAGTCACTTCCTTAGAGGGTCATGAGTCCTTCTGGGGACAGACTCTAGGCAACTGGGTCCCTCTAGGCAACCAGGAGGGGGTGATCAGGCAAGGCCAAGCCCACAGGCCAGAGTCTGGGGAGGACTCAAGACTCCTGCCGCGTTGTCCCCACTCCCACCAGCACCACCCGGAGCCTGACAGGTAACCCCCAAATGCCCAGGCTTCTGTCTCGGACACCAGCCCTCACGCTAGTCCAGCTGCCCACACCCCGCCCCGAACACTCGGGAGCGAGGGCAGGCCTCACAGATGTTGAACATCTGTTCTTGCCAGATCCTAGGCAGGACACCTGACAAACATCATCGCCTCTGATCCTCCAAGCAGCCTGGCGAGATGGAGACGACTCTTAGCCCCTTTTATGGGTGAGGAAGGTGGGATTCAGAGGCAGCAGAACCAGGAGCTGCCAAGGCTGCTCCCCCCACCGCCACCCCCAAAGCCTTTCAGACCCAAGCTTAGTCTCATGCCGGGGCTCAGTTCACAGCCCTCACCTTTGCAGAGCAAGCCGGGGCGGGGCGGGGCGGGGTGGGGCGGGGGGGTGGGGGGCGGGGCTGGCCAGCACAAGTCCCAGGGGCGACTTCCAGCCATCAGCCCCCTCCCGGGAACCATCTCCTACCTCCAATCCCAGGACAGAGCCGCAACCTTGGCTGCAAAGACCAAGCCTGGCCATGGCCCTAGTGGGGTATGAGGGCTCCAGGCCCAAGGCCCTGTGGCTCCCTGCCGAGGACTGCCATCTAGTAAGGGCTGGGGACTGAGCCTTGCCGGATTGGCCCCCACCCCTACAGCAAGAAAACACCAACCCGCCGAGGGCTTCGGGGGTAGCATTTCCAGTAAACGCTGGTCTGGACAGCTTTCATAGGAGCTCAGCCCAGTGACTGGGGTCCCCCGCCTCCGGCTGGCTCTAGTATGTCTGTCTCCTAGGCCTGGAGCCTGAAACCTCTCCGCCCTCAATTGTTTGCTTCCCCACATCTTGCCCTTGTCTTGGTTCTGAAGGAGTCTGGGTTTCCCTAGGGGGCAGATATGACCCACACAGCAGCTCTGTGTGGATTAGAAAAAGGTTCCCCTCAGAAACATGTAGCCTCATGAGCCCACAGATTTCATTCAGTCCACTTGCCCGGGCACTCTTGTGCAGTGAACAACCAGGCCAACTGCCCATGGTGGCCCTGCTTGTTCTGTCTCAATCTTCAGCTTCAGGCTCCCTTTGATCACAGGTTTCTGCACTTCCAGAAACTCCCCCTCCTCTCTGGGCCTCAGGCCCAGCCTGCTTCCAAACTGGACAAAAGCGAGGTGTTGAGAGCAGTGGGGCCCCCGTGGCCCCCCTCACTCACTATACCCCTGAGCGGGAGAGGCAGGCACACTCAGAGCATCAATCTTGGGCCTCAGTCTTGATTCCACTACTTAAGTGATGTGTGACCTGGCTTGTTACTTCACCTCTCTGTGCCCGTCTCCCCATCTGTACAACAGGAATAACAACAGCCCCATCTCCTACAGCTGTGATGATCATTACATACCTCAGTACGTGGAAAGGCATAACACTGCCCCAGTAAGGGCCCAGTAAATTGTCATTTCTCTAGCTTCTAATTCCTTCCCGGCCACCTTCCACCCCCGCACCCCCGCCCTCCCCTCCCCACAAAAGCCAGGAGCCCTCAGCACACAAAAACCTTTCCTATCACTACCTCCGGGAGGTGGATGAGGCTGAGATGAATATTATCATCATCCCGATTTTAGGGATCAGGAAGCTAGGCCTCAGACAGGTGATGTGACCAGGCCAGAGCAGGTGAGCACCCAAAGCCCCCCCACCCTAGTCCTGCCGGCCAGAGTGCTCCCCCAGACTCGCCACCTGACCCACAGCAAATAGAGATCTTGCTGCTGCCCCAAAACCTCGCTGGGCCTGAGGCCCCAAGCCAATGCAATAATTTTGCCCTGAGCCCAACAGTGCCAGGGTGTGGCACTTCCTGTGGGGACCCGGGCTCAGTGCTGCACGGGCTCCGTCATCAGCCCCGACGGTCCAACGCCAGAAATGCCTCAGGGAGAAATGCCAGGTGGGAGTAGAGGGTTGCAATGTCTCCTTCCGGTCAGGGGAAACTATTCTGGACATGTCTCTTTGTCTCCCTCGGCCTTCTTCCATCTTGCTGGGTGGCACTGCCCTGGTGCCAAAATGGAGAGTCCCTGGAGGCAGAATGGTGCAGTGAGAAGCACCTGGTCTTGGAGAGATTCATTCCGCTGCTTGAGATCTGATTGACTTTGAGCAAGTTACTCAACCTCTCTGAGCCTCAGTTTGCTCATCTGTAAAATGGGCAGGCAAAAGTCACCTTCCTTATGGAGTTGTGAGAAATCCACCTCAGGGGAGACTGAGGTACAGGTGAGGCAGGGCTACAAGTATGTCCCCTGGGGAGGCTGCGGGGAGGTCCCTAGAAAGGCTCAATGCTGGAGAGGCCCCCACTGGAGGTGACCACTGCCCCACAGATCCACGAACCCTCCACTCCTACCCTCACCCCCTCAGACACCCCGTTGGGCACATTCAGACTTGGTCGCTCACACACATCACACAGCAGAACGACACTTGTCGTCTGCATACCCAACTCATCAAGTCCAGCTACACCCGTTCTGGTCCCCCCCCAACACAGTCCCAGGTTCCACCATAGCCCGGGACCCCCCCCCACTCTCCCTTCAGGAAGGACTAGGCTGAGGAAGCACTCCATTCTTCATCCTTACCTGGCCCCCACACCTTCCGCCTGCACTGTCCTCTGACCACACCACGGCACCACCCCATCCTCCATCTGGACCTCCCCTGAAGCACCTACCAGGGGCCCCAGCATCAGGCTGGGCAGTCAACTCCCAGCCAACACAGGCTTGGGGTGCACAGCTCTTGGGGGGGTGACCCCAAGGAAGAAAGCTGGACCAAGGACCAAACCCAGCCAGGACACCCCATTCCTGGCCTTGGGATCATCCTATGGCCCATCTCCCACCTCCCAAGGAGCCTGGACAGACACTGAAGGCAGCCTCCAACCCCTTTCCTCTCACCCCTGCCCCACTGCCACCCCATCCCCCCCCCCCCACCCAGGCCTGCCTGCCTGGGACCATTAAGCAGCCCCTCCCCCTCCCTGCCTTGAGTGATGGTCCATCTATTATGCATGCTGCCTTCCTGCTCCATTCCATTTCCCGAGTATCCCCCCTGAGCCCCCCCACAAACCCCTCCACCCCCCCTAAGGGCTTTTAACCAAGTACATTAGGCAGGGCCAGATGCCAGTCTGACAGATGTCCGTTTCCCTCCTTCCTCTCTCTGCCCAGCCCAATTTACCTCCCACCATTCCCAGCTGCCAAAACTTCCCAGACCTCCGCTGTACCCCTCCTCTGAGTCTCTCCTCTACACCTCCTATTTCTGCCAGGCCTTCACCATCCCTCCCTCCGCTCCCCCCCGCCCCCACCGTTGGCCTGGCTAACTTTCAGCTTCCAGCTCCTGGAGAGCCGAGGAGTGCTGAATATTCCATCTGGGTAATTATTATTCACATGATATTAATTAATTATTAATTGCAATTAATCTCCTTCATTCCTAACCTTCCTTTGGGAGGCAGGAGGGGCCTGGCAGCTGAAAGGGATGGGGTGGGGGGGGAATGGGGCAGATGGAGCTGGCATTTGTGGGTGAGCTTGGGGCCTCCAACCTTTTTCCGGGACTCCATCCTCAGCAAGGACAGGAAGAAAGACAAGCCTATCAGTGCACAGAGGGAAACTGAGGCAGGAGAAAGCACTGAGCCGTTCCAAGAAAGCCCGCTGAGGGTGGCTGTGAGGAGAAACAGGAGCCCTACCTAATCGGTGCCTGGGCTCTTAGCGGCCTCTCCCTGTCCCCTACTGCCCCCCGCCAAGCCCCATTTGAGGTAGAACCACTTGCTTTGGCAGGAGGGGAGTGGGGGCGGGTGGAAGGCTGACCCGAGGCTGCATGAGTCCTGGGCATTCAGGGTCCACGGAGGGCAGGGGATCCCCATGATGATTGGAGGGGGGGCCTGGAGTGGGGCCAGGGCTCCCCACTAGTGGGCTCCAGCACCCATCAGGTGGGTAGCCCATTGTGCAGGAGAAGCTGCAGGAGCCAGCGTGTGGGGTAGGGTGGGGGGACCCAAACCCTGGCAGCCCGGTGGCCTTCCTTGGGCTCCAGGCCTGCTTCAGCCCCCTGGCCTCACCACCCAACCCCACTCACCGGGCCCCCTGGTGGCTCCTGGCGGACCCTGGTGTCCAACTGCTGCTTTCGGACCTCTCCCCCAGAGCTCTCCCCCACCAGACGGCTGGGCTCTGTGACCTCAGGGCCTCCCGGACGCCCCAGCTGGGGTGAGACCCGCCAGCGCAGAGCTCCGAAGGGACCCCGGGTCCCAAGACCTGGGGAGACAAGGCCAGAGCTGCAGGCGGCTGCCCACCGAGGGGCAGGAGACTTGGGACTGGGGTGAGCACACCTCATCCCCTGCTCTGGTGTGGCCCTTGGAGCCCTGGGAGAGGGGGATCTGGGCGGGAGGATCTGCTCCCCTGCAGAGGGAAGAGCCCGATGGGGAGGGGGCCAGGAGCTTTCCTCCCGCCGGCCCGTCACGACTGCCCCCCCCCCCCCCGCAACCCGCAGAGACCTGCAGAGTCCGCCGGCCGGCGGCAGGGGACTGGCCGCGGTGGGGCGGGCCAGATGGGGACAGGTGGGTGCACGCGCTCTCCCTCCTCCCCCCCCCCCGCGCTCGGACCTGCTGTCACCCCGAGCACTGCAGGAAAATGTGGCTGCAGCAGAAAGCGCCGAAAAGCCGGGGCGGGGGCCGGGGGCGGCGGGACCGGGGGCACTCACCCGGCGGGGGGAGCAGCGGCAGCAGCAGCAGGAGCGCCGCGAACGCCCAGCGCCGCAGCCGCCTCATGGCTCGCTCATAATCCTCCGGCTCCGGGGGCTGCGGCTGCGAGCGGCTCGGCGCGGCGCGGGCGGGGGGAGGCGCGGCTGCGGGAGGCGCGGGGCGGGGGCGCCGGCCGGGCGCGGGGCGAGGCTGACGGCGGCGGGGCGGGCGCCCGGCTCAGCGCGCTCCGGCCGCGGCCATCCCGGCGGGGCGGCGGGCCGGGTTAAGAGCCGAGCGGCGAGCACGTGAGCCCAGGGCCCGCCCCCGGCTCCCCCCCGCCCCCCCAGCCAAGCCGGGCAGGGCAGGGCCGGGGCCGCCGCGACGGGAGGACAAAAGAGGCGCCGCCCGGAGACCCGCCTGCCCGCGGCTCCTCGGGCCCCCTCCGCAGGTGCAGGGCGGAGCGCGCCCGTTCTCCCCCCCTGCCCCCACCCGTCGTTGGGGGAGCTCCGAGGACCCGTGGGTTGGTAGGGGAAGGGAGGCAGGGAACACGGGGACCCCGGGCTCTAACCCGGTGACGGCCCGTCGGGGGGCCCCGCGCGGTCGAGGAACGGGGGCGTGGCTGTCCGGCTCCCGTTTGCCCCTCCAGCGCGGTACCTAGGACGGGCTTTTCGTGGACCCAGCCACGAGGGCCCGGGTCGACCGCAGGCTTAGGTGGAGCTGGGAAGGTCGGAGGAGCAGGGACGGGACCGAAGGGATCTCTCATCCACCCGCAGCAGAGCAGGTCACTGCGGAGTTCTCCCACACCCCGGGTCCAGACCCCTTTCCATCCTGCAGGCTCGTTTTCCAGACCAAAGATGCCCTCTGCCTCCAGGAGGGCTGCTGGGATTGCTGTCACCAGAGCCACCAGCAAGGGCGTACCTACTGCCTCTGGGCTCCTGAATTCCTCCCCTAAATATATCAATTAGCCAGGTCATTTACGTGCTGTTAGCATGCCCCATTCCTGCCCCTCCCTTGCCAGCCCAAATCTTTGAGGAGCAGAAGACACCTCTGGAGCCCACCCACCCCCCCAGCTTCCCCTCTCTGGCCAGACTAGGTTGCCCTGTCTGCAAACCACCTCTCTCCCTGTGCCGCCTCGCTTAGCTCGTGGGCTCCTGGGTAAGATGGGTCCCCATACTGGGGGCTGGGATCTCTGATCTCTGCTAGGGATCCCACGAACCAGAGAGCTGAGATGGATGGGGGGTGGTAGGGCTTGCACACGGCTGGTGAGGTCCCACCATGACCTTGTGCCCAAGGCCAGAGCATCCTCGAAGCCATAGCAGGCTGAGGAGCAGGAGTGGAGGCAGGGAACCCCTTCCTGGGTCCTCTCCTTCCTTAGGGACCCAGGTACTCTGCCAGGGACGGGGGAGCTGTCTCTGGCTCGTGACAGTCCCCCCCACCCTCCGCACTCTATTTTAGGCCCAGGAGAGGTGAGAAGGCAATTTCCCGGGAGGTGCTGACATCAATGCTGGGACCGGGGTGACTACCCCCAACAACCACCTGCCACTCCAGACCCAGATGCTCAGCAAGGCTGAGCCAACTGGTCCTTCACTCCGGAGACATCTTGGAAACCTCTTCCGGGGAGTAGGGGTGAGGGGGCTCCCAGGAATGAGGACCTACTATGGGATATTCCCTAGAAGCTCAGTCAGGTGGGAGAGATTGTGCTCCTCGTTTCAGATGGGGAAATGGAGGCTCCAAGAAAGAGGTGCCCATGTGAGCTTCCCAAAGTCCAAGAGCTGGCAGTGAGAGGCCGTCTATCCTATCTGCTCCCCAGGTCCCCCAGGGTGAGTTCCTCTTGGCCTGCCTGCTCTGGGCCACAGCAGTGAGCTGCGATCCCGTGTGCCTCCCAAAAGGACAGGCGGGGTTTGTCATTTCACAAGGGCGGGGGCGCTGGGTCTCACTGGGCCTGGGGGCGTCTGGACCCCTCTCCCTACATGACCAAGCCCACACGGCATGCCCAGTCTGTGGCCTGGGCCTCTTCGGTTGAGGGGCATTGCTATGATTTCTGTGGCTCTGGTTCCTTGGGGTTCCTGTTGAGAGTCCTTCCTGGCCCCCAGACTGACTCCTCTCTGGTGGCATCCTGAGGCAGCTCCAGTGGTGGTTCCATTGTATGGCCCTGCGACCCCCAACAGCCCCTCATCTCCCTGGGTGGCAGCTTCAAGCAGGCCCCGCTGGGATCTTGACCCCCCCTTTGACCACACCCCACTCCCGAGCCTGAGGCCCCACCTCCCCTCTCTCGTCCTCCGTGTCAGCTGCACACCTCTCCCCAACGGGCGCCTGCTTGTTTCTCTCCCCCACCTTCTCTCCCAAGGTCAGGAGCTGTAGAGGCAGCCTCTCTTCAAAGCAGGGGCTCCCTGGGAGAATCCTTACCCCAGTGCCACAGCTATGGTGGGCTCCTTTGGTCCCTTCTGCCCATTGCTTGTCTGCCCAGGAGGAGGACAGGACTCTGGAAATCAGAGGCTCGGGGCCACTATTCTGTCTTGATGCCACCCTCTGGGTCACCCCTGCTGAGGGAGCTGTTAGGCTCTGGTCCCCACCCCCAGCCCTCCCTCAGGAGTCTCTACCACCAAGAGGCCTGGGGCCGCCTTCCCTGAAGTCCTGCCCTTCAGCCAAGTTCTTCCCTCAAATTTTCCTGCACGGGGGCCAAACTGGGTTGATGTGGAGCCAAGACGTAGTCCCAGCAGCTGCAGGTAAGGGAGGGATGTCTGCTGCCCCTGGCCCCTCTCCTTCCCTCTGCCCCAAAACTCCATCCTGGAAGACATGGTGGGCGGTGATTCCTGCCAACGGAGGCCGTCCAGGCCCCGCGCCCAGGCTGCGAGGCCGGTAGCAGAGACCATGCCAGGCGAGGGGGAGGGGGGTGCCCTGCGAACAGCAGGAATTAGGGACTCCAGGCGACCAGCTGGTATCCCAGTCCTGGTTAAGGGCTGTGTGACCTTGAACCAGTCTCCCAGCCTCTCTGAGCCTGTTTCCTTCTCTGTGAAACGGGGCTTGGAAAGGCCCTTCCTGGCCATGCTGCTGCGGGGTAGAGTGGCTGGCCTCAAGTGCTCAGAACAGCCCCTGGTGCACTTGCACGGGACGCTCACTGGCCCCGGGCTCGCACTGCCCCTGGGGCCCCAGACGTGCCAAGGAGAAAACCAGCTTTGTGGCTCTTGTGCTGGACCCAAGGGACTGTTTAGTGGCTGGGGGCCTCGGGGCCCTCTACCCAGCACCTGGGGAGACTGCTCGCTGACATGATGTTGAGGGGTGGAGCGCAGAGAAAATGCCCCGAGCATCAGGACCAGGAGTGCCTTCTGCTCCCTCCCAGATCCCAGCCCAGCTCCCTGTCCTTTCCACTGGGAGACTGCCACCCCTCTGGTTAGCTCTCCCAAGGGAGGCCTAGCTCTCCCCCATCTCAGTCATCCTTGTGAACCCTTCCTTAGAAATCTGAAGCTCAGGGAGGAATTGGAGGTGCCGGGGGTCCCAGGGATGCCCATCCTTTGAGGTTTGTAGTCATGCCCCCAAGGGCCCAACATGCCGGGGTGGGGAAGGTGTGGCACCCACCACTGTCCCCTTTCCCCCCATGCATGGGATGCTCCTCAGGTTCTGGGGAACCAGCTGTTGGAAAGTAGGGGGGGGGGCCTGGGGTCAGGGTGTCTCACAGAGCCCCTTAGCTTCAGCCACAAATACACACTGGGGATGGGGCTGCGGGTCACCAGGCGGGAGATCAGTGAAAACAAGCTCTATTTGAAGGGTTTGGAGAGGCCTCACAGGTATGGGTTCGGGGCGGGGGGAGGGGGGAGCGGATGAAAAGTTTGCTGAGAGTTTATAATGTGTGTTATAGTGTTTATAACCTCACAAACAGATCTAATTCTTGCAACTTTCTAGTGAGGCAGAAACTGCCATTACCTCCGTTTTTCAGGTTAAGAAAAGTGTCTCAGGATCCTTGCCAAAGGTCAGTTATGGGCAGGACCCAGACGTGAATTCGGGCCCGTGTAGCCTGAAGGCATACACCATGGGGTTTTCGAGGAATATGGAACCTGGGCCTTGAAGAGCAGGGCATTCTTGCTGTCATCAAGGGGCACTCCAGGTCAGTGGCCGAGAGCGGCCTCAGGGCTGGAGTGCCTCAGGGCTGGAGTGCCCACGGTGGCCAGACAAGGGACCAGAAGGTGGCAGAGAGCAGGGAGGAGGCAGGGTGGCTGTAAGGAGAGGCCGGGCAGCAGGGGAAGTGACCAGGAGGACCTGAGTCTGGTGGGAGGGCCTGAGGGGCTGAGGGAGAGGATGCCGGGAGAGGCGCAGGACACAGTGGGAAGGGGAGCCGGCCCTGGCTGGAGGGACGAGTTTCTAGGAAGTAGGTCTGTGGTAGTGGCCCGACGGAGGGATACAAGGGACCCGTCGGCCATCAGGTATTTTATTATTGGAAAGAAGGACCCTTGAAGTCATCTCATCCAAGCCCTCACCGAAACATGAAGAAACTGAGGCCCAGAGTAGTCAAGGGCCTCGCTGGAAGTCACAGTGGGAGCCGGCCTGGGGCTAGGCCCCCTGCATTCCCACCCAGCGCGGGGCAAGAGGAGAATTCAGAAGGGAGCCAGGGGCCGAGCTACCAATTCAGGTCCCATCTGCGAAGGGAAAAAGCAGTGCACAGGGCTGAGGATGAAGGTCCCAGGCTGGGGAAGCAGGGGTGCCGGAGGGTGGGTCAGGGTTCCAGGAACTGACTCAGGCCTGTGCTGAGCGAGGCTGGTAAAGAGGGCAAAGGCTGGGGGAGGGAAGGACCAGGCTGGCGGGGGGTCACGGAGCAAGGGAGCCAGGTTTCAAGGTGGAAAAGGAGAGAAGGAAGCCGACTTTGATAATTCTCAGGTTATCCGGTGACCTAGGACCGGCTGAGGCCCGTGGAGTGCTTCAGGCAGCCCTTCCACGGCTTTGGGAGGACAAGGTGCAGACATGGAGGCAGCGGCTGCAGACCGCAGGAAGGGGTTGGAGAAGGAGGGGGGGCTGCTGAATCAAGGAGTGGAGTTTTAGGGCAGAGGGAAGGAGATGGCAAATCCGATAAGGCATTTGACAAGGCTGGCTGGGGTAGACCGGAGAGCAGGGACGGTGACAGGAAGGACACAGCTCCCTCCGCAAGTCAGATGTGGGAAGGGGATGGAGAGCAGGGGGAGGCAGTGCCTGCACAGTCTTGAGTCAAGGTCATCTGCGGAGGAGCGGAAGGGGGTTCCAATAGTCAAGGGCCACTGAGGGCCACACGTGAGGGCCAGCACCCATCTGTCCGAGCTCAGGTCTCCTTCAGTCCCCTCTAAATTTATATCCTGGAGGCTGGAACGGAGACATGGATAGGGAGAGACAGCCCTGGGCCTTGGCCTGGCTGAGAGGTCATGTCCAAGGTCACAACCGTGGAGATGGGAGGGGAAGGCCAGCTGGCTGTGAGGTCCTGGGCAGATGGTGAGGAGGGTGTTGGCACTGGGTGTGTTGGTCTCTGAGCAGCCCAGGAGGATATCCCAGGGGTCTGAGAAAGGGGTGGGGGAAACTTCTTATCCAAAGTGGCGGTGTTGTGGGAGAGGGCCCCTAGCAGGAAAGCTCATTAGGGCAAAGGAGTTTCCTTGGCAGTGGGCTGTGGGCATGTCCCCTGTAGGCGACCGCTTGGCAGGCAGCAGAACCAAGTCGGTGACCAGAGGAGACAGGACAGATGCAGCCCCCGCCCCCCGCAGCCCTCAGGGGCTGGGCTGGGGAGGGTGGTGCCTGACATACGCTCTCCCGCTCGCAGGGGGCTCCCACCCTGCTGGCCACTTACTCTGCCCGTGTCTGCTGGGCCCATGGCCCTGCTCTGGGTCACTGGATGGGACATTGAGGCCTGACACACTGCACTCCAGCCCTATCCCTTTGCTATTTGTTATTAACAAATTTATTTACAGTTCCTGAACCAAGATTAATTGTGAAATTTAACAGGAATGGCATAAAAAGGCCAAACATGACCTCTATGAGGGTTGTACACACAGTTGCTCTATTTCCAAAGTAACAACTCAGGTCCTCACCCGCAGCTAGGCCCCCCTTTCTTCCTCCAAAATGAGCCACAGAATAGCACCAGGCTTCTTGTAGCTCCAACATTTAAAGAAACAAACACACAGAGGCAGAGAAGGGTGAGAACCACAGCACAAAATGCAATAAAAAAAAAAAAAAGTGGCCAGAGAATCGATAGCAAACCCATCTCTGTCTCCAGATTAATGGCTTGGCTAAAAGAAATGAGGGGAGGTCCTTGGGGAAGGAGGGAGGGAAGAGGGTGATGCAGAAGTTGGCAGGTCAACCGCTGACCCTGGAATAGCAGAAATGGGGGGGCAGCCAGGGAAGAGCGGGTGGGGGGGGTCTGACCATCCCCCGGACTCAGGGGAAAGGTCCGTTCAGTGCTGGGCTCCCACCAAACGCAGGGGCGAGGGAGCTCTGGGGGAGCTGCAGCCAGCCCCTCCTCTGCTTCATATGTTCCTGAGGATCTGTGTGCGTGAGCGTGGGGGGCTGGGGGAGGGACACACAGGCATTTCAGACAGCAGGGGAGCCACATGCTCCTGGGAAAGGAGGCTGGGGTGGGGGTGGGGAACACCGAAACCGGGCGCGGCAAGAGGCAAGTGCCTCCAGAGGTACAGGAAGCCGGGCCAGGGCTGCTGCGGGCGGCGGCTTCTTTGCAGCCCCTCCCTCTGCCCTTCCCCCCCCCCCCCCGCCCCCTGCCTCCTGGAGCGGGTGGGGCTGGCAGGGAGAAGCGCACCGTAGCCAGCCGCCCAGTCGGGACACGGCTGGAGGTAGGGGCAGAGAGCGGCCCCCCAGCCCAGACTCTCTTGGTACCCACCCCAAGACGCCGGCGAGTGGGTGGACAGGCTCTGTCGACCCCACAGAGCTCGGCCGTGACCACAGCTGTTCACCTGGACTTCAAAGGCCAGGCCCCGGGCTCTTCCGGCTCTGGCAGGGAGGCCTGAGGCGCTCCCCTCCCCGGCCACCCTCCGCAGAGGTAGCACTAGGATCTGTGTCTCTGGCCCTCAGGCTGGGGGCTGCTGCGGCCCCAGGGAACTCCTGGGACAGTCCTCTGTGGGTGCTGGGAGACGCAGGGGGGTGGGGGGGCAGGACCACTGGGAGCAGCCAGCTCCTCCACTGGCGGACTGGCCCTCGCAGGTCCCCCCGGGGCCCGCATGTCCTCTGCTGAGTGCAGGCGGGCTGACAGCTGGCCGGGAGCCAGCCGGCGCATGCTCAGACTCCTCAGATCCCGGGGGGCCATCCTCCCCCGGGCCAAGGGGGCTCTGCTGGCCTCTCCGTGGGCTGCCAGGGGAGGGGCTCTGGGACGGGGAGGAGGGAGGCCAAGGGCCTGTGCTCGCGGCCTGGAAGGGGAAGGCAGAGGACAGGCCTGCCACCGGTTGTCCTGGTGCCACAGGGGCTCCGGGCTCTCAGGACGAAGGACGAGGCCTGTGGCTGGGAGACCCCTGACCGCTTCTCGGGATTGCCACCGGGGAGCTGACCCTTCCGCTTGTGGCCAACAGGGGCCACGTCCAGGCCAGAGAATTCCGCAGAACCAGAGCGTGTCCGGAGGTACTGGTGTACAGGGCTCTCAGACCCTGGCGTCCCTGGGGGGTCTGCAATGACATCCGTTGAGCCCCCCAGCTCCTGGCAGTTTGCTACTGGTCCCGGCATCCGGCCAGCCCCCACGGGTTCGGCGGGTGGCTTCACACTGCCCTCCGAGCCGGCTTGCTCTGGGGCGCCCGGGGCCGGGAGCTCGTCTTCCTGTCTCATCCCCAGACACGCGGCCCGGGGTTGGGAGGGCTGGCCGGGAGGCAGAGTCTCAGGCCACAGAGGGTCACCATCGGAAGACGGGGAGCCCGGCTGCCTGTGGAGACAGACACCGCCAGTGGACCTCAGGGCTCAACTCCAGAGCAGGAGGCAAGTTGGGGTCTTCCCGGGCCGGGGCTGGGGGCGGGCGGGGGTGCGGCCCGCACGGTGCTACCCTCGCAGGTTTGGTGTGCTGAAGCGAGTGGCCCACTTTGGGGCTCGGCGGAAGGGCCGTTCTCGGGCTGCCCCTGCAGCGGTGGCCAGTGCTATCCGCCTCTCTTGGCTCTGTGGCCTGTGGTCAGGGCTGGCCGGAGGAACAGGTTAGAGGCTGTTCCATTTAATAACTTTGCAGCGGAGGCTGTGCCCTTTGGCGGCCGGAGAATGCAGCACCAAGCCTGGCTCCCCAAGCTGAGCCCAGGGAGCTAAGACTTGGCTTGAGAGGGGAAGCCACAGCTCCGTGGTGGGCAGCCGGGGAAGCTGGGCTCAGAGGAACCTGGGACTCTAGAGCACCCCTGCAGTCCTCTCTGGGGGTAACTTCTAGAAAGGCAGAGAGATCTTGCTCTTTACCCGTCTGAGAGGGACCCAGGAACCCCCCTCTCTACTTCCAGAAGGCCACACAGGCACACCACCAGGGACCTGCCAGGAGCAGCAACTGCTCAACTGTGCCCCCCCACCCCCACAAACCATGGAAGCAGCCGCGTGCTGGTTGGGGGCCCAGTCCCTGTCAGCTGGAGCCACAAATGGAGGGCTCCCAACACCCACCAAACCCTAAGAGAACCAGGACAGAAGCTGGTGGGAAAGAGAAAAGTGCCATAGCCTGGTCCCTGCTGTCACCAGCCTGAGGGCTCCTTCCCACTGAGAGCGGGCGGCAGCAGGAGGGCGAGGGTGGGTGGGACGCTCACCTGGGGAGGCCGGCCCAGGAGGGGGCGTCGGCAAAGCTGTGGCCAAGCTGGGCAATGACCCGATCGACTTCTGCGTACAGGTGGGCTTCTAGGGCGAAGCCCTGGTGCCGGGTGCTCTGGAGATGCTGCACGGGGTGAGAGGGGCACAGGGCATTAGACAAGAGCAGGGTGGGATGCGAGCAGGGTGGAGGTCGGGGGGCAAGGGTGCCATCAGAGCAGCCCGGGAGAAGCTGCTCGGCAGGGAGGGCTCACCGCGTGGAGCTCCTCAAAGGCCTCCTGGCAGCACTCACAGAAGCCCTTCCTCCTCCTGGGCAGGGTGCGGGTGGCCGATCGCAGGCTCGGCTCACGGTCCTTGGGTTCTCTGGGGAAAGCGCAGGGTAGGGGTGGGGGAAGCGATCAGGGCTGGGCCCTCAGCGGGGTGGACCAAGACAGCTGGGCAGGCCTACCCCCACTTGGGTGGCAGGAGAGGCAACAAGGAAGGTGAGAGCTCCCAGCGGGCACCCCATCCTGTCCCTGCCCCCACAGGGCAAAGCACAAGTGAGGCCCAGTGCCAGTGCCAGCAGGAACGCCTCCCAGGACAGTTGCAGCTCGAGCTCACACCCAAACTCACGTCCCTCTGCCCTGCACGAGGAGAGGGGCAAGGCCTCGGTGGCAGCGAGGGGCCTGTGCTGCTCCCACACTCCCCTCCCGACGGTTGCCTTCCCCAGGCTCAGGCGGTCTCCTCCCTCTTGCCGGCTTGCCCTCGGCACAGCTGCCACCTTCACCAAGGACTTGCCAGTCTCCTCAAACCTGACTTCTTAATTTCAGGCCCGTATTTTTAGCGGCTGCTTGGCTGTCTGAGCAAACTCAACAAAGTCCAAAATAGTCCCCTTTGAGGACTTTTCTGAGCATGATGCAAAATCCAGAAAACAGAAAAAAGCTGATAAATTCAACTACATGCAATCTAAGAAAAATGTATGCATGGCAGAAAATGTAAACAACAGACAAATCACAGATGGGGGTGGGGGGTATTTATAACTAATAACACAAAGAGAGGGCTCATTCCTGAGTATGTGGAGGGCTCTAAGCCCTCTTCACTAAGAAAAGCAAACAGTGGGGCGCCTGGGTGGCTCAGTCGTTAAGCATCTGCCTGCCTTCGGCTCAGGTCATGATCCCAGGGTCCTGGGATCGAGCCCCGCATCGGGCTCCCTGCTCAGCGGGAAGCCTGCTTCTCCCTCCCCCACTCCCCCTGCTTGTGTTCCCTCTCGCGCTGTGTCTCTCTCTGTCAAATAAATAAATAAAATCTTTAAAAAAAAAAGAAAAGAAAAGCAAACAGTGACTGAAAAGAAAAATGGACGATGGACATGAAGGTTCACACAGAAAGAGATTCAAATGATCAAACATACGAATGTACTTAACCTCATTCATAATGAGAAAAAATGACAATGCAAATCACACCAAGAGACAGTTTTTAACCTCGCAGGCTGGCAGAGGTTGGCATGCGGGACAGCCCAGGTTGGGGGGGGCAGCCGGGCGCGGGCCAGGGTGCGTGAGTGCACACAGGCATCACCCCCATGAGAAGCAATTTGGCCATATTTATCAACATTATAAATGCAGGAACCCTTCGACCCAGCACCTCCGCTTTTAGGAATTTATTCCACAAATTTACTGAGTAAGACTATTCACTGCAGCATTATTTATAACAGCAAAAGCCTGGAAACAATCTAAGTACCCATCAAGAAGAGACTAGTTAAAGAAAATACAGTAAGACCATATGATGGGGGCGCGTGGGTGGCTCAGTCGTTAAGCGTCTGCCTTTGGCTCAGGTCATGATCCCAGGGTCCTGGGATCGAGCCCCACATCGGGCTCCCTGCTCGGCGGGAAGCCTGCTTCTCCCTCTCCCACTCCCCCTGCCTGTGTTCCCTCTCTCGCTGTGTCTATCTCTGTCAAGTAAATAAAATCTTAAAAACAAAAAACAAAACAAAACAAAAAACACCATATGATGGAAGACCCTGAGTCCATAAAAGGAATGAGGATGCTTTCTAGGGACTAATAGGAAATTAATCTAGGATACATTAAGTGGAAAAGGCTAGATCCAGCTCAGCCAATGTTATCGTACTCTTTACAGAAGAGGAGTGAAGGATACATGATGTACTTCTGTCCACACACACAAACTATCTCTGGACAGACCCACAATCTGGAGATTGGTGGGTAGGTGTGGAATATAGACTTTCACTTTATTTTTTTTAAATAAGATTTTATTTATTCATTTAAAACAGAGAGAGAAAGAGAGAGAGAGCATGAGCAGGAGAAGCAGCAGAGGGAGAGGGAGAAGCAGACTTCCCGTGGAGCAGGGGACCCGACATGGGGCTTGATCCCAGGACCCAGAGATCATGACTTGAGTCAAAGGCAGATGCTTAACCATCTGAGCCACCCAGGTACCCCCAGACTTTTCATTTTAAATCCTCTGTAACTCTTGGGACACCTGAGTGGCTCAGTGGGTCGAGTGTCTGCCTTTGGCTCAGGTCATGATCCCAGGGTCCTGCGATCGAGTCCCACATTGGGCTCCTTGCTAGGCGGGGAGTCTGCTTCTCCCTCTGCCTATAGCTCCCCCTGCCTTGTGCTCTCTGACAAATAAATAAATAAAAATCTAAAAAACAAAACAAAAAACCCCAGAAAACCCCCCTCTCTAACTCTTTGATTTGGAACCAAAATATAATAATTTTTATTTATTTATTTATTTTTTTAAAGATTTTATTTATTTGAGAGAGAGAGAGAATGAGAGATAGAGAGCACAAGAGGGAAGAGGGTCAGAGGGAGAAGCAGACTCCCTGCTGAAGCCCGATGTGGGACTCGATCCCGGGACTCCAGGATCATGACCTGAGCTGAAGGCAGTCGCTTAACCAACTGAGCCACCCAGGCGCCCAAAATATAATAATTTTTAAATGAAAAAAAAAATTAAACATTTCCTCTCACAGATTTTCTCCATGCCCCCTCAACCAATTTTGCCCCCCGACCCTGGGCCACTCTTTCCCTATGTTCCTCCCATGCAGACACCAACGCTTCACCATCTTTCCCTCACCACCTCTGCTCCTCTGTAATCTGCAGCCATCCCAGGCCTGGCACCGCCTCCACCTCCTGGAAAGGTATGCAGGGCACCAGGCTGTCACTTCGGCTTGCTCATGCTCTCTGTCCGCTGGGGAGACCCACAGGCCCTCCTTGGCCCTGGGAACTCTCATGCTGGGAGTCTGCCTGTCCTGGTCTCCTGGTCTGTGGACTAACCCTGTGACGCAGAGGTTAGAAGAAGGTCCAAGAAGGCATCTGTCCGTCTCCCGAACCACATCCCTTCTGCATTCTGCTCGGGGAAGGTTCAAATTCTCACCCACAGAAAGGAAGAACAACCCTACAAGCCCACATGCCTACAAGCCACTCTGGGCCACACAATGCGGCACGTCCCTGGATTCCTTGCCCCCTAAGTTATTCCTGATGTTTAGCCCCAGAGGCCTCCAACTCTGACGTGCATAAAGGTCACCTGGGGAGCTGCTCACAAGAATGCAGTTTTGGGGGTTCCATCATCAGAGACTGTGGTTCTGTATGTGGGGTCTGAGAACCTGCATTTTTAATGGGAGCCGAGGGCACTCTGATGAAGATGGAGTGTAGTTCTGAGTTTCAGAAACCAGCCTATTGCCCTCTGGACACAAGTCAAATTACTTAGTAGAGATGGAGAACACCAAGTAAAACGGATGAAGACTCCTAGTATCTCTCTTCTCTGGGCGAAGTTCCCAGAACAGACTTTGCCTCAGGAGCGAACACATGGCCATTCCCAAATGGGACCAGCAGGCTCCCTGGGGGAAGGGCCCTGCCTGCTGCTGGCCCTTGGTACTCAGACCAGCAACACCCACCTGGTATGATGCGAGCTGCCTGGGGTCATCGCGGCCTCAAAGGGACTTGCATCTTTGGGTCCCAGAAAAGAAACTTCAGGAAAGGACTTAAATTGATGGTGGAAGGGACGAAACTTCCTGAAACACAGAGAACTTCCATTTTGAATACCGTGGGGGGCAGGGAGAGAGGAAGGGAGGCCTGCCCAACCCCCCAGAATCCCAGTCCTGATAAAGTGGCTTCTCCCCCACACAACTCTTCAGTTCTAAAACCAAGCCTTCCCCAGCCTTCCTGGTGAGACTGATATGCTCTCCCGGCTACTCATCAAGCCCGTTTACCCTCCCTGCCTTGTCTGAGCAAAGCGGAACATGTGGTATTAGCCCATTTGACAGAAGAGGAAATGAAGCCCAAAATGTTCTGTGACTTGCCCAAGGGCTCACGACTGGTAAGTGGTCGAGACCAGGCAACAAGCCAAATCTCCCGACTCCTGATCCATCTTTCCACTTTGCTTCCTGACCCTGACCACCTCTGAGGACTCTAGCCTGGCAGACCTAAATGGAGGAATGTTTAGACAAGAACAGTGACTTTCCTATTCTGCAAAGAGGAACGTCTTTGCTCTGGGCTGCTCCTCAGTACCACCCGAGAGGAGGTATTCTGAATGGAAGAGAGCAGCACAGTGAAGGTTCTGGATAGTCAGACCTATACTGAATGGTTCTGGTGGCTTGCCTCAAGTTGCTCATATTCAAGAGACTTCCAGAGCCCAGCGTGGTGACCTGGGGACCCCGAGCAAAGCCTGCTGCTGTAGCCGGGAGGCATGCCATGTTTGGCTGCAGCAGCCTGTGCTCAAGGGGGGAGTGAGGGCCATGAGTCTCTGGGGGCATGGGGAGGGGGCACGGTGAGAGCCCTGTGGCCTCGGGGTGGATTAATACATGCTTCTTGGGCCCTTAAGGAGAGGGAGGTGCCCTTCACAGCCCCGGTACCTCACTTTCTTCTCTTCAATGGTCTGTTTCTGCCCAGAAGACTGCACAGTTGAGGTTGGTAAGGTTATGGGGCTTCAAGAGAGCACGTAAACAAAAGCATAAGAAAGCTTGTCTCCACTCTTGCCTATGCTGCCAGGGGCGCCCCGACACGTGTCCACCCCCCCATAAGTGACGTGTGCCAGCCACATGCAGTGCGACACTGGGGCACTGGCGTGTGTACGAGCCATGACCACTGTGTTTAACTGGTAGTGAAGGGCTGGGGGAGAGGGCATGCACCCCCTCGTCCCACTGGAACTGGAGAAGAGAGTACCTATTATCTCCCTGCGTCCCCTCCACTCATTTCTGGGCCACCAAAGCCAACTCTCTCCTGTGTTCAGGCGCCAAGAAGGAAACCTAGGTCCACCTGGAGGGTAAGCAGGCATGCCAGGCTTCCGGCACTGGGCCTTTTAGCTGCCCTGCCTGAGGCTAAAGGACCCAGAAAACTCTGGTCCCAGGAGTCTCTGCTGGGTTCACATAGGCTTTTTCTTTAAAAACAAAACAAAACCCAAACCCAAAAGCAGCTTTTAATTTTGAGGTCATTACAGACTCACAGGTTTTTGAACTAGTCCTTATTGAAGAATCAGTGATAACCAAGGTGACTGACAGCTCATAGGTTATCACCCATGTGCCCCTCCTGCTCTAGAAAGAAGGGGCCCTACTGGGGGACAGACAGGCCAGAGTGGGGAGGACACCAGGCAGGACAGGCAGGACACCTGGATTCTGGCCTTGGGCTGAGCTTCATTGGCAACATGGCTGTATGCAAGTCCCTTAATTTCTCTGACCTCAGTTTCCCCACTAGGAAAAGGATGGGCTCTCCTCATGCCAGTCTTTCCCATGCCCTCACGAGATAACATGTGTCAGAAAAGTGTTTTGCATAGCCAAACAGAAAGGCTTCTGGTACAAGACAGTTGGACAAGGGAATCGCCAACACCAGCCCGAGCACCCTGGCTTCAGCCAAGATGACGGTACTAGCGCCGTCTGGGGCCAGCACAGACTCGGTAGTGAGGGTCAGTGTGCGCCCAGGGGGAAAGGACGAGCGATGAGCCTGGGTGGGACATGGGCGCTCTGAAAAGCAGAGCATTAAAAGGAGGTAATGCACACACAGGGTCACTAACCTCTGACTCATGACCAAGAGGAGGGCCAACTGTGCAATGCCACCTTCAGAGGCTCCTCCTGGTCTGTGGGAGACTTCTCCATGACAGGGGGAGAGAGCGGCTTCTGGGGAAGACGAAGGTGGAGGGCTGAGGGGCTCCATGACCCTCACATCAGCTTGGGGCCCCTGAGTGCCTGTCCTCCGTGCAGGCCTGGTGGGGCTTAGGGGAGAGAGAGGGGGCCCCCCACCACTCACCTGCTCTCATCTTCGATTTTGAGGAACGGTGCCTTCAGCCTGGCCACTGGAAAGGAAACGCGCACACATGAGCCATCTGTCAGCTCCGGTGCAGGGCCCGCACCACACGCACAGGAAACACTCAGAGAGGCGAGGCTCTGCCAAGGTCTAAGAGCCACGCAGAACCAGAGCCCATGCCACCCCAAGTGCGCCTTTCCGTTTGGCTGAGGTCAGGCACCCACCCCCATCTCCTCTGGCCTCTACCCGGGGTGAGAGAGGGAGGTCCCCTACTGGGGAGAGGCCACAGGGTGCCGTCCACCCCACAGCAGGACACAGGACCCTGCCGTGTGTGGGTTCTGGAGGCTGTCAGTCGAGGGTTAGAAACCTGCCCACAGGGCAGAACTCAGCCCCAGTTTGTTTCTGCTAAATGCCTTAGGTCCTTCCCTGACCTTCCCTCCTGCTGTCTCAGAATCCCGAGGGGCCTGAGAACACTCCCAGGCGGAACACTCCAGGAGGATCCTGGGTTTTTTGCGGGGAAGCAGGGAGGAAGAGAGCTGAAGAGTGTTTACGGATCATAGCAGGAGGGCAGTTAAAAAAAATATCAAAGGTGAAATCTGGATCCTGGATAACAGGGCAAAGGGCTGCTGGGAAGACGAATTTGCTCAGTTAATCAAGAAATTCATCCTCTATGAGCTAGTTATTCACACAGTTTGCAAAATCTCTTAGGTATTAAGAACCATTTCTACTTCCCACAGAAGGCCTGTCAGAAGGGCAGCCAAGGCAGGCTGGGAGCCTGGGCAGCCCCAGCAGCCCCTGGACATCCTCCCCACAACCCCCCGGCCCCCGGAGGCTGGCGCCTCCCCGCTCAGACCCGCTCACGGCTCCGCCAGCGCCCAAGCAAAAAGCAGCCTCGCTCCTCGCAAGGCATCAGCCCCCATTAATTACTTTTTGGGGGCGATTTCTTGTCTTTCTAATTAACTGAGACAGTGATTAAAACCAATTCCCCCACAGATTTCCTTGAATTTTGAACACGAGAGGTGCCAAGTGACTTTTCTTAGCTCCTGCTTGTGCAAGAATAAATGCCACTTAAAGAGCGTCTTTGGGAGAAACATCCAGGGGGAGAAACTCTCTTGCAGTCCAAGAGGGGCCGGGAGCTGGGCTGTCAATCTGCCGGTTTGTCAGTTTCGGGGAGTCTGGCATTTGGGAGAGTGGTAGGCAGCTGTCACACTGCCCACCCCAAACTGCTCCTGAATCACAGGAAAAGGAAGGCGAACTTCACTCAGTGCCCAGGAAGTGGCAGCGGCCGCATGGGCTCTTGGCACAAAGGAAAAGCTCCAGCCGGGCAGCTCTGGGCTTGCTCACGGATACCCTCCTCCCGCCCTCTCGTCTCTAAAGCTCAGGCCCTGCAAACACAACGGGGCAACACAACCTGGACTCGCTTCCTGCCGCAGAAAAGCGAGCAGATGCTGCCACAGAGGGAGCCGTGGGGAAGCGTTTAGGAGGGAGGGACTGCAATTAGATGAGCAGAGCTACCACACTGACCTTTCCGCATTCTTGACTCTGCTGGACACGTTCCCTAAATGGAAAGGGAAAATAGGTTAAGGATGCGAGGGAGCTAGAGGGTCGAGGAAGCAGGCCTGGGGAGGGGAGTCGCTGAGTCTGCCCCACTTTGCTTCCTGCGGTCGGCTGGGCCCTGAGCAAGGACAGACCCGACACAATGGCTCCCTCTGCCTCCCCAGGGACATGATGGGTGGTGAGCCCTGTGCGCACATCTCAGTGGCGGCTGACTTTATGGAGGGAACGCAGGGCACAGCGAAGAGCAAGAGCTCCAGGGCCCCCAGGCCTGGGTGCAGGCTGGCGCTGTGCCACCCAGGGTTTTAAGTGGCACCCACCTGCCTCGCTGATGTGGCCACGATGTACAGACAAATGCAAAGGGAAGAGGTAACAGACCTGACGCAGAGCAGGTGCCCAGGCACCTTGCATTTTCTAGGCACTGCTGCCGTTTCAGGTCAGCTTACAGGACAAGCGTGAAGAACACGCCTCTCGCTTTCCTGTGCCCTGTGTTATGTGTACTTGGACCCCGTTGGTCAAAACCAATGTTTAGGTCAAGGTCAAACAAAGCTAGTATTACAAACTAAATGGAAAAAAATAAGAAATCAGGTAGAGTTCGGGGAGGGGGCGTGACAGAGATCCAGGGGGTCCATGACTATTTGTACCCCTGGGCCCACAGAGGTTCTGGATTCTCCTCCAGGCCACACTCCCAGGGCCAACATGACCCAAAGAAGCTTTCCCTATCTCCTTGCATATCAGCAGACTGCACCCAGAACTCACTCTGGAAGACCCCTAAGTATCTACAAAATAGATTAAGTGAACAAAGCAAAGTAAAAATACCGTACGTTTGCGTAAAAGGGAGGAACTTCTGACCCATCTGCTCATATAAGCATGGACCCTGGGAGGGTACCTGAGAAACTGTTCATACCGCTTACCTCAGGGAGGGGGCTTGGTGGCTGGGGAAGAGAAGTTGCAGGGGAGAGAGACTTTCATTGTACAGCCTTTTGAATGGTGAACAATGCAAATCTAGTTAGCAGCAGCAGAACCCCAAAGGCTCCCAGAGCAGAGGGTGCGGAGCAAGGGGGCGCTGAAGCAGGGGGCTCCATCTGGTAGAGCGGTTCGCTCCCATGGTTGGTCCTGCTCCTGGGTGCCAGGCCCTCAGTGGACCTGGAAGGCTTAATCCTTCCTTAGATTCAGGCTGGGTGAAGACACTGTGGCTTGAAAAATCAGCCTGGGCTCTCTTGATGTGTGGTACACACAGTTCTAACTCCAGCAAAGGAAGGAAAAGCCAAATAAGAATTTGGAAGGTGACAGCTCTTTTAAACCGCAACATCCCCTGCCCCCACTGATGCAATCTGCAGGCTCATTCCTGGGCCAAGAGCTGTCCCAGAACGGCAGCCTGGCCAGCAGGCTGTGAACACTGCTGTTTTATCTAGGCCAGGACTACCCACAGGCAGTCCACAGCCCAGGCCACGGTGCATGCCTCAGTGGACCATGGGAGATTTGCAGGTAGCACAGGAGGAGAGGACAGGGCAATGAGAGGCTGTGGACATCAGGGCCATGCTGACGACGGAGAGGCTGCACTCCTCGTACTTTTTCCAGGATGGACAAGAAGATATGGCTCGCCTGGGTAGGGGATTTACCGAAGTTGTCACAGACTTCACCACTGCAGACTGTCCATTTCCCTTCAGTTCAGCAGGACGACCCACCTCTGGCTTCTTCTTTGGCCCTTGTTTCTTCACACACAGAGCATCAAGAGACAGCTGCTGCACGTGCATCAGCATTTCTGTGGAGGAAACAGAGGGCTGTGGCCAAAGGCTCCCACCCCTCCTCTCCCCAGCACGGCCCCTTCCTGGGGCTGGGGGCTCAACTTCTCGCAGGCCTGGCCCACTGGATCACACCAGCCTCGCCTGCCACCTTCTGGCTATGTGTCACCTCTGCACCTGCTGATAATAAAGAAAGGGCTGGGTCCTCTATCCCTGGAGAAGTACCTAAGCTGGCTTCACGCTATTTTGTGGCACTGAGTACAACTCTCAAACAGGAGCTGCCTTACGGCTCACAAGGGCTTTATGGTACCACTGAAGAGCTGCTCCCAAGGGGGGACACCAGCCATGTGATTTACTCAGACGCAGCCGTAGATGCAAGGCCCAGCAGGAGCTTCCCTAATACACAGGAAGGCAGGAAATTAGACCATATCAGAAATGGCTGATTTTCCAGTGATGACGGAGCCTCCCACATCCCAGACCAGGACCTTCCTGAGCACAGTTCTCAAATGCCCTGGCAGATCTCGGGCTGGATCTGGATCAGCCCCCTACAATGTTATTAGGAGAAAACCCTAGACTCAGAGTGGAGCTGGGTATGAGGGCCAGTTACTGCCGCCAATTCAGGACAGCTATTCTAATGTAAATTTATGACAACCTGCAAATAGGTGGTTACAGCGTGAGACAACCCTACATAAAAGAAAGAACATGAAAAAAAAAATTTTTTTAAAGATTTTATTTTTGGGGCACCTGGCTGGCTTGGTCAGTGGAGCATGCGACTCTTGATCTTGGAGTTGTAAGTTCAAGCCCCACACTGGGTGCAGAGATTTCTTAAAATAAAATCTTTTATTATTTTTTATTTTATTTTTTTAAAGACTTTATTTATTTATTTGAGAGAGAGAGAGAGAGAGCATGAGAAGGGGGAACGGCAGAGGGAGAGGGAGAAACAGGCTCCCTGTTGAGCAGGGAGCCCAAAGAGGGCCTCGATCCCAGGACCCTGAGATCATGACCTGAGCCGAAGGCAGATGCCTAACCAACTGAGCCACCCAGGCGCCCCTATTTTTATTTACTTTTTTTTAAAGATTTTATTCTAGGAGTGCCTGGGTGGCTCAGCCGTTAAGCATCTGCCTTCGGCTCAGGTCATGATCCCAGGGTCCTGGGATCGAGCCCCACATCGGGCTCCCTGCCCAGTGGGGAAGTCTGCCTCCCCCTCTCCATCTGCCTCTTTCCCCCGCTCATGCTCTCTCTTACTCTCTCTCTCAAATAAATAAAATCTTTAAATAATAATAATAATAAAAAGAAAAAGAAAAAAGATTTGGGGCACCTGGGTGGATTTCTGTGCTTGTGAAACGATCACGTAGCGCAGATAAAGCCGTGCCTCCCAGTATCTGCACCTTGCTGTCACCACTGCTGGTCCACACCCCCCACCTTTGTGGGTCAACACAGTGAGTGAGCGCATTTGGTTTTCAGCTAGCTTACACTGGCTGACGTCCCTCTAAGAGCGGATGCTCCCAGTCAGTCGTCAAGTCCCCCCCCCCCCCGCACAGAAGCCCTGGGCAGAAACGGTACCGTCCACGTGCAGGATCCTCACTCCCCAGGCGCGGGCACTGGTCAGGAGACTGCTGCTTCTCCCGCCACCTCCCCTGCTGCCACTCTCCTGGAAAAATGACGTAGTCAGGCAGGAGCGAGAGACCCCCCCCCAAAGCCTGACGGGCTCCGGGTCACCCCACGAAGAGACGTCGTGGAAGGGTCTACCCCAGGCCCCCCCGAAGACTCTGTTCTCGCCGGAGGGGCAGACCGTTGCTTCAGCCACTTATGATCAGGAAGCAAGAGGCTTCTCAGAGAGCCGTCTGTCAGGAGGGCCTCTGTGAGCCAAGCTCTCAGCACACAGCAAGTGCCCAACAGACAGCAGCGACAGTTGCCGTCCTCAAGCAGGAAGCCGTGCCTGCCTCAGGCTGTCCCTGCCCCACCGCCGCAGGGCAGCAACACCACCTTCCCACACTGCAGCCATGTCACTTGACCCGCTTCTCTCACAAGATCACCTTAACTCCTCCTCCCGCTACTTAACTTTAATGGCTCTGGATCTCGCAGCTACTTAAAAAAGATGTGCTAAGTCTGGCTTATGTGCAGCACAGACACGTCCCCCAGCATCCCTCCAAGGTGCTCTTGCTAGCTCTGGAGATGGAAGGATCGGGAAGTCAAATCCAGGCTCTACCACTGCCACCCTGGGGGAACTCTGGACAAATTGCTTCACTTCTCTGAGCTCTACTTCCTCATTCGTAAGGAAATAAGGACGATCCCTCTCACAGTTATGCATTTTGTGGCAGAACTCCAGAAGACCCTCGGGAGAAAGGTTACGTCCCCCCCACCCTCCCCGCATGCCAGAGGTGCCCGCCTCCCTCGGCTCACCTGGTTTCTGATGGCCTTCTGCAGTAGCTCCTTGCCTCTGCTCCTAGGCACCTGATAGGAAGAGAAGAACCCTGAGGTGCGCTCTGCAGCCTACCTGTGCACTGAAAGTTCCACACAGGCGCCGGTGAGGTCTTGGAGTCCTGTCTCTCGGAGCGCTGGGAGCAGTGACAGCTGAGGAGCAGCAGAATGAGAGCCTAGAGAACTTTTTGGAGTAAAGGTAAAGCCACACACAATTCCGGGTTGCCCACAGGCAGCTGCAGCTTGGACCGGGGTGGAGAAGGGCGTTCTGAATTTACCCAAGGTCAAAGTGTCGCCAGTGTTCTAAGATCTCTCTCTAAGAGTCTCCACACCCCCAGCAGAGAAGCCTGGGCCAATTTCAACAAGTAGTCCCTGGTTTACAGAGGACCTTCCTATTGTTTTTGAACCTCTCACACAGAAGCCCCATAAAAAGCGAACTGTATCACAGAAAGGATAGCATGAGGGTAACGAGTTGCTGAGGTTTTTAGAGCCAGAGCTATGATAAAATATTTTCAGTCCCTGAATTCAAATGAGAGATTAAATTAAACCAGATGAAACTAAAGCCGGAGACCGCCCACAAGGGCTGAGGCTTCCTTCCTTCGTTCAGAGAACACACCTTTCCTACCCAATGAGGCTCTTACCGAGTCTGCAGCCTTCTGCGAAGGCCTGGTGTGGCCGCCCTTCGGATGGGCCACGGACGGCGTCTGTCCTCTGACCTTGCTGGGGCTGGGGCAGCCTCTGGGGCTTGTCCCCCTGCTCTCTGCTTTCGCCTCCCTGCGGCTGGACACGATGTAACTTACTTCTTTGCTCAGAAAACCCTCAATTACCTGAAACCAGATCACAGAGGTGGCTGAAAACCAAAATGCAGATGTAGAATCATCAATTTTGAGAGGTTGGGGAAGGAAATTTTGGCTGCTACAAGTTTCAGAATCAATGTCTTTAAATAGACCAAATGCAGTTCTGTACCGAGCCCCTAAGAAGACATCATCCTGAAACACAATAGAGTTTATATATATATATGTATATATAAAATACAGGTTTTTGTCTCCAGAACTGCTGCTCCTGACCCAGCATCAGAAGGGCACAGGCTTTGTTATTTGACCATTTTGAGTCTGCACAGAGCAAGAGCACACTGACGGCGTCTGACAGGATTAGGAGTAGCTTAGTTAGGGGCACCTGGGTGGCTCAGTTGGTTAAGCTCAAGTCATGACCCCAGGATCCTAGGATCGAGTCTCACATCGGGCTCCCTGCTCAGCGGGCAGCCTGCTTCTACATCTCCCGCTCCCCCTGCTTGTACCCTCTCTCTCTTGTTCACTCTCTCTCTTAAATAAATAAAATCTAAAAAAAAAAAAAAAAAAGTGCACCTGGGTGGCTCAGTCGGTTAAGTGTCTGCCTTTGGCTCAGGTCATGATCCCAGGATCCTGGGACTGAGTCCCACATCGGGCTCCCTGCTCAGCGGGGAGTCTGCTTCTCTCTCTACCCCTCCTCCCTGCTCCTGATCTCTCATATATATAAAATCTTTTAAAAAAAAATTAAAAAGAGGGTGCCTGGATGGCTTAGTCGTTAAACATCTGCCTTCAGCTCAGGTTATGATCCCAGGGTCCTGGCATCAAGCCCACATCTGGCTTCTTGCTGAGCGGGAAGCCTGCTTCTCCCTCTCCCACTCCCCCTGCTTGTGTTCCCTCTCTTGCTGTGTCTCTCTCTGTCAAATAAATAAATAAAATCTTAAAAAAAATAAAAATTTTAAAATTTTTTAAAAAATTAGAAAGAATAGCTTAGTTACGCTATGGCTTTCCTGTGAAGACACACTGGGGCATTCAGACACTGCACCTGTGATCTTGACCACACTCCAAAAGGAGCAAAAATATGAAACAAGAAAGGGTCTGGCCACTACTCAGCTGCACAGGTGTCTGCTCATCCTATCTGTAAGCTCCTCACAGGCACTGAGAGGGTCTGACTCATCTTTGTATCCCAAGGGCCCAACGTGGTACCTGAGACACAGGGTATTTAAGCCATGTGTGGGGGGAGTAGAAAAGAGGGACGTAAGCAGGGGTGAGGTGGTGGATGCTTCATGATCCACTCTGTAGGGGAAAAGCCCTGCTTTGTAGCATGTGCCAATTTCTGGGAGGTAAATGCTCCCACTGTGGCTGATTTCAAGCTACCGACATGATGTTACTGAATGTGGAACTGGAAGGAGATGCTAACAGTTAGCTCTACCTCCAGCACACCACTAAAAATAAGGCTCAATGATGGCCCTCTCGAAAGGGTGACTGGATGGGAAACTTGGCACTGAACTTAAGAAAACAACAACAACAACAAATGTTTAGGTTCCTCAAAAAGCTCAACAGGGTCTACCACACCACCTGGCAATTCTGCTTCTAGGTATGCACCCCCAAGGAAATGGAAGCAGGGACTTGACCAGATGCTTGTACACCCATGTTCAGTGCAGCATTATTTATAACAGCCAAAAAGCAGAAATAATCCAGGCGACCGACAGATGAATGGGTGAGCAAAATGTGATGTATACATTCAGGGAAACACGGTTCAGCCAGGACATGAAGTTCTGACACAGGCTACAACATGGATGAGCCTGGGAACGATTATGCTAAGTGAGATAAGCCACACACAAAAGAACGATTATTCGAGATTCCACTGATAGGAGGTCTCTTGAATAGGCAAGTTCAGAGAGACAGAAAGTAGCTGTGAGTGGCAGGGGCTGCAGAGAAGGGAAGTGGGAAGTTCTTGCTTACTGGTTACAGACGGTCCGTGTGGGGTGATAAAAATTGGGGAAATGGTGGTGAAGGTTGCCCGGGCACGTGCATGTAATTCACGCTGAGAACCGTACACTTGCCAATGATTAAAATGGCCCACTTTATGCTATATACATTTTACCACAATTAAAAAGAACCTCTAAAGGTGTGGCTTGAATGAGTGACTCTACCTTCTGTAACATGGCCAAAACAGACGTTAGAGGGTGGGAGGAGGGCAAGGGTTTTCCTGGGTAAACGCGGTTGATGGTTTCAGGGCCGCACGGTCCTCCCATCCCAGTACACCTACTCCCATCGGGAGGCAGAGCCCACTTTTTCATCGCCTTGAATCGGACTCCTTTTGAACAATAGTGAAAGGTGCTGTAGAGCCTAAGCCTCAAGAGGCCTTGTAGCTTCTCCTTTCACCTTGGAAAGCTACATGAGACCGCCACGTAGACAGGCTGGTTCAGTTTCCTGTATTTACATATATTATACATTCCTACAACAAATGTAAGAAGCTTCTCAAACGAACATGAGAAGCCATATAGAGGCAGCCAGCACCAACTATCAGATGTGTAAGTGAGGCCAACTTTGGTCCTTCCAGCCCAGCTGACCCTCCACCCAAATGCAGCTGCAGGAGTGAGTCCCGATGACACCAGCAGAGAAACCGCCCAGCCAATCCACAGTGTCATGAGAAATAAAAATTTTTTCTATCATGTCCATGGCTATTAAGGAAACCAGTTTCGTTTTGTTTAAAATTGTATTTATTTATTTGAGAGAGAGAGTGAGAGAGCGCTTTCACGCAAGCAGGTGGTGGGAGGGCAGGGGCAGAGGGAGAGAGAGAGAATCTTAAGCAGGCTCCATGTCCAGCATGGAGCACAACACAAGGCTTGATCTCAGTTGTGAGATCGAGGCCCGTGTCGGGTTCCCCACTCAGCTGCGAGTCAGCTTCTCTCCCTCTCCTTCTGCCCCTCCCCTGGCTCATGCTCATGCACGTGTGCTCTCTCTCTAAAATAATGAATCTTAAAAAAGAGAGAGACAGAGAGAGAGAGTTGGATGCTCGACCAACTAAGCCACCCAGGCGCCTCAATAACTTGTTTTATGCTCCAGTTCTAGGGTGGTTTTTTACACAGTAAAGGCTAAATGACAGAACAGACTAAAAGTTCAAAAGGTAATTTGGGGCCAGTTTGGGTGTATAATCATCATTTGGTACATTCTCCACTGCTGAGTTTCCATATCCCTGAGCTTCTGTTCCTTTGACAATCCTCTGCATTGCAAGCTTATTCAAGTCATTTCCCCAGCTGCCCGCCTCTTTGGGGCCAAACACTATCATCCTATTTTCTAAACACCGCTTACTAAGAGTACTACATTGACACCCATGCCTTACAAATATTTTAAAGGACTCAAACACGGCAAATGCTTTTTACCCAAATTTTTTTTTTAAAGATTTTATTTATTTATTTGAGAGAGAGAGAATGAGACAGAGAGCACGAGAGGGAAGAGGGTCAGAGGGAGAAGCAGACTCCCCGCTGAGCAGGGAGCCCGATGTGGGACTCGATCCTGGGACTCCAGGATCATGACCTGAGCCAAAGGCAGTCGCTTAACCAACTGAGCCACCCAGGCGCCCTTTACCCAAAGTTCTTTTTACCAGTGTTATTTGAAAGAGCTAAAATTTAGAAATAATCTCAATGTCCATAGGGTAACAATTAAGTAAACTAATAATCCACTCAAAAATATTATATTCTCATTAGAAATAATGTATATGAGGGACAATAAAGATAGAAAAGTGCTAATGCTTTAAGATAGTGGGCAAAAAGCTGGTAATCAAACATGTATTCATGATCACATAGCTACACAGAAAATGAGCATAAAAAATAAAGGAATGGGGCACCTGGGTAGCTCTGTTGGTTCAGCGTCTGACTCTTCATTTCACCTCAGGTCATGAGCTCAGTGTTGGGAGATAGAGCCCAGTGTGGGGCTCTGTACTGGGCATGGGGTCTGCTTAAGATTCTCTCTCTCCCACCCCACTCTAAAAAAATAAAAAATAAAAAAATAAAAATAAAATTTTAAAAAGGGAAAAAGAATAGAGACAGAAGTAGATGAATGTTTACCCAGGTTGGGGGTGTTGAGGAAAAATTGGGAGTGACTGACAATGGGTAGGGCTTCTTTTCTGGGGTGATGAAAATGTTCTAAAATTGACTGTGTATTCACATAGCTTACATATCTCTGTGAATACACTAAAAGCCATTAAAAAAAACCATTTTATTGGGGCACCTGAGTGGCTCAGCCGTTTAGCGTCTGCCTTCGGCTCAGGTCATGGTCCCAGGGTCCTGGGACCAAGCCCCACATCAGGTTCCTTGCTCGGCAGGGAAGCCTGCTTCTCCCTCTCCCACTCCCCCTGCTTGTGTTCCCTCTCTCGCTGTCTCTCTCTGTCAAAAAATAAAAAAAAAACAAAACAAAACCATTTTATTTATTTGAGAGATAAAGAGAGAGAGCACAGAGGGAGAGGGATAGGGAGAAGCAGACTCCCTGCTGAGTGGGAGCCTGATGCAGGGCTGGATCCCAGGACCCTGAGATCATGATCGAGTCGAAGGCAGCTGCTTAACCAACTGAGCCACCCAGGTACCTCTCATTAAAAACCATTGAGTTGTACACTTTAAATGGGTGAACTGTATGGTATATGAATTACATCTCAATAAAGCTGTGAAAGAGAGAAAAGAATCCAGAAGAAAATATATCAAAATGATGGTTTTCACTTGGCGCAGTTCCACATTCTACAAAATTTCTAAAATGAACAGATAATATTTTTTCTAACTGGGAAAAATTTTAACTTTATTTTACTTTAAAATTTTTTTTATTTATTTGAAAGACAGTGAGAGCAAGACAGATCACAGAGGGAGAGGGAGAAGCAGACTTGCCGCTGAGCAGGGAGCCTGATGTGGGGCTCGATCCCAGGACCCTGAGATCACGACCCGAGCCAAAGGCAGACGCTCAACCAACTGAGCCACCCAGGCGTCCCTAACTTTATTTTAAAAAGGGTGGCTTTGGAAAATGTAGCCGTCCCACTGAAAATACCTGGAAATCACAGACAGAATCCCTCTCCAGCTCGTGCCCTATAACTCACAAAGGCACATGACATCACGGGTTGGAGGCAGGTTACATACCCCACCGAACTGCTGGATGGCCCCCGTCAAAAACTGGAGACTTTTGCCGGCAGGCAGATCCAGATAAAAGGACTTTCCAGAGAAGGGCTGCCTCCCAGCATCTGGTGAGCTCTTCTGGCATTTTTCCAGACAACTGGAAACTCCCAGCTGAGTCCCTAGAAAGGAAGGAGAAAAGGAACAAAGTGAGAAGCATGGGCTAAGAGAGTCCTGCGAGCCAAGCGATGCTCATCAACAGCCTCTGCGTGGTGTGCCCCAGGTAGGCCCTGGGCACATAAAGATGAATCTGAGACTAGCATTCCCGCCCTCACGAAGCTCAGATGTGGAGAAACCAGAACCCTCATACATGGATGGTGGGAATGTAAAATGGTGCAGCCACTTGCGGAAACAGTTCGGTAGTTTTTCAAAATGCTAAACATTAAGTTAACACATGACCCTGCAATTCCGCTCCTAGGCATATACCCTGAAGAAATGAAAGAGTATGTCCAGATAAAAACTTATACAGCACGGTTCATTTGGCCAATAGGAAATAATTCACATGTAAATAAAACGGTAAGTGGAATGTGGTATATCCATTCAATGTAATTTTATTGGGCAATAAAAAAAATTTAGCCACCAACACTGGCCACAACTAGGATGCTGAACCTCAAACACATGCTCAATTAGAAAAGCCAGATACAAAAGACCACATATGACTGCATTTATATGAAATGTCCAGAAAAGGAAAATATAGACAGAAATTAGATCAGTGATCACTTAAAGGCTGAGGGTGGGAGGAATAAGGAGTGACTGAAAATGGGCATGAGGTTCTTTTCGGGGTGATGAAAATATTCTAAAATTAGCCTGGTGTGTTAGCTGCATAACTCTGTAAATTAACAAAAAAATCACCGAAAGCATACACTTACAACAAATGAATTTTATAGTATGTAAATTATATCTCAATAAAGCTAAAAAGAAACCCCTCAAACCCTCAGCGAATATAATCTTGAGAATTGTGCATTTCATTGAATATAAATTTTACATTAAAAGGAAAAAACTATAAATAAATATGGAATTCTGGTCAATGAAATGCATACTGAACTATTTATAGGGAAAGGTACTACTGTCTATAAATTACTTGAAATGTATCAAAAATAAAATGGATAGGGGCGCCTGCGTGGCTCAGTCATTAAGCGACTGTGTTTGGCTCAGGTCATGATCCCAGGGTCCTGGGATCAAGCCCCACACTAGACTCCCTGCTCGGTGGGAAGCCTGCTTCTCCCTCTCCCATTCCCCCTGCTTGTATTCCCTCTCTTGCTGTGTCTCTCTCTGTCAAATAAATAAATAAAATCTTAAAATAAATAAATAAATAAATAAAATGGATTAAAAATTGATCAGGATAAAATAAGTATATTAAAACATCAATGATAAAACTAAATGGTGTGTCTACATGCTTGGTGTGGAATTCTTTTGACTTTGTTGCAGGGTTGAAAACTTTCACAATAAAATGTTAAAACTTGAAGAGATAAAAAAGGATTCAAGAGAATGTGACAAACACTGAAGACAGGCAAAGAAGTCTAACATACAGATAATAAGAGTTCTTTTTTTTTTTTAAAGATTTTATTTATTTGACAGAGACACAGCGAGAGAGGGAACACAAGCAGGGGGAGTGGGAGAGGGAGAAGCAGGCCCCCCGCCAAGCAGGGAGCCCGATGCGGGGCTCGATCCCAGGACCCTGGGATCATGACCTGAGCCGAAGGCAGATGCTCAATGACTGAGCCACCCAGGCGCCCCAATAAGAGTTCTTAAACACAAAAAAATAAAACAAAAAATCCCCAGAATACTAAAAAGCATAACTGAAGAAAACTTCCCTGAAATAAAAAAATATATTTGAAACTAACAAATTCAAAGAGTTTGTCACATACTTGAAAAAAATGGACCCGGAACAGTCAATACCAAGAGAGTAAAACTGCTGAATTTTATTTTTTTTTAAAGACTTTATTTATTATTTATTTGACAGAGAGAGAGAGAGAGAAAGACAGTGAGCATGAGCAGGGGGAGGGGGAGAGGGAGAAGCAGACACCCTGCTAAGCAGGGACCCCCCCGGTTGTGGGACTGGATCCCAGGACCCTGGGATCATAACCTGAGCCGAAGGCAATTAACCGACTGAACTACCCAGGCACCCCTGGATCAGATATTTTTATAAATCTTTTTTTTTTTTTTTTTTTAGATTTTATTTATTTATTTGACACAGACAGAGACAGCGAGAGCAGGAACACAAGCAGGGGGAGTGGGAGAGGGAGAAGCAGGCTTCCTGCTGAGCAGGGAGCCCGTTGCAGGGCTCGATCCCAGGATCCTGGGATCATGACCCAAGCCAAAGGCAGATGCCTAACCACTGAGCTACCCAGGTGCCCCTATTTTTATAAATCTTCTAAAACTCTTTGATTCCACGAATTCCTGCATCACTGCTATCTACTGCCCTGTCAGTCTCTCAGTTGGACCTGCTCAGTTAAACCCTGCTTGCCCTTGTAAGATGGTGTTTTTCTTATTCTGAGTTCCAGATAGACTTATTGTCTGTCCTCGTGGTATTTTCAGCTTCATATTCTTGTTTATTCCTTCAGGGTGAACCTCTGGACTCCCCATTAGACTGGGAATTATTTAGGGAAGAGATTTTGACTTATGTATCAGTATCATTCCCATAAAACCAGAGCCTGCTCTCCTGTCCTCAGCCAGCGCCTGACCTTCAGGCACTTAACTTCTGGCCCCCTAAACCTCCCTCTTCCTGAAAGTCCTAGGTACAGAGCCAGAAAATACTGGAAAGTCAGCTTAGCATTTTACAGAGAAGACTTCTGTTGTGAGTCCCTGCCTCTGCTTCTTACTAGCTGTGTAACACTGGGCAAATCACAATCTCTCTTAGTGTCTCCAAATCTCTATCTCTTCACTTCTGAAATAGTGGTAACAATTAGTACCCATCTCCCTTGGACAGTCCATACGGAGTAAATCAAACACTGCAAATTGTGTCAGGTAACGGTATTGGGGGGGGATATTCAAATACTTAACCTGCACCAATCACTCTGTATGGAGACTGGCCAGAAATATCTGATTTAGCCATACGAGGGATACCCGCTGAATGTCAGCCTGGGGCATTATTCTAACTGTAGCCATTCTGGATCCCTCCCCAATGCCAACTTCTCCAGAAGGCTGGCTTTTCTTTTCTTTCTTTTTTTATTGAAGTATAAATAACATACAACACTGTTACTAGTTTCAGGTGTACAACCTAATTCCATACTTATATAGAGAGCTCTCTCAGAACTAGTCCTTTAGACTCCTAAACAAGATGATAAATACACAAGGCCCAGACTTTCTCCACAGAAACGAATCCTAGGGAAGCCATGGAAGTGAGGAGGAATGAGACGGATGCCAGACCTGGACACTGGGGGCCGGGGGACAGCAAGCCCAGAGCAGAAGGGTGCCAGGATGACAGACTGGGGAGTGCTTTCTACTTATGCTGTATGGGTCACATCGAGGCAGTGCCTGAGCCGAGCTCAGCGTGAATACGCACATGTGTAGGAGAAGGGGACCGTGAGCTGGCTGGCATCTGAATGAACCTCCCTCCTGACCCTCTATCCGTCTGGTGAGTTAGGTAATTACAACTCAAGGAGACAGCTCTTGACAACGAATAGCACAAGGCACGGTGTGTGAACTGGAAGGGCACAGACTTGCTGCAAACAGGGAGTGACTGAGCCCATGTTGGAACCAGGGGCTCTCCACCTAGGGGTCGGTTTTCTCTACTGTCCCACCCTCAGTCCCGACACTCAGTGGAAGGGCAGATGACAGGGTCGAGGCTTTTGCATCTGCGTCCCAGAAGTACGTTACCAATCGGAGTGGCTGTCTCCAGGGGACATGGGCTTATAAGAAAATATGAGGCAACTAAAGAAAGCAAGTACTATAAAAGATGTTTTCTCTGGTACAGGTTGTTTATCTGTCATAAGTAATGGATCAGACAGAGAAAAGAATTTTAAAGTATAATAAATCACTTCAAAAAAGGGAGAATACTGGAGGGTGGGGGGATGGGTTAGCCCGGTGATGGGTATTAAGGAGGGCACGTCTTGCATGGAGCACTGGGTGTGATACGCAAACAATGAATCATGGAACACTACATCACAAACTAAAGATATAATGAATGGTGACTAACATAACATAATAAAAAAAAAGGGAGAATACTGGAAATATAAAACAGGAACAGCAGGTAAAGAATTGGAGATAAATGACATGAAAAATACAGTACTTAAAAAAACCCTCATATAATAAAAAGATAAATAATCCAACTAAAAATGAGCAATGAGGGGCACCAGCTGGCTCAGTTGGTGGACAGTGCAGCTCTTGATCTCAAGGTCATGAATTCAAGCCCCATGTTGGGCATGTGCCTACTTAAAATAAAAAATACATTAATTTAAAAAAAGGGTGGGGCATTCGGGTGGTGCAGTTAGGTTAAGCATCCTACTCTTGACTTCGGCTCAGGTCATGATCTTGGGGTTGTGAGATGGAGCCACAAAACTGGCTGGACATGGAGCCTGCTTAAGATTCACTCTCCCTCTGTCCCACCATCCCCCAACCCCTTGACTGTTTTTGAAATGTTTGTGTTAAGTCTGAAATTATTATTATTATTATTAAATATTTATTTATTTGAGAAAGGGAGCGTGAGCGGGGTGGTGGCAGGAGAGAATCTCAAGCAGGCTCCCCAGTAAGTGTGGGGCCTGATGTGGGGCTCGATCTTATGACCCTGAAATCATGACCTGAGCCGAAACCAAGAGTCAGACACTCAACCCACTGAGCCACCCAGACGCCCCGGTCTGAAATTATTTTAAAGTGAAGAATGAAAAAGAAAAAACCCAAACCCTCAATAGGTGAGTTAAATCTTGCAACATAGTGTGAGTTGGAGGCTCAGGTGGAGGAACTCTTCCAGAAGGCATCAGGAAGAGATAAAGAAGTGGACAAGCGAGACATTAAGGCAGAGGACAGAAACAGCAATGGGAGCAACATCACAGAGGGGCTGCAAAGGGAAAGAAAAACAGAATACAGAGAAGAAAATATTTGAAGAAATAATGGTGCGGGTTTCTGAATGCATGTGGAGGGTGAATACAAGAACTTCTGTTCTCTCCCCAAATGCCGCTAAAACGAGAGAAAGAATAAAAATGGACAAAGACACTGGCAGGAAGATGACAATAGGCAAGAGGGAGGCCACTGAATTGTGGAAGCTGGAAAGCACATGGGTGAGTGGAAAGCAGGCAGGAGCCAGAGAAAGTGGCATCTGAAGCCAGCAAGAAGCAAGCTGGAGCTGAAAGGCCCGCACCTGGAGGGACCAGAGAGAGAAGGCTAGAGTGCAAGACGGGCTGAGAGGGGCACCTGGGGGGCTCAGTCATTAAGTGTCTGCCTTCGGCTCAGGTCATGGTCCCAGGGTCCTGGGATCGAGCCCCGCATCGGACTCCCTGCTCGGCGGGAAGCCTGCTTCTCCCTCTCCCACTCCCCCTGCTTGTGTTCCCTCTCTCGCTGTTTCTCTGTCAAATAAATGGAATAAAAAAAAAAAATCTTAAAAAAAAAAAAAGAAGACAGGGGCTGAGAAAGAGGCTATCAGAAAGCCTTTACAAGGAACGGATAGCAGGGCACCCAGAACCCTCTCCCACCCCAGCAGCAGGCTCCAGCAAAGGTTCTTCTCTGGGGGAGATTTTGGTGGAAACATTTTTGGTGGTCACAAGTGGGTGGGGGTGTGCTTCTAGCCAGTAGAAGCCAGGAATGCAGCTTCACATCTTACAGGGCACAGGATAACCCCCTACAAAGGAATTATCTGACCCTAAATGTCAATAGCGCTGAGTATAAAAGTTCCCTGGACTAGAGGAAATGGGGCACAGGTGAGAGCAGGGATAAGCCCCAGTGAAAACACAGAAGATTAAGAGGATATCTACATACTGAACCATGAGACCTGTAAACCTCTTCCCCTATGGAGCTCCCAGAATGCTGACCACCAATACTTATAACCCCCAGTGTGATAGTAGTAGGAGATGTGGCCCTTGGAAGGTAGTTAGGTTTAGGTGAGATCATGAGGTAGAGTGTCCCCCCCGGCCCAGCGCTAAGGGGCTGGTGTCCTTATAAGAAAAGAGACCAGAGCTTTCGCTCTCTCCATCCATGAGTACATAAAGAAGAGGTCATGTGAACACATAGTGAGATGGTAGCCATGTGCAAGGCAGGAAGAGAGCCCTCACCAAGAACTGAATCTACTGGCACCTTGGACCACCAGTCTCCAGTAATAGGAGAAATAAATGTCTGTTGTTTAAACCGCTCAGTCTATGATGTTTTGTTATGGGAGCCTGAGCTATAAGACACCCGTCAAAATTGCCAGGTTCCAGCCTGATTACCTACAATCAAGTCTACCGCTGACAACCCCTTCCAATTGGCATTTTATTGCCTTGCTTTTAAATAAAAATGGGTAATCAAAGATCATCAGATATTTAAAGAAAGCTTCTAAAAAAGAAGAAGATGGGGCGCCTGGGTGGCTCAGTCAGTTAAGCGTTTGCCTTGCCTTCGGCTCAGGTCATGATCCCAGGGTCCTGGGATCGAGCCCCACATCGGGCTCCCTGCTCAGCGGGAAGCCTGTTTCTCCCTCTCCCACTTCCCCTGCTTGTGTTCCCTCTCTGTCAAATAAATAAAATCTTAAAAAAAAGAAGAAGAAAAATGAAAGCTTTTAACAAGAAATCTGACTACCAAACAAATGGAAAAAAGACCTTAGAGGAAACAGAGACAATACAGGAAAGCAGAAGAAAACAGAACAAAGAAATACCACAAATATTTCAGAGAGATAAAGGAATGCACTGCCTTCCATAAACACATAGACAACTATAAAAAAGGAAACCACAAAGAAGAAAAACCTTTTAGGAACTGAGAAATCTTAGAGAAATAAATTTCATATAATGATTGGAAGTTAAGTTGAAGAAATCCTCCAGAGAAGAGAACAAAAGACAAACAGGTGGAAAGTGGGAGAGAAAGACAGGAAAACCAAAGAATCAGTCCATAAGATCCAATATCTGAACAATACAAAGTTCCAGAAATAGAAAAGAAAGAAAATGGAGGGGATGAATCTTACAGAAATAACGCTAACAACTTCCGGAACGAAAGAAAATGAGTTTCCAGATTGAAAGTCTCCACCAAGTGCCAGCTCCACGAATGAAAAAAGTCCCACATCAGGGCACACTGTCAAGAAATTTCAGGACATTAAGGAGAAAGAGGATTTTGGCTTCATTTCAGGCCATATGGGAGACCAGTAACTTAAAAGCCTTCCTAATACAAAATATCTAAAAATACTAGCTAAAATATAAACACCAAACCCATCTAACTGCTAAGTTCACAAAATAAATAAATAAGAGGACCCCACAAATGTCCTGAATGATGAGAAAACAGAACCACAGTGGTGAAAGCTAATGCTGACTGCCCTGAGGGAGTCTGTGGGCTTAAAAGAAAAGGGTTTGGGATTGATGAGTCAGATGGGCCCAGGAGATAAGGTTTTATACCTGCCTAAAGGGGGGAGTTAGAATTGAGAAATCCTGCATGAATCTAGGAGAAAAGGTAAATCAGAAAATAATCTACCCACTGAAAGAGACAAAAGGGGAATACTGTCTATATTAGCCTGGGCTCTGCATGACAAAAGTCTTCTCTGAGAACTCATAACCATAGGCCTCCCAAGAATTTGGAATTCAAATTCACATTACTTATGTGGTCTAAGAACCCATTACCACCACCATCAGAGAAAGTAAAGTAAAAAATAATTCCAGCTCATAACATCTTTGGCATACTTTAAATAACCAAATGCAAAGCAATTCTAGAGGTTGACAGCTTAGCTCAGGGTTCCAAGAATTTCCTCAGAAATAGCATCATCAAACATTAACTCACCCTCCGACATTATAAAACACATGAAGGAAACAAACCACTGTGGGTCAGAATCATTAGAAATAAGAGACAGCAAAATTAGATCCCCAGGAACTTCAAATAGAATGATCAGATATAGACTACAAAATAATTACTTAAATTATTAAATGCTTTATTTCACTAAAATCAGTATTTAAAATAAATGTCAACTTAGAATTTTATATCTGACTGAACAATTATTCAAGAGCAAGGGCAAAATAAAGGCATCTTTCTTTCTTTTTTTTCCTTTTTTTTTTTGAGGGCAGGGGAGGGATCCAGGGAGAGGGAGTGAATCCTAAGCAGGATCCATACACAGCATGGAGCCAGACACTGGGCTCAATCCACAATCATGAGATCATGACCTCAGCTGAAACCAAGAGTCAAGAATCTAATGCTTAACCGACTAAGCCACCCATTTTTCAACAAAGAACACTGAAGGCATTTTTCAAACAAAGAAAACCCATTTATCCCCAACCACTTCCTACTAAAGGACTTCGCAGAGGTGTACTTTGGGATGAAGGAAGCTAGACCCAGAAGGACTGAAATGCCAAAAATTTGGCAAAAATATGTATAAATCTAAACAATCACTGACTGTATAAAACAACAATAACAATGACTAATTTGGAAGTAAAAAAAAAAAAAAGACAGACAATAATCATATTGTTGCTAGATGGGGGCAGGGGTGGTTCAGAGACAGGCCAGTCTAGGTGCTTATTGTGTTCAGGAGGAAGGTAGAAATATTTACAGCATCAGACTTTGCCATAGTATACTGGAAGCTACAAGAAGTGGAAAGTGGTTGAATCACTATATTGTACACTATATTGTACATTTGAAACTAATATAACACTGGATGTTAATTATACTGGAATTAAAAATTAAAACAAAACGATTTGTACACTTAATAAAAGTGGAATATGTCTTCAAAATTCTGGGGAAAAATGATCTTTAGCTGAACTATCATTCAAATGTAAAGTAGAATAAAGAATTGTCAGGGCGCCTGAGTGGCTTAGTGGGTTAAGTGTTTGCCTTCAGCTCAGGTCATGATCTCAGGGTCCTGGGATCGAGCCACACATCAGGCTCCCTGGTCACTGGTCAGCAGGGAGCCTGCTTCTTCTTCTCCCTCTGCCCCTGCCCCCCTCACCCCCCACCACTCATGCTCTCTCTCCCTCTCTCAAATAAATAAATAAAATCTAAAAAAAAAAAAGTAAAGAATTATCAGACCTGGAGGTCTTGAAAAATTTATCTGTCATGTACCCTTTCTCAGGAAGCTATATTAGAAGTTGTGCTCTACCAAAATGAGGAAGTAAATGAAGAGAGAAGAAAATAGGAATTTGGAATGTAGGGGATCCTACCCAGGAAAAAAAGCAAAGGGAAATCCATAGAATGATGAAGGGAGATTCTAGGATGAAATCAGTGCAACAAGCCTACACATAGCTGGACCACACTGAAGACTAGGAAAATGGTTTCAGAAGGTATGTCTTCCAGACAAAGAAGAAACTGATGGATTCTTTGATGAGCTTGAAGGTATTGAGGGAAGGTTTATAATTCTGGTAGAATATGGACATGAATTGGTGATCATTCATAGAAAATGAAGCATATTTCCTACTTTGCTACATGGGTCATCTGTAAATAACCATAAAAATGATAATGCAAATAAATAAATGACCAATCAAAAATGACTAAGTATAGGGGCGCTGGGGTGGCTCAGTGGGTTGATCTCAGCCCAGGTCTATCTGAGGGCCATGAGTTTGGGCCCATGTTGGGCTCTATTCTGGGCGTAGAGCCTACTTAAAAAAAAAAACAAACCAAAACTTCATATACACTGGGAGGAGAGAAGAGGAGGAAAATTGTGTGTGTGTGTGTGTGTGTGTGTGTGTGTGTGTGTGTGTGTGCGCGCACGCTGCAGGTAAGTGGGGAAACAGAAAAAATATTTTCCATGCTAGGAAGTCAATAGATATAATTTAAGTTGAAAACAACAAAAGCAGTATGAGCATGTTATTTAGAAATAAGTAGGTAAATACTAGAAGAAATAGTGAAAACAACTGTAAACAGTGGCACCCTCGGGAGTGGCAATCAGGAGGAACAACTCCAACTCTAGGTGTGTGAGAGAGAGAGAGGCCAGGGGAGACCTGGCCTCCTTTTAAAATTATGTAACCGTAAAACTGTAATAAATAAATTAAACCCTCTAAAATTCACATAGTCATACTACAGTGAATTTTAAGAACAAATATAAAGAGAATCATCTAAAATGTTCTAATGAAAAAAGCAGGTCACTTACAAAGGAACAAGAATCAGACCAACATCAATTATCAACAGGCTCTACTTTTTGCAGGAAGAAAATACCATTTTTCACTGTGCTGAAGGAAAAGAACTTTGACTCAAGAATTTTAACACAACGGTGAAATCAAGATATTCTCAGGCATACAAGCCTCAGAAAGTTTATCCCATAAAGTCCCCTTTTGAAAACCTTCTTGGAGAAAAGTTCTCCAGCAAAGGAAGAGTAGGTAACCTAGTAAAGTGTATTACCGGTTCAAAGGCAACAACCAAAGCCTGTTATCTGTAACAATCCAAAACTAAAACTAGAAGATACTGAAAGAAGTGGGAGGAGGAGAGGGGCGCCTGGGTGGCTCAGTCATTAGGCGTCTGCCTTCGGCTCAGGTCATGATCCCAGGGTCCTGGGATCGAGCCCCGCATCGGGCTCCCCGCTCAGCGGGAAGCCTGCTTCTTCCTCTCCCACTCCCCCTGCTTGTGTTCCCTTTCTCTATCTCTCTCTCTGTCAAGTAAATGAATAAAATCTTAAAGAAAAAAAGAAAAAGAAGAAGTGGGAGGGGGAATATTGAGGGAAGTGAGCATGTGCTGAAATACTTATCTATTTCGGTGAGTTTATGGTAAAAATAACCATGAATGTGGGCTTAATAAGGTACTCTATCCTGACTCCCCATCTGCTAATCTTGTTCATAATATCAGACTGAAAGCTCTTATTTGACATTTAACATGAATTCCTAAATGATTTCATGACATCCCACCATATACACACACTCAAAACCACTAAGAAATTAGAAAACCCCAATAGCGCTAACATTTCTCGACCTTTCCATCCCAAGTGCTCTGGTGCAGGAGTAGCAACTTCGACCTCGCATCCCTAGTTCTGACCTGTTACCTACCTAGGTCCGAAGCCCGGAGCCTACTCTCCGCCATAGAACTCTGCAGCTCAGAGAATCTGCCGTCGCCTGAGAAAGGACAAAACAGCAGGACCACCTTCATTAGCCTTCGACCTTCTATCATCCCCTCCCCCCCCCCCCGCCTCCCAATTCCCGCACAATCCCCCGCGCGGCTCCCGGGTACAGCCAGCCTCAACTCCATCCCAATCCACATCCCATCTCACCTCCCGCGCCTCCTTCAAGGTTCTTGTCCCTCGGTCCCACAGCCCCCACTAGGACTCTGCGCCCTCAACTTCCACGGCTTCTTGGTCACCCTTGTACATTTCAATTCCCGTGCCCCACTCCAGGTTCTTGTCCCCTCAGTCCCTCCACCCCCTTGAGACCTCGGCCTCCTCAATTCCTGGGAGCCCTTCCCGGCCCCTCTACCCTCCTCAGCTCCTGCACCTATCTGCTCCCCAGTTCTCGCGCACCTTCCCCAGCCCTTAGCCTCTCTACGCTCTCACGACCCCTTCCGCCTACCTTCTTACCCCATCTTCCCCTTCCCGGCATCCGTACCCTTGCCTGGCTCCCTCCTCAAGTTCTCGGCTCCTTCTCGGCCTCCGTACTCCTTCCTCAAGGCCTCCGCGTTATATTCGCGGGCTCCATGAGCGATTTCAGACGTCCGAGCGCCGACGGAAGTTCCACGAGTACATTATCAGTCTCCAGGCGCCCTCGGCCGCGGCTTCGGTTTAAATTTCCTGTCGGCTCCGCCCCCTAAAAGAGCGTAATAGCTTTTTAGGGTCTGCCCTACGGTGGCCCTGCGAGGTCAATGTTAACTCAGCAAATCTTTCTTTACCCCTTCCTTTTTATTTCCGCTTTCTCCATCCGTCTCTTCATTTCTTGGCTTGTCATTGGGTGGAGGTACCCTGCGCCTTAATAGACGGGAAGTTGGGGACTAGTGGTAGCCTAGTCTTAGTGATTCTTCACACTGAGCAGGTTGGAAATTCCTGGGAGTTAGATAATAAATAACAAAACAAGCCTATCACTTATAGAGCATTGACAATTTACCAAAAAAAAAAGAAAAAGAAAAATTCACGTACACATTATTTCATCTTCACGTCTTTGTTACCCACCCAACAAAATAATTTCTCAAAAGAGGTGCTCCATTCTTCACTTCCCATCTTTTCCCCAACTCATGTAATTAGCCTTTGATCCTCACCTCTCCACTAAAACTGGACCTGTCCAGGTCAGCTCTAACTTCCACGTTCCCAATCCTACGGTCATTTTGCTATACTCAGCCTATCTGACTTCTAGAACATTGCAACAGACTATTCCCTACTTCTTGAGCCAATTTCTTCATTCTGCTTCTATTTCTACCAGTTTTCACCTTCCCTCAATGGTTCCTCAATCTCGTTTGCTGGATCCAAAGCCATTGTTTCACCCATAAATGTTGCAGCATGCCGAGGCTTTTAGCCCTTAGCCCTCTTCTCTTCCATATTAACACTTTCTCACTAGGAGATCTCATTCAGCTCCTTGGCTTTACTATAGCTCTATGTTAATGCCTGCAGAATTTCTATCTCAAGCTCTGACCTCTCCCTTGATCTCCAGACTTATATACTCAAATGGCTACTGAACATTTCTATTTGGATGTCTAATGGGCACCTCAGGCTTAATATGTTCAAAACAGAACATTTGTTTCACTCACCCACCCCTCAAAAAACCCACCTATTGTCCATCTCAGTACATGTCATACAATCCACTCAGTTGCTCAAGACAAAAATTTTTATTTATTCATTTGAGAGAGAGACAGCCCGTGAAGGGGGGGGGCAGAGGGAGAGTGAGGCAAGCAGACTCCCTGCTGAGCAGGGAGCCAGACTCAGGGCTCAATCCCAAGACCCTGAGATCATGACCTGAGCTGAAACCAAGAGTCAGATGCTTAACTGACTGAGCCACCCAGGCGTCCCAACAATATACATTTTTTAAAAAAGATTTATTTATTCATTTGAGAGAGAGGGCAAGCAGTTGCACACATGAATGCGCGCATGTGGTTGGGGGCGGGCAGAGGGGTAGAATCTTTAGGTAGACTCCCTGGGGAGCATGGATCTGGATTTGGGGCTCGATCTCAGGACCCTGAGATCATGACCTGTGCTGAAACCAGGAGTTGGATGCCCAACTGACTGAACCACCTAGGTGCCCCTATGAACAATATTTTTAAGCTTTAATTTCTAATGTAAATATCACATATTTTATTTTCTAAATATATATACAAATATATAAAATACTTTTACATTTATAAACTTAAATTTAAAAATACCCACATTTGTGGTGTCTGTCCCTATTGGATGGGGGTCCCCAAATGTGGGGTGACTCAATCAGGTGGAAGCCAGTGGCACGGGCAGTGACAGCATTCATGTGAGGCAGAACAAAGGAGATAGAAATTTATCGAATACACCCCAAGTGAGCAGCGGGCAGGCCACAAAGGAGAGATGGCCTGCTATGGGTGGGGGCTGTTTTTCAAGAGGGAAGGTGAGCAGGTATGGGAACATACGGAATTTTCCATTTTTTGGTACCTGTGCCCGGTTGTAAGTAGCCCATTTGTTAGTTAGGGCCTACGGATAGTTTGAGGTGGGTCCCCTGGGCCTGTCTGTATTAGCCAGGGGGTTGGAGTCACTGTGGGCCCTTCTACCTTACTCAGGTTTCCACTGTTCAAGCCTGTTGCCTAAAATCAGCCGCTGAGGGCGCCTGGGTGGCTCAGTTGGTTAAACGACTGCCTTCAGCTCAGGTCATGATCCCGGAGTCCTGGGATTGAGTCCCGCATCGGGCTTCCTGCTCCGCGAGGAGCCTGCTTCTCCCTCTGACCCTCTCCCCTCTCATGTACTCTCTCTCTCTCTCATTCTCGCTCTCTCAAATAAATAAATCTTTAAAAAATAAAATAAAATAAAATAAAATCAGCCGCTGAAACATTGTGGTAGCCAGTCTCCCAAGATGGCCTGCAAGGGCATACATCTCCTGGCAGTCACGACCACATCAAATAGGGCTATGTACCAATAGAATATTGGGGAAAGAACAATGCGCCATTTCTGAGGCTGGGTTATAAAACATTTCAACATCTGTATTGCTGTTTCTTGGATCACTTGCTGTGGGAGAAGCCAGCAATCATGACATGAGGACTCTCAAGTATGCCTGTGGAGAGGCTCTTGTGGAGACGGAGAGGCATGGAGTCTTCCTGCTAACAGCCAGCACCAACTTAACCACTAATGTGATTGAGCCATCTTGCAAGGAGATGGTTCAGCCCTAGCCAAGCTTTCTGAAGACTGCAACCTCACAAGAGATACGGAGACAGAAAAGCCCAAGCAAGTTGCTCCCAAATTCCAGTACCACAGAAACCCAGTGAAAATCAGTAACTGGTGGTAGGTAAGTCATTACATTTTGGGGTTAGACAGCAATAGACAACTGATATACATATCAACAGAAAAGCTGTTTGGGGTCCCCCATTATGGATCAAATTACCCTCCCTTTCAAAACCACCCAGTGGCTTTCCCTGCTAGCTCCTCGGACCAAACTTCCCTGTGTCTTGAATGAGCCCAACTTGTTACTTCCTTAGGGCCTTTATACCAACAGTTCCATTTCCCAGCTCTTCTCTTTCCTTTTAGGCATCAGATCAAATCTCATATTTTCAGAGAGGACTTTGGAGACCACCCAACCTAACAGCAGCTACCCTATTTCCTATTTTCTTCATAGCATTTACCACTCTCAGAAATTATCTTATTTGTATACTGGTTTGTTGTCTATATTTCCCCAGCAAGAATGCAAGCCCATAAAAAGGACCTTTTCTGTTTCACTTACTAATATAACCCCAAAGTAAAGAACCCAGTGGGTGCCTACTAAATATTTGTTAAATGAGCAAATGACTGAATCTCTCTGATCTTCGGGTTTTTCATTTGTAAAATGAAGATAATATTATCTACCAGAAAATGAGGTTTAAACATGTGTTTAGCACATGTGAAGTCAGTGACCAGAAAAAGTAGCTTTTACTACTTGGCAGAAAATGTTTTGAGATAGTATTCAAAATTTTCTTTCTCACCATTTTTCTCCATTCCTGAGGGGAAGTGCTTAGAATTAAAAAAAAAAAAAAAAATCAGCTCATACCATAGAAGAAGGACTGATTTTCCAATATCTAAAAAAAAAAAAAACAAACTTGTACAATGGGGCACCTGGGTGGCTCGGTCGTTAAGCGTCTGCCTTCGGCTTGGGTCATGATCCTAGGGTCCTGGGATTGAGCCCCGCATTGGGCTCCCTGCTCTGCAGGAAGCCTGCTTCTCCCTCTCCCACTCCCCCTGCTTGTGTTCCCTCTCTCATTGTGTCTCTCTCTGTCAAATAAATAAATAAAATCTTAAAAAAAAAAACTTGTACAAATAATACAGAAAAGAACAACAACCCAGTTGAAAATGGGTAAGAGAATATTCATGGAAAAGAAATACAAAGAACATTCAAGTATACTCAACCTCACTTAAAATAAGAGAAATGCAAATTAAATCTGCTCTGAAATGTCGCTTTTCATTTAACGGCCTGGCGAAGATCAATTTTGCTAGATAGTGCCAAATTGCCCTACATCGGGGTTGTACCAGCCTCCTATGTAAGGCAATTTGGCACTATCTAGCAAAATTACAAATGTACATATCTTTCCACCCAGCAATCTCATTTCTAGGAGTTACTCTACAGATACACTCACACATATGTGCTAGGGTTTATATAATATCTACTGCAGCATTGCAGTATCTACCAGCTATATGGTGTTTAACCAGAGAAATACTTAAAAAAATGACACAGAAAAGGGATGCAGATATATATATTTAATTACTTTACTTTATAAATCCTATGTAGTGCTTATTTATGATATTCAAAGCGCTTTTTAAAAAAGATTTTAAAGAGAGAGAGAGAGAGAGTGAGCAAGAGAGAGAGTGAACACAATCGGGGAGGAGCAGAGGGAGAGGAAAAAGCAGATTCTCTGCTGAGCTGGGAGCCTGACACGGGGCTCGATCCTGGGACTGTCCAGGATCACTCCAGAATCATGACCTGAGCTGAAGGCAGACGCTTAACCAACTGAGCCACCCAGGCGCCCCTCAAAATGCTTTAAAAATAGTGATTACTTTAATCCTCATAAAACCCCTCCGAGGTGGGTAGTTAACTACGCCCATTTTGTACACGGGGAGACTGAGATTATAACTGGCTTGAAGTCACACACCAAAAAGTGTTAGTGCTGGAGTGTGAACCCAGGCAGTCTGACTTCAGATGCCATGCTCTTAACACTGCTCTGTGCTGCCTCTCAGTGTACGTTAACATGGACAAGGAAAACCAGTACAGCAATATTAAAATCTGACAAAATTGATTTTAAGAGGTAAAGAATTATTAGGGATATAGGTGTCATTGCTTGATGAGAAATAATTCACCAGGAACTAAGTAACCTAGTATTCATATGAATCTAACAACATAACCTCAAAATATTTAAGGCAGAAAAAAATATTTAAGGCCGAAATACAAGGGAAGGGGCATCGGGCTGGCTAAGTTTGTAGACCATGCATATTCATTTAAGGTCATACAATTTCCCTCTAGTTACTTTAGCTGAATTTTACAGCTTTTTATTTTATTTATTTTTTTAAAAAGATTTTATTTATTTATTTGACAGAGACAGCAAGAGAGGGAACACAAGCAGGGGGAGTGGGAGAGGGAGAAGCAGACTTCCTGCTGAGCAGGGAGCCCGATGCAGGGCTCGATCCCAGGACCCTGGGACCATGACCAGAGCCAAAGGCAGATGCTTAACAACTGAACCACCCAGGCACCCCTAAATTAATTTTTTATCTAAAAGAATAAAAACAAGCAAGCTTTGCTAATCATTCATAAGCAAATTGACATTTGTGCCCGCCCTAGGCCTCTCTTGTCAGACATCCTGGGTTATGTGGTAAGGCAGGGGAGTTATCTGGGGAAGGGCGAAAGGAAGCTTCATATTTGGAGGAGTATTGTGTTTTTTTCTTTCAGCTCTGTGATGTTTGTCTTTTAGTATTCTATGTAGTTTACATATGCCCGGATAGATGGATTTACAGATTATGCAATGTGGATTTAATTTTCCTAACCTTCCAAGTGGACAAAGGATTTAACAAAAATTTGTTAGAAGAAGCAAGACTGAGATTACTCACAAGTGAATGCTTCAAGTACAAACACCCAGTGAAAATCCAGCCAGTGCTGAGAGGGAGGCAACTGACCAACCGGTGAAAAAAAATCACTGAAGTTAAAGAGAAATTCTTGCCAGGAATGAATCCTTAACACTACTGAACTGTACACTTAAAAATGGTTAAGATGGTAAATTTTATGTTAGGTACATTTTACCATAATTAAAAAGAAAAAAAGATGTGGGGAAAGTAATGAAGCATATGCAACCACTTTATTTTCACTAAGGATTTTCGGAATATGTATGATATTTGTAATACATTATTTACCTCACTTTTTTTTTTTTTGGTAATCCCTATGCCTAAAATGGGGCTCACACTCATCACCCAGAGATCAAGAGTTGGATGCTCTAACAACTAAGCCAGCCAGGCCCCCCTATTTACTCCACCTTTTAAAAAAGATTGTATTGGGCTCCTGGGTGGCTCAGATGGTTAAGCGTCTGCCTTCGGCTCAGGTCACGGTCCCGGAGTCCTGGGATCGAGTCCCACATCGGGCTCCCTGCTCCTTGGGAGCCTGCTTCTCCCTCTGCCTCTCTGTCTCTCATGAATAAATAAATAAAAAATCTTAAAAAAAATAAAAATAAAAAAGATTGTATTTATTTATTTGAGAGAGAGCGAGTGAGGAGAGGAGCAGGGGGAGAGGGACCAGAAGACTGCACTGAGCGAAGAGCCTGATGTGGGGTTCGGTCCCACGATTCTGAGATCATGATCTGAGCCAAAATCAAGAGTCAGACATTCAACTGACTGAGCCACCCAGGTGCCCCTCTTCAATTTTTTTAAAATTAAAAATTACTTTATTGCTAAAAAATGCTAACCATCATTATTCACTTTTTAATCCCCCCTTTTATAGTTATCTTTTGGATGTTTTATGATGGAATACTAATTTGTTATGGTGATTCATAAATAAATACACATTCATACATTAGACGTGCATAGTGAAATATTTTTCCTGCTAAGAGTATGTGGCAAAAATATGTCTGATGCTGGGTGCCTGGGTGGCGTAGTCAGTTAAGCGTCGGATTATTGGTTTCAGATCAGGTCATGATCTCAGGGTCATGAGATCGAGCCCTGCATCAGGCTCTGCACTCAGTGGGGAATCTGCTTGAGATTCTCTCTCTCCCTCTGCCCCTTCCACCGCTCATACTCTCTCTCTAAAATAAATAAATAAATCTTTTAAAAAATGTATGTTTGATGCTTACTGGCCTAGAGAGACTTTCCCGCAAACATATAAAGAGACATATATAAGAATGTGAATTGAAGCACTATTTGGGAAACTGGGAAATAACCTAAATGCCCACCAACAAAGGAATGGATCAACTGGGATATATTCAAGCAGTGGAATACTATAGAGTGGTTTAATGAATGGATAAGAGCTACTTGTATCAACATAAGTAAATATTTTAAACAATTTTATGTGAAAAAAAAGCACACTGCAGGATGAAAAGTTCCAACATGCAAAAACAACGTGACATATTGTTTACAGATACATATATATGTATGGATAAATACATATACATGTTGTAATATATACTATGTTTCAAACATTCCAGAGAAAGATAAATACCAAATTTAGGAATAGTGGTTACCTCTGGGGAGGAAGGGAAGAAAATGAGATTGGATAAAGTATTCAAGTAAGTTTTATTTCTGAAAAGAAAAAAAAGATGCAAGGTAAATAAACAAATAGCTCACAATTTTATTTTTTTTAAAGATTTTATTTGAGGGCACCTGGGTGGCTCAGTTGGTTAAGCGACTGCCTTCGGCTCAGGTCATGATCGTGGAGTCCCAGGATCAAGTCCCGCATTGGGCTCCCTGCTCAGCAGGGAGTCTGCTTCTCCCTCTGACCCTCCCTCCTCTCATGTGCTCGCTCTCTCTCATTCTCTCTCTCAAATAAATAAAATCTTTAAAAAAAAGATTTTATTTGAGAGTGAGCAAGAGAGAGCATGAGTGGGGGGGCGGGGCAGAGAGAGAAACAGACTCCCCACTGAATGTGGAGCATGATGCGGGGCTCAATTCCAGGATCCCAAGATCTTGACCTGAGCCAAAATCAAGAGCCAGATGCCTAGGGAAGCCTGGGTAGCTCAGTCGGTTGCGCGTTTGCCTTTAGCTCCAGTCATGATCCCAGGGTTCTGGGATCGAATCTCACATCGGGCTCCTTGCTCAGCGGGGAGCCTGCTTCTCCCTCTGCCTGCCACTGCCCCTGCTTGTGCCCTCTCTCTCTGACAAATAAATAAAATCTTAAAAAAAAGTCGGATGCCTAACCAACTGAGCCACCCAGGCGCTCCAGTCATAATTTTAAAACAAGATTTTTTGAAACTAGTCTCCCTGAGTTCTCCTCAGTGACCACCATCCTCCTACCCCTTGTGTATCTTTCCAGAGATATTTTATGCATGTGCAAGGACACATATGTATATGTATTCCCCCTACCCCACCTTCTTTTCTTTCTTTTTTTTTTTTTTAAAGATTTTATTTATTTATTTGACAGAGAGAGACACAGTGAGAGAGGAAACACAAGCAGAGGGAGTGGGAGAGGGTGCCCAGGTGCCCTGCCACCTTCTTTTCAAACACAGTTGGTAGCAAACATTACATACTGTTCTGAGCCTCACTTCTTTCTTCAACAATGTATCTTGAGTTTTGTTACCTGTCAGTACATAAAGTGCTTCCTCCATTTTTACAGCTGTCCAGTACTTTTTGTGGCTTCTTTGAGCCTGTCTCCTATTGACAGAATGGAGATTATTTCTGTCCTTTCACTACAATGAGCATCACTGTAATGAATATCCTTATAAATAGGTCATTCTGCACACATGTATGTATTATAATAAATTCCCAGAAGTAGAAATGCTGGGTCTTTTCAAATTGCCATCCAGCGAGATTGTACTGATCTACTTCCTGCTCCAACATTTTCCAGTGCCTGCTACCCAATCACAGATCAACACAACATGTTATCCGCCTTTTTTTTTTTTAAAGATTTTATTTATTTGACAGAGAGAGACAGCGAGAGGGAACACAAGCAGGGGGAAGCTGGAAAGGGAGAAGCAGGCTCCCCACTGAGCAGGGAGCCTGACGCGGGGCTGGATCCCAGGACGCTGGGATCATAACCTCAGTAGAAGGCAGACGCCCAACGCCCAAGCCACCCAGGCACCCCATCATCAGCCTTTTTGATCTGAGACGTAAACATGGTATCTCATCTCCAAGTTTAATTTGCATATTTAAAAAATTATGTGTCAGCATCTTCTTATAGTTTAAAAAGTAATTTTGCCTTTTTCTTTAAGCTGTCACTTTTCCAGTTGTATTTTTTTAACCACAAGTGATTACTTTTGTAATAAAATAGCCAATGAGGATTTTTTTTAAGATTTATTTATTTATTTGAGAGAGAGAGAATGTGCAGGAAGGGCAGAAGGAGAGGGAGAGAGAAACTCATGCAGACTGTGTGCCCAGTGCAGAGCCTGATGAGGGGCTGGATCTCACCACCCTGAGGTCACGACACAAGTTGAAACCAAGAATCGATACCCAACCCACTGTGCCACCCAGGCACCCTTAAGTATTTTCTTTAATGCAGGGTCTGAAGAGGCTTCACTCAGTTTTGTGAGAAGTTCCTAAGGCCTTCAAAAATCTTTGTGCGTAGTACCAATATCGAGTTCCTAATTTTGATATCTTACTACAGTTACATAGATGTTACCATTGGCGGAAACTGGGTGAAGGTGCACAGGTTTCTATGTACTATTTTTGCAACTTCCCATGAGTCCATAATTATTTCAAAATAAAAATTAAAAGGAAAGCTAACAAAATGTCACGGTACTTTTCTGGTTGAGGGGCTCTGCACTGACCTCCAACTATGACCCTTGAGTCATAATGGCTCCCAAGCCTGTCAACTGACAAGCCCCAATGACAGCCTCCATTGGACAAAGCTCCATTAAAACATTTACCTCACTATATTGTCATTAAACGTTGCCTGTTCCCATCAGACTGAAGTCCCTTTGAGGGCAGAGATTTTGTGACATTTTTATCTTTGTATTTTCAGTGCCTAGGAGCTATGCCATGTTGTAGGTACTCAGGTATTTAGTGAATGAAGGAGTCAGGTCAGGGACCTACCAGCCTCTCTGTAATTCAGGAAAAGCCAACCTAGCTTCTTGGGTAATTTATTTCGGCCCGGAGCCAGGTGTTTCCCAGAGGCAGCCGAGGCTCTGGGGGCTGTACACGAGCTCCTTGCCTCTGGTTAGGCTTCCTGTAGCTGTGGGACTCTGTGCCTCGGTTTCCTTCCCTTTAATACAGGGACAATAAAAGTATCTCCTCACAGGGTTGTTGAGGGGCTTAAAGCAATAATGCATCAAAAGCTCTTACTTAGCACAGTGCCAGGCAAAGAGTAAAGACGACTCCTCAGAGATATGCGTTTAAGTGTTTAATGAATGAGTGAAAAATGACTTGAGGGTGCTTGATCATTTATTGAGCACCTACTGTGTCCGATACTGCATGCTAAATGCAGAGAAGCAACGCGGCACATTGGATTGGTCTTAACACAGACCGCAGGGACCCGGGTAAGGTTCTCTAGAGCTTGAGTTTTGATACGCGCGGAGCTTGGAAAAGCGAAGGTGGTGCTAGTTGATGGAGACAGTGGGTATCCGGGACAGTCAGCCGGTTCCTTCTCGAAAGCTGTGTGGGAATGGGCGACTTATTATCTATCCCACCAGGGCGCGGGGAAGGGCAGTTCGGCGAGGTGGGCCGAAGCGCTGAAATCGAAGTTGAGTTCCAGGCCTGTTTAGTTAGTAACCGCGTGACTTTGGCCAAGTTACCGAACCTCTCTGAACCAACTGTAAAAAAGAGTCTGTTAGGAAGACTCATCTGCCGCGCTCCTGAGCGATGACGTAACCGCGCCTACGCCAACAGGCGCTCTATTTAGAAGGTGCAAAATGCCCAGGCCGACCACTGCAGGTCGATCGGCTCTAGGCCCCACCCGCGGGGCTGTGGGTTCTCCTTCGGAGCATGCGCAGTGGGCCTGCGGCGCGGCCCGTCAGGCACTGCGGTAGGCGCCCTGGAGGCCGGCAGGACCCCGACCCCAAGATGGCGGCGCCCAGCGAAGTGGCTGCGGCTGCCTCCGGAGAAGGCGACGGCGGGGGCAGCGGCTTTGGGTCGTGGCTGGACGGACGGTTGGAGGCGCTGGGAGTGGATCGAGCCGTTTACGGTGCCTACATCCTGGGTGTCCTGCAGGAGGAGGAGGAAGAGGAGAAGCTGGACGCTCTGCAGGGTATCCTCTCTGCCTTCTTGGTGAGAAGCCCGGACACGTTCCTTTAGCTCCCTGGCGGCCCCTGTCAGTACTTCGTAACCCCTTTCCCATACGTGGTGTCCCAGACAATTAGTGACCTCACCTGGGAGAGGATACTCTGAGCTCTTGGCCGCGGGGGAAGGGGATTGCTCACCAACCAGGGTTTGGGGAAGTCAGGAGATTGCAGGTGCATAGAGAAGAATGGATTTCCCTTATTCCTGGGGAAACGGCCCTCTCGGATGCCTGTGGGTGAGTATTCTTCCGAAGGCGCTGAATTGTCTAAATGAGAGTTTTATCATTAACGCATAACGACCAATTTCATTCCCATCCATTGACAGTGTTCAGAGAGGGGAATAAAGTGCTCTGGGATGTCTGTGCTCTTTAGGAGGCAGTGCCCAGGGCTGTCCCATGACAAAAGCCTGCAGGAAGTACCCTCTCGGTTCCTATTTTGGAGGTAAGAGGCCAAAAAAGGTAAGCTGGCAGTGAAAATCTAGGTATAGGTCTAGGCCGGAACTGAAGCAAATATTGTGCTTGATCTTTTATAGTATTTAGAAATGCAGTAATCATCAGTGTTTGCTGGCGGAGGTGGCAAATAAGGTCAGAGTTTTAAAGAAGAGAGATAAACTTGGTACCCAGCTGCTTAGAAGCAGGTTCAGAAAGGTGTATTTTAATCTGTGTTTAGGTAGTAAATCACCGGGTTGTCCACTTTTCCAACCTGACCATTCTGCTGCCTTCATCTCTGCTTACACTTACTTGGTGGAAACACCGTTCAATGATTGGGCAGATGGTTGAAATATAATACTAATGCAGCTGTCCCAGGTCCTCCTGGCAATGTCCCCTTTGTAGTCCCAAAGCCTGCTCTGGTGAGATTGACCTATAAATGGGAAAGCTTTAACACAGCTTGTGATGCAGCTCCTAAATTCAGCGGAGATAGAATACTATGGAGTAAATTCTTTGCCTGGACCCTGACATTGCAGGTTGTTGGAGGGGGGCAGGGGTAGTGTGAGGCAAGCAGTTTAAGTTAGTTTTTATTTCCAGCTTGGAAGTTTCTAAAGACTCCATGAAAAAGAAGTTGAAATAACTTGGGTACCCATTGGTACTAGCTCCTTGACTTGTTCTTTTCATGGTGTCATTATTTAGAACTGCTAAAGGCAGGCATAAATTTGCTTAGACTATTAAGTCTCTTGGTAGAAGAGAGAAAAGTTATCTAGAACCAGATTTGGTTCTTTATATCCGTTTCTTGTTTACATGAACTACAGAAGACAGACTCCTTTCCCCCTCTCTCTGCCCGATTCACACACTATGCTTAATTTTCTCTTGGTTTTCCCAACCCCTTCTATATAAGAAATGACTTTGGGAAGAATTGGCCAGGAATTATATGGTGAGGCAGGGTTCATGAAACCACTGAGAAACAACTTTATAGATCGGCAAGGCCAATGAATGTGGTATATATCAAACACATAATTCATAGCGCTGCTTACTTTCTGTCGGTCAGGCTCTATATAAAAGCCACTGACTATTGTACCAAATCCCTTTCCAGGAAAAACAAAAGGCATAGCCAGATCAATCACCAGATTGGGCTAGGATTCAATATTAGGAGTTAAGAAATTTGTCAGGAACAGTTTGAGTTAAGATTCAAGAACAATGTATCTTGTCAGGGGCAGATAACAGTTAAAGCTTTTTATTATCCTTTTTTTTTATTCCTTCCAGTAGCATTTGGATTGATTGATTGATTGATTGATTCATCAAGTTTTTATTGATAGGGTTACTCTCTGCCAAGCACTGCTCTACACGGTTGGGGGTACCTCAGGGAACAAAACAGAAATCCCTGCCCTGACAGGGTGACATCTAGCAGGGAAAAACTTAATCAGTAAATTATATAGTATGTCAGAAAATGATAAGTGCTAGGAAAAAAAGAACATTATAAGAAGATCAGGAGTGGAATGGAGGGGTAAGTTTTAAATTTTAAGTAGGATTATTACATTAATTGGGGTATTGCATTTTATGGCAGTTGTTTATATACCAGCCTTCTAAATTGTCAGCGTCGTGAGACCCGGGGCTGTTTCTCATTCATCTCTTATCACTCATCTTAGTGCCTTCAACATGGCGGGCACCATCTGGATGAATAAATGAACAAATGGATGATGAACTCTTTTGTCTGGGTGAAGAAAATAGAATAAACCACCTTGTCCTCCAAGGGCACCCTTTCTCTTTTGCTTCTCTACTCCTTTTCCTTCCTTTTCTTCTTCTCAGGAAATTAATTGGTCTACTTTTCCAACTAGGAAGAAGATTCTCTTCTTAACATCTGCAAGGAGATTGTGGAACGATGGTCGGAAAGTCAAAATGTCGTCACCAATGTGAAAAAAGAAGGTAGAGTTGGGAGTTTGTCTGTCTAACCTCCAGTGCCTTTTCCAAGAACCTTTCCTGTACAGCTGTTAGCGAGAGATTTTGAGTTTTCTCCGTTTTCTACTCATTTTGCTTAAGATAATTTAAACTGGTAAATACCCAGCAGCTTCCATGAACTTTTTAACGGAACGTTTCCTTTTCCCCTTCTCCAGTTTTCTACCTCCTCTGACCACAGCCATCTTCATTCTGGCTTACACTTTTCTTTTCATCCGCTTTCCACTGCCCCTGATAGATTTTCATGGCAGGGGTTGGGGCCAACTATATCCCCCCGCTTACTTTTCCATATTTTCATTTCTTAACAATTGTGATTGATATTTTGGTTTATTCAGCTAACTTTGTCAGCCCTTAAAATGAAAGAGAAGTGGATTAATATAGCCATTAGAATGACAGATTAATTGCAGAAAACTCAAATTGTAAAAGCCAGACTTGAAGCAATTCTAAACTGTCTACACATTGGTTCTCAGTCTTGGCTGTCCATTAGAACTACCTGATACAGTTTGAAAGATGCCAGTGCTTGGGCCATACCATGGATCAGTTATAGAAATATCTTTGGAGTGGGACCTATGTATTGTTTGTTTGTTTTTTAAAGATATATATTTATTTATTAGAGAGGGAGACAGGGAGAGAGAGCACAAGCAGGGGGTGGAGCAGAGGGAGAAGCAGGCTCCCCACTGAACAGGAAGTCCGAGATGGGGCCTGATTCCAGGACCCTGGGGTCATGACCCGAGCCAGAGGCAGAGGCTTAACCAACTGAGCCACCCAGATGTCCCTTTTTTTTCTTTTTAAAGCTCCCAGATGATTCTAATGTGGATCCAGGTGTAAAAACCACTACTGGGCACCGTTGCGTCCTTTCTTTGAGAATGGTTCACTTAATAGTTGATTTGATTTGATTTTAAAGATTTTATTTGATTTTAAAGATTTGATTTCAAAGATTTGATTTATTTATTTGACAGAGAGGCAGCGAGAGGGGGAACACAAGCAGGGGGAGTGGGAGAGGGAGAAGCAGGCTTCCCGCTGAGCAGGGAGCCCGATGCGGGGCTCGATCCCAGGACCCTGGGATCATGACCCAAGCTGAAGGCAGATGCTCAACTGACTGAGCCACCCAGGCGCCCCAGTAGTTGATTTTATTTTAAAATAATCTATGAATTTCACCTGGCATAATCATCACTACAAAAGGACCAACATAAGTTGATTCTAGATTCCTTCTTAGGTTTCTGGGTTAAGAGGGGAGAAAGTTGCATGCTTGAAGCTGAATTTTCTATGATTCTAATGCAGTGCTTTTCAACCTTTTTTCTTTCTTTTTTTTTTTTAAGCAGCAGAACTTCAATTTATAAAACAGGTAAAAGCAGGGCTGCTCTGACCGAGGATGGATACAAGACCCAAAGCCTAGCCCGCGTGGCCTTCCCTTGCCTTTCTCATTGGCCCCCGAGGCACCTCCTTTGAAGCCCAGGGCCCTAAAGAGTCAGCAGATGCCACTGTCTTTCCTGCAAGCACAATCTGGGTGGACTAGTGGTTTGGTGAGCTTGTTTTTTCACATACAGCCTTGTTGTCACTCCCTTCCCTTCCCTTCCCCCTCCCAGATGAGGTACAGGCCATTGCCACCCTAATTGAGAAGCAGGCACAGATTGTGGTGAAGCCCAGGATGGTGTCCGAAGAGGAGAAGCAGAGAAAAGCCGCCCTCCTGGCCCAGTATGCTGATGTGACAGACGAAGAAGAATATCCTTTTCGGAGTCTTGGGACCATTCCCTGAGGCTTGAGTCCGAAATGTTTGCTGGTTTACAGTGAGCTTTGAGAAGTTGCCAATCTCCCCCTGTAGTGTACTTTTTCCATTCTAAAATGGATCTGATCTGTGGCCCTTTGTGGCTGTGAGGAGTGATGTTGGGACAGTTGATAGGAGACTTAATATTTGTCAACACGTCATCTGTATGTTCCTGAAGGCTTCGGTGTAAAAGAAATGCCTTAATGGACCGTTTATATTGTATTTTCAGGAGCTAAGCTATAGCTGTGATTCTTTATTTTTGTGTAATACCTTTCTGTCCAGTATAGTATCCTACGTATAATCCATCTTTATATTCTTTTCCCAGTTGATAAAGGAACTGTGACAGCAGGAGATGAATGTGTGGATCAGAGACATGCATAGGTTTAGTGGCAAAACCAGGACTAGAATATGGATGTTTTTGGATGAAGGATTCCCAAATTTGGAGCAGTTTCATTTGAAAAAAATTTTTTTTAATATTCCAGTGACCACATAATTGAAAGTGAGACTGAATCTCCAACCAACACAGAAGAAATCTGGAATTTGGGGGCTGTGCCAAAGGCAATTGCTATTGACAGGGACAGGCTTGGTTCCCTGTGAGTTTGAACTTGTTTAGGAGATGCTTAGCTTATAGAGCCTGATTGAATGGAGCATGTGGACCTCATACCAGAAATGTTAGCTGTCCCATCACAAGTTTAGGAAGTAATTCTTAGGCCCTTTGGGGCCAGCTTATCTTCTAGTTTCTCCTAAAGTTTTTCTCTTGCCAGGGTCAGCAGAGCTATGGTTCCAATGACAAAAATCTCCTTTCTTGAACTCGAAAAGAACATTTTAAGCAGTGGTTCTCCTGGGGAACTTGTTAAAACCCAGATTGCTGGGCTCCACTCCCCAGTTTGATTTAGTAGGTGCAGGGTGGGGCCCAAGAATGTGCTTTTCTAATAAGTTCCCCGGGAGTTCTGGGAACCACACTTTGAGAAGCACTGTCCTCTCTCCATTCCCTGGGCTGCCAGGTAATGGGGAAGTCCACCCAGACCAGGCTGTTTCTTTTCAGCCTCCAGCAGCTAAGGATCTCACAGTAGCTCTGAACAATCTTGAGACTTCTGAAGATGACTGTGCTGGGTTTACCACCACACCTCTGACGGTGTTTTCCTCCAGCATGCTTTCCCTGCCTGTCACTTCACGGAATGTTTTCTGACGTTGGGTTGGGATGTGCCGGCCTTTGCTTTCCATCCCACTTTCCTTAACGACCCTCACCGAAGCAGCTGAGAAGGATGATTCATGTGCCACCACAATGAACATTGGTTCTGATAAATGTATCCTTCTCTTTGTCCGTCCCCAAATGTTTCTCCATTGAATACTCTTTTTTTTTTTTTTTAAAGATTTCATTTATTTATTTGACAGAGAGAGACACAGCGAGAGAGGGAACACAAGCAGGGAGAGTGGGAGAGGGAGAAGCAGGCCTCCCGCGGAGCAGGGAGCCCGATGCGGGGCTCGATCCCAGGACCCTGGGATCATGACCTGAGCCAAAGGCAGACGCCTAAGGACTGAGCCACCCAGGCGCCCCTCTCCATTGAATACTCTTGAGGAATAGTGTTCATCTTGTTGTCATTGCTGGGGGATCCTTTTACCAACAGGAACTCATGTCGGGCCAGCATTTGAAGCCCCATTCCAAGGACTACCAACCGTAAATAATCAATTTAACGAGAACTTTCCCCAAAGAAAACATGTTAACATCTACTGTGAAGGGAGGAAGGATTTCTAAGGAAAAATAAGAATCTATACTCCCTGTGGATAACACTGGGTTTCCCAGCAGTGGAAGTAGTTAAAATAATATTGAAATTTTGACTTTGTCCTCAGAGACCGTATAATTTTTCAGAAAGAGAACACAAACGCTGAATACTTTTGAGCTGAAAATATGGACGGATGGAAATGAGTGCTGAGGAAAGTCCCTACCAACAGACACTTAAGAGAAGATTCTACATTTATTATTTTTTAAGATTTATTTATTTGAGAGAGAGACAGCACAAGTGGGACAAAGGGGCAGAGGGGGAGGGAGAGAGAATCTCAAGCAGACTTCCCGCTAAAGTGGTGGGAAGGCCCCGAGGAGCCTGATGCAGGGCTCGATCTCAGGACCCTGAGATCATGACCCGAGCCAAAACCAAGAGTCAGATACTTAAGCAACTAAGCTACCCAGGTGCCCTGAGAAGTTTCTGCATTTAGACATCTACCTTCTTAGGGGCTTAGTTGGTTCAGTCGGCCTTCAGCTCCGGTCATGATCTCAGGGTCCTAGGATCGAGCTCCATGCTCAAGGAGTCTGCTTCTCCCTCTCCCTCTGCCTCCCCACCTGCTTTTGCGTGCTTGCTCGCTGTCTCTCTCAAATTAAATCTTTAAAAAAGAAAAAAAAAATCCACCTTCTTAAAGATGAGAAGTATGGTGGGTTATCAAAGAAGGGGAGGTTATTTCAGAGACATTTATTTTAAAGCACCAAAGCATAAAAGTTACATTTTAAGAGTACAGAGGAGCTTGTCTGGTGCTAACAGGTTGGTTTTTTTTTTTTTAGTAATCTCTACACCCATTTTGGGGCTCGAACCCATGAGTCCGAGATAGAGGCACGTGCTCTACTGACTAAGCCCGCCAGGTACCCCCAGGTTGTGTTTTTAAAGTCCCAAGAAATGAGGGGTAAAGTTTTTGGCTAGGTATTTTCTAACTGGTTAAACTTATTTCATGTCTTTTATAAATTCAGAGCTTGTGGTTATTAGAACATGTTTTTCACTTAAGCTTCAGTGGTCTAGGAAAAAAAGCAAACTGATAAAGTTTAGTAAGGTTAAACAACTTATTTAACTCTTTTTCAAGCATTTTAATAGTGCCAAGTACATAAAATTTTTGCCAGTTACAGTAATACTCTATTCACTAAAACTAGCCTAGATACTCCCAACAATATACTGCCATGATCTAAGTACTCTGGAATGAAATTTCGTTTTCATAAAATATTTTAACATTCAAATTTAGAGAAGTCTGAGATTTTTATTCTGAGGATTATTCAAAAGTTTAAACCTTTGTAATGGTAGTTTCAGGATTTCCCGTTAGACCAAAGATAAATTATCATAAGGACTTTTTATTTATTTATTTTTAAAAGATTTTCTTTATTTGACAGAGACACAGCGAGAGAGGGAACACAAGCAGAGGGAGTGGGAGAGGGAGAAGCAGGCTTCCCGCTGAGCAGGGAGCCCGATGCGGGGCTCGATCCCAGGACCCTGGGATCATGACCTGAGCCGAAGGCAGACGCTTAACGACAGCCACCCAGGTGCCCCAGGACTTTTTTTTTTTTTGAAGACTAGGAATATGTAGAGAGAGAATAAGGACAGAGCAGAAGTTGGGACCTGTGTGACCTGTACCCTAATCCCTTAACTCACCTGTAGCTCTGTTCCGAAACACCAATGTGGAAGATGTCCTCAATGCCCGAAAACTGGAGCGAGACTCCCTTCGGGATGAGTCCCAGAGGAAGAAGGAACAGGACAAGCTGCAGAGGGAGAGAGACAAACTAGCCAAGCAGGAGCGCAAGGAAAAGGAAAAGAAAAGGACACAAAGAGGGGAGCGGAAGCGATAACCTTGGTCCACTCTGTTCTTTCTCCTCATGGACTTGATCAAAGGGAGAAGTGATTGTGCACATGTGTATTTAAGAGAAGTGAGAGAACATTGCAGAGTGGTTTCCCAAGGCATTTCCCTTCTGTTTACATGGTCAAAAGGAAAATCACAAACACTTCTAATTATAAAATGTGCCATGTCTCTGTGGTGTGGGTAATCAGATTATTGTGGTTGATGTCTGTACCAAAGATCTGGAATGGGGGCAACTTTTATATTTTAATACTGAGGTCCTGGCTCCTTTTGGCCACTTTAAAAGTCTCCCCTCACCTAGGATAAATGACAGAAATATTCAGAAAGCTGACAGTTACAGTTTTCATCCTGAAGGAGCAGAATCATGACCACTCCTTTTCTGAGATGACATGTGGGAGCATAAAGTATTTTGAAAGTAGTATTTACCTCTTAATGTATTGTTTTATGGATGAAATAGAAAGCTAATGATGAAGAGCCTACCTGGATCCAGATACTATGTTAACATGGCAACAAACTATGAAAATGGAAGAAATGATGTGGTAGATGTTCTAGCTTTGAGTTTTTTTTTTTTTTAAGTTTCAGCCTATGGGAAGAAAAGAAGTATCTTTTTAGGTAGAGATAGTTACATATTTTTCCTCATCCAGGCTGTGATTTTGAAGAAGGATGTGTATTGGGTGGAAGGATATCATTGACAGCTAGATTCATTTTTTATAATCATGAGCCCTCTTGACTGCTAGTAGAGATTTTAATCCTGATCTGCCCTAAAACATGAGTATAAGGATGTGATAATTACAGGTTGGAAGAAACTGCAGGAACCGTGCGTCTAAGGAAGAAACACTGGAAATCTCTGCTAACACAAAGATATTTAAGATTGTACAATTGTGTGTACTCAACAAATTTAATGAGTGGAAAAACCTGGGAGAATCAAAAGTGAGCAGGAACTCTCCATTTCTACTTTTGTCACAAGCCACATTCAATTGTAAATAAGGCCTTTCTCTACTTCTGGCAGCAGACTTGTCAAGAAGCCTGAAGGGAGCAATCTCCCTGACAAGAGAGAAAATAGGTATCTTATACCTGAGGTTGGCAAACTACTGCAGGCTAGGAAATTTGGCGCGGTTTGTTTTTGTATGGTGCAAGTTTTTGTATGGTGCAAGTCAGCAAGGGATTTTGCATTTTTAAAGGGTTGTAAAAGAAGGAATATGTGACAGAGACCTTTTGTGGCCTGTGAAACCTAAAATATTTACTGTCTGGCCCTTCAGAGAAAAAGTTTGCTGACCTGTTTGATACCATTAACTAAGAGGTTAACAAAAAAATTTTACCTTTGTGCAGAAGGTAAAAAAGCATGGTTAAGGAAAAGATGTGTCACCTCTATACACTCCTATAACCGTGGCATTGCATTTTAAAAAAGTAACCATCTTTTAAAAAAAATAAACTATTTAAATCACTGTTTTCTGATTTATTCTGATTGCTTCCAGCTATCCATGGAAATGAATTTGTGTGAACAGTCACTTAGGAATGTGTTGAATTTTGCTTTGTATTTTGATTAGCCCAATATGCTCTATTAGTAGAACCTCTTCCTGGAATCAAATTCTCTGTCTCAATTTTCCTGTGAAGTTGGGTATTAGGAAATCAGAAAGATTACCTTGTTTTATTGGAAGTCAGTAAACTGGCTTTGAAGTCCTTGCAGTACTTTTGGAGTCTTAGTCCTCTATGGCAGTAGCAATAATAGGCTGTGGCTACAGATACATGAGAGAGCCTATTTTATTAACCCTTATTTTGGATTTTTGGTTTATTTTCACCTTGATTTTGGTCTGTGAAGCAGAGCCAGGTTATATCCATGAACCCCTGAAGTGTACTTGTTAATAGTCTGTTATAACAGTAGCCAGTTCTTCTGGGACTCTTATTATGTTACAGTTAGGTGTATACTTGAACTAATGTTTATTTTTTTTAAGATTTTATTTATTTGACAGACAGAGAGGGAACACAAGCAGGGGGAGTGGGAGATGGAGAAGCAGGACCCTGGGACCATGACCTGAGCTGGAGGCAGACAATTCACGACGGAGCCACCCAAGCGCCCCTTGAACTAATGTTTAAACGGGGAAAAAAGGATCAGCTCATTAGGCCTTGAGTAAGGTTATTCACTTAATTCAATGCTGATAAATCCTTTTTGTCTAAAATGTTCAGTATTGCAAAGGGCAAGTTTTAAACAGCTGTGTATCTTCTGTAGTATGATTGACATTTTAGTCCAAAATTGGGATTTCAGTCATTAATTCCCAACCCTCTAAAACTTAGTGGTAGCAGATAATCAAGTGGTAAGGATGCTGATATAAATCAAGATAATTTTTAACTACTTTTATATAAATCACTTTGTCTATTTAGAAAAACTGAGTACACCAAATTCTTTTGGATTAGAAATGATGGGATCATCAGTTTTATCAGTTTCACCACAAATTATATGTGATATTTTTTGTTCTCATAGGTTGTAATTCAGAAGTACAATACATATGAACCATCCATTAGAGAGTATACCATAGAAAGGGATAACCAACTAATATGAGAATTATTTGCAGGGTGACATGATTAGCAGGATTTCAAAGAATTTTTGTGTTTGGTTTTTGTTAACGGACTAGTGTTTTATTTCTGACCACTGTCATGTTAAAACTGCCCCAGAATTTTAATCTGGTTTGTCTGGATTAGTATAAAGGCAGAGCAAAAACGTCATCTTTGGGGCGCCTGGGTGGCTCAGTCAGTTAAGCGTCTGCCTTTGGCTCAGGCCGTGATCTCCAGGTCCCTGGCTCCCTACTCGGCGGGGAGTCTGCTTCTCCCTCTGCCTCTCCACTTATGCTCTCTTGCTCAACTCGCCCTCAAATAAATAAAATCTTAAAAAAAAAAAACAAGGGCGCCTGGGTGGCTCAGTCGTTAAGTGTCTGCCTTCGGCTCAGGTCACGGTCCTAGGGTCCTGGGATCGAACCCCACATCGGGCTCCCTGCTCGGCGGGAAGCCTGCTTCTCCCTCTCCCACTCCCCCTGCTTGTGTTCCCTCTCTCGCTGTGTCTCCGTCAAATAAATAAAATCTTAAAAAAAAAAAAAACACATCTTTGAAGGAGGTCAGGTTCGATGCAAGGATATCTGAACGGCATTTGTTTGTCTACCAACATTCTTACCTAAATGTTAATGAAATTTAAAACTCAGTGCCAGTTCTTATCAGTGAAATGAAATTTGTTTTTCTGACCTTTCGTAACACTTAAGGTTAGAAACTAATACAAAGATGTAAAAAAAAGAAACCAAATATTTTCAACAAAGTAATTTATTTTTTCCTGAGAGACTAAATTCAGTACAGTATTTGTTTTCAAAACATCCAACATGTCTTATGTCAAACTTAACCACTTTCTATGCAGTGAGTGTGGTGGGGTGATCTATTTTATTTGACTACCCTCAATGTAATTCATCTGGGTAGTTCTAAAGCATATCAGTGATCAAAATGTTTCTCCCTACAGTTACTCCTGCATTCTCAATCAGTTTCTTCTGCACATCATCTAAAGAAAATTTATGTGGTGTGATTACACTCTTTAATACCAAGATTTCTAAAACTAGGAAAAACACCAACATTTAAAACATCAGTGTTTCTAGTCAAGGATAGTTCAATTAAATTTCATCAGTACATTATATTATAGTTTAACTCATGGAGAAATGTTAAAACCCAAGATCTTCTGAGTCACATAATACCAACAGTTCATATTAATGAATAAATTACTCGGGTTTCATACAAAGATATTAAGTGATGAGAAACAGAAAAAGCCAAGCTTTCAAAAGCTCTTAAAAAAAAAATACAGAAGCAAACTAATGAACATAACTACACAAAACAGACACTAAACAATTGCAAACTAAACTAAAAATTAACCTTAAAAAAATACATTTTAGAACTTCGTGATACCCTCATAAAATGCAGCAAACTAAGGGTATTTAAACAATAGTCATTATTTTAGTTACTGTGCATCAAGTCTAAAAGATCCAGATAAAGGAAATTTGTTTTTGATTCAGTTTAAATACTTTAAAATTGGAAATATGTAATAATTGATAGTACAATTAAATTTTAAAGAATATACACAAATGATTTGAACAGGTTTTATATTCAGTAACTTGCATGGTTTTTACACTGGCACTTTTATCACTAATTTAGGAGAATCAGATGCATTTCCCTCCATATACTTAGGCACTAAGATTTCAAATTTATAAATATGGTAGTATTTTAAATATTAAATTTTTACATGAATATTGGGTTCATCCTTGTTTTCCTTTGTTTCCTAGGTATTATCCAGTTTTGTAAGGAAAACACTTTTATATCACAATCAAAACTTGTCTTGGTTACTAGACTGTAGCCATAATTGGGTTACAGTCACTTAGATTCATTATTTGGAATTATACTTACTAAGGCAGACCTAAATGAAACTTATCTTCTAGAACAATTTCACATTCGCATTTACCTGCACTGCAGAATGGGCTTAAGCAATATTTTAGGTGTTAGGAAATATTTAATTTACTTGTTATTTTTGGCTACTCGGAACTCCTAGAGTAGTCAACTTTCCCTTTGAGTTCACTTTATATCTGATTCATTCCAAATAGAAGATTTTTAAATAGAAGTTAGACTTCATTAAGGAATTAACTTTAAATCTGAAAGAAAATTAATGTATTGAAATTTTCAAGTTTGACAAGTTCATTAAAATTTTTTAGCATGTCTTGATACATTTACTTATCAGCTTTTTATTCTTCTTTCTGCTGGCATTTCCTTAATGTTTGGTTGCTTCACCTCTCTGGTTCAATGGATTGCTACTATTTATGTTTTCATGGACTTTATCTTCACAGTTTACTATATCTTGTAAAGCCTTTTCCACATCTGTTTGGCCAGCTGTACTGGCTGTTTTTGGCAAGGTCATCTGCAGTGCACACCACAGGGTAGTGCGTGCTTTCCGAGTAGCCACACACATCTCTTTAATTGCTGAAGCAAGGGCAAAAACATCTGTAAAAAAACCATTCAGGGTCAGTTCATATTAGATACCTTTTATATATTCCTTAACTCTTAAAAAGCCCAATGTTGTGCTATTAAATTATCAAACATTATTTTTATAAAAAAAGGATGGCTATTGACTGAGTGGGTTAAAGTATTTGACTTAATATTTAAAATTGTTGATACTGTATTTCTGACTTACAGTACAATGACTATGCTTTGGGTAGAACACAGACTTTGACAGAGTTATAATTAAATGGGTAAAATTAAAATTGATCAAAGTACTTTTAGAGTAAATTATTTGGGCATCATTTACCAATTTATTCTTTAGCTAAATGTAAATTTTAGAAATCCAACCTTTTAACTTCAGAATCTGATTTTAACAACATTCAAATCTCACTGCCTTATCAAAAGAATATGCATTACTGCTTATACCTCTGTCATCTTGGCATCTAGGAACTCCTTGCCTTTGCCGATTTGAAGCATTAACAATTTCATCCTTTCTACGTGACTGTACAAGGTGAATGGACTCCAAGTGTCTATCAAGAGCAGTAGAGATATTGGCATGAAGGGGAGAGCTTCGAAGACGTTCCATTTTGCCTAGTAGAGTCACAACCTGAGGGAAACATTTTAAATTTTGATAAGGCATGTAACCATACTGCCCTGTCTTTTAATTAAGAACAAATCTTCAATGAAGCAAAATAGAGATGAGGGCAATAATATTCATCTAATAAACAACTGAATGCCTACTGTGTCCTGATACCATGCTGGGGAAAACAAAGATATAAAGCCAATCTTTTGTACCTCCTTGTTTCAGTAATCAGTTACTGGGAATAAGCAACTGTTAAAAAAATTGAACACTCAAACATTTCCATGTCACTGACAATAAGTGCAAATTTAAGATCTAAGATTGTTTTTGGCAAATAAGAGAACAGCTTGCAAATAGAACATTTTTAGAAAGTACTGTAAAGGAAAAAAAGTTGAGCTAAAAGGGAGAAGTCCTAGATTGATTAATCCTGACCTCGGCAAGTCCTTTCTGGGCTTCCAGCATTCTCCTTTTGGAAATCAGAAATATTCAGATCACACTGACTAGTGGTAGTTTTAAGGAATCCCTAATCCATTATATCAGTAAGGGGAGTATATTTTCTAGTTGTATATACCTAACGTCTCAAATTCTAAACTTGAAAGAGAACTTTTTCAATAATTAGGATTTAAACATGAAGTAAATACAGTAATTGCCTTTGGGAGCTAAATGTTTTAAAATTCACAAATTAGGGGCGCCTAGGTGGCTCAGTCATTAAGCATCTGCCTTCGGCTCAGGTCATGATCCCAGGGTCGTGGGATCGAGCCTTGCATCGGGCTCCCTGCTCCGCGGGAGGCTTGCTTCTCCCTCTCCCACTCCCCCCTGCTTGTGTTCCTGCTCTCGCTGTCTCTCTCTCTCACTGTCAAATAAATAAAAAATATTTTTAAAAAACAATAAAATAAAATTCACAAATTAAAATTCACATAAGAACTTGGTGTTCAGTGATTGGAGAGAGTAAGAAAATATCTCAATTAAGAAGCTAATGGCAACTGAATGAATGCCTCTAACCTCACACTCATATCAAGTTTCTTTGGAGTCCACTTCAGGTCCATGGAGAAAACATAGGTATATAGGTATTAAATGTGAACCAAGTATTTATTTTTAAAATAAGAATCATTTTGAATAAACAATAAGTATAAAGAGAGAAATGTGCACAGGTGATTTTTAATAAACTTTTAAAAAGTTTTTTTTTCAGATATGTATAAAACCAGCAAACTAGAAAGTAGTACATATAAAAATATTTTTGCCCTTTGTGATCATTGGTCTAATGTTGCTAAATATAGATAAAACAAATTTTTACAACAGCTATAAACATAACCTAAAATAATGTGAAGCATAAGCAAAGCTGGAAAAAGTTTATTAAGTTTGCAGTCCTTTGATATATTGCCTAGACATGTATTACTGAAGAAAAGGAATTTTATTTTATTTTATTTTTTTAAGATTTTATTTATTTATTTGACAGAGAGAGACACAGCGAGAGAGGGAACACAAGTAGGGGGTGTGGAGAGGGAGAAGGAGGCCTCCTGCGGAACAGGGAGCCTGATGCAGGGCTTGATCCCAGGACCCTGGGATCATGACCTGAGCGGAAGGCAGACGCTTAACGACTGAGCCACCCAGGTGCCCCAGAAAAGGAATTTTAACTTGGAAGAGTCTTAAGAGAAAATAATGAAAGACTGAAGTTTTTTTTTTTCTTTTCTTTTTTGGAAGTTATTATTAACATAACATTTGGCTGTAACCCATGTTGGTATCTGCTATAACCACTGATAAATCCATTGTACAAATTTACAAATTTGATATAGAATTTCAAGTGACCAACTGAAAGCTAGGTAAAATCAATCTTTTTCCACTGAAGTAGTTCATGTCTACATTTTAAAGACAGCAAGGTACAAGAAACTGATGTTCAATAAAATACACTCTGCTATGTTGATTTTTCTAATTCCTAAAATGGCTTTTATTCAGTCACAGAAGCAAGCTGTCTTTACTGCATGCTTTTTCCCAGGAATATTTTTTTTTTAGTTTGTTTGTTTGTTTGTTTATTTATTTATTTATTTATTTTAAAGATTTTATTTATGTATCTGACGAGAGAGACACAGTGAGAGAGGGAACACAAGCAGGGGGAGTGGGAGAGGGAGAAGCAGGCCTGATGAGCAGGGATCCCGATGTGGGGCTCGATCCCAGGACCCTGGGATCACGACCTGAGCCGAAGGCAGATGCTCAACGACTGAGCCACCCAGGCACCCCAAGTTTATTTTTTTAAGTAATCTCTACGCCCAACATGGGGCTCAAACCCACAACTCTGAGATCAGGAGGCAAACGCTCCTCCGACTGAGCCAGCCAGGCGCCCCTCCCAAGAATCTTGTATCATATTTTATTTGGAAAACAGTATAAGTTTTTAAGAGAGGAAGGTCAAGAAAGAGAAATTTTACCTGCTCTATTAAATTCTAGAAAATTTTGAAATTACAAAGGAAATAACAGGAATAATCATGTTAAATTACAAAGTGACCTAACATCAGGATTCTTTATATTTGAAGTGATACACTAATTTTCTAAAACAAGAGTATTTTACAAAATTATGCATACCTATATTCTTCCGTATTTAATACATTGCTGGATATATTTAATGTTTGTTGAATAACTCAGGAGTACAGGGTTAAGAAAATGAAATACAGTAATTACCTGATTTACCATTTTGTATAAATGCTCATCAAGCTAGAAAACAAATGTTTGTGTCTAAGAAATGGGACTTTCTTTATAAATAATATTCAAAATTATTTTTGCTTTAAAATTCTTTCTATTGAGGATTAGCTCTATGTTAATTTGGGTTTCTTAAAGAGGAACCATTTAAGTTACTAAACCTACGTTTTAAATGATTAAGGGAGTGCTATTTCCCCTTCCCTAATTATTAATCATAGTTCTAGGACCAAGCATGGAAAAGAATATATTTCAGAGAGTTATGCATGTGATTTAAAAATCCTTCAGAACTCTGCCTTGTTTTAAAATTTTATCAAACAACTAAAAAATTCATTATTGGGTGTTTTTACAGCTTACTCTGGCTTGTTCCCGAAGTTCATCCACAATTAAGCGATCAACTCGAGATGGGTTGGAGGTCAGCCTTGGAATTGGTGTGTTGTTAGTACTGGATACTTTTTTTCCCGGGTAAATCTTGGCCAGGGCCAATTCAGTCTGTAAAAAATTATGTAACTTTTAGATGCCGAACTTTCTCAACATGATTCAATACTGAATAATATTTCTCCTAGGCCTAAGAAATAAATTGAAAATCAGGACTTTAAAATTGTTTCAGTTTCAAAAAGCAACAAATACAAACCACGATACCACCATATTTTTCTATCATATTTAATGCATATAAAATACCCAAAGGCTCCAACAGCTTAATAATTAAAAGAACTTTTTATTTTTTTTAAAGATTTATTTATTTATTTATTTGAGAGAGAGAGCATGAGAGGGGGGAGGGTCAGAGGGAGAAGCAGACTCCCTGCTGAGCAGGGAGCCCGACGTGGGACTTGATCCCAGGACTCCAGGATCATGACCCGAGCCGATGGCAGTCGCTTAACCAACTGAGCCACCCAGGTGCCCCAATTAAAAACTTTTTAAAAAAAAAGGATTTGGGGACGCCTGGGTGGCCTGGTCAGTTAAGTGTCTGCCTTCAGCTCAGGTCATGATCTCGGGGTCCTGGGATCGAGTCCCGCATCGGGCTTCCTGCTCAGTGGGGAGTCTGCTTCTCCCTCTGCCTACTGTTCCCCCTGCTTGTACACTCTCTCTCTCAAGTAAATAAATAAAATCTTAAAAAAAAATAAAAAAGATTTTATTATTTCTTTAAAGATTTTATTCACTTATTTGAGAGAGGTAGTGAGAGAGATGGAGTGCATGAGATGGGGTAAGGTCAGAGAGAGAGGCAGACTTCCCACTGAAGAGGGAGCCTGATACAGGACTCGAGCCTGAGACTCCAGGATCATGACCCGAGCCGATGGTGGCTGCTTAACCAACTAAGCCACCCAGGTGCCCCAAAAAGGATTTCATTTTTAAGTAGTCTCTACACCCAACATGGGGCTCAAACTCATAACCCTGAGATCAAGAGTCGCATATTCTTCCAACTGAGCCTGGCAGGCACCCCAAAAGAAGTAAACTTTTAACCCATTAAGGAAAAAGTCTACTTCATAGGCAAAATAAACTTTACATAAATAATGATTTTTTTTAAGCCTGAAGCTTAAGTCATCTAATTAATTCCTTATAGTCAAATACTTAACAAATACTGTACATTATAGAATTAGCTTAGAAATAAGGCAAGTACTCAAACTACTCTAACAAACAATATGAAGAGAGGCAGAGGGAACATCCTAAGTTACTCCTAAATGGATAGCTTTGTGTTACCTTTTTTCTCTCCTTTTCTAATGCTCTCCATTGTTCATAGCACTCTTCTAGTCGAATATGAAGTTCACTGGCTGGTCCACTACGGGTTTTAATTGGTCTTTGAAATCCAAAAGTTGGCACGAAACCAGAAAAGGAATTATCACCATACATCATATCATTAAAATAAGGGTATAAATGGCTTAAGTCATCATAAGAAAACAAATCATAAGAATCCACCAGTGGAACAACTGAATGGCCAAATGGGTGAGTGGATCTTAGGGGAAACCCATTTGTACCAAGTGGTTGAAAACTCTGATTATGCCTTAAATCTCCCATCATATAATTATTAGAAAAGCATGACGCCTGTGCACGATTCACACGGCTATTAATATTGTTGTCTCCACTTCCCTGTCTGTGGCTATTAAAATGACCCTGTGACTCCAACAGATCTTGATACGTATTTTGAGATAAGCCATCTAAGTGCTTTGGACCTTCCTCAGGATCATAATGTCCACTCTGAGGCTTAGCTTGAAAATTATGTTTGTTTACATTTTCAATGATCCCATACTGCTGAGCTGAATAGTTATCACAAAATCCATTTGGTTGCTTTATTTTTTTATCAGTAACTGATTCAAAGAGATTTTCTTCTCCAGTCTTTGTCAGTCCTTCCATGTGATTGACAGATTGAATTCTTTCTGCACCATTGTAACTGAAGTCAAAACTAGAAAATGCTGAAGGGTTTTCTTGGCAATACTTCTGAAATAAACTGCTATTTGGGGTTAAATTTGTGGATGACAGTTGGGGGAAATCTGAAGAATGGTTAGAACCTTTTGAAGCTACACTTAAGTGACTATTTAATCTCATCAAGTTACCTTGATTCCGATAAGGAATAAGAGTGTTATTTTTTGTTTGGACATTCATCCAAGTTGGTCTGCTTAAGTTGATACCTGAAGATGTTGCTGAGTTTGATAATAAATTCACAGATTTAAAATACTCAGAATTTGGGGGGTCAGGTTTAGTAAACTGTTTTTCTGTGACATTAACAAAATCGTTATTAGGTGGACAAGCTGTGTGAGGTTTTAGTCCAAATTCTGATTTTAAGCCAAAATCGGCAGTGAATGCTGCTTCCTTTGCAAACTGCTTTTCTGTTAGATGTGGTGTGGTTTTTGGAAATGTGAAATTCTGCTGGTCAGGTATTGTCTCCTCCATTTTTTTCTGATTTGCTGGTTTAACCTGAAATAACTTTGGGTAGGTGTCTGCTTCTAAAGTTGGTGTTTCAGGTGTGCCATTGGCTAATTTTTTACTATCTTGGACACTAAAATTCGAACACTTATTAAGCTTAGCCTTATTAGGATGAACATATTCTGGATATCTACAATAATCTGCATTTTCATTGTATCTATTAAATTGAGAAAGAAACATCTCTGCCCTTTTCTGCTGTAATGGTGCTTCAAGACCTTTAGTACATATTTTCTCTCTTCCATAAGGGTAAGTATCAACTCCTGATTCTTTCATGATGTCAGACAGACCAGTTTGTGATGTAAAACAGTTTTTGATAAATGGATAATCTTGGAATGTTGTCTTAGCTGTATCATTTGTCTGGATATTGTAACAGTTAGAATGATCACTTCGTGAGGGGTACATCCATTGTTCTTCAAGGTCTAAACCAGTAAATCCATGATAAAGTTCATCTATTTTTTGTTGTGGTGTTAGATTACTATTATGCAGGTATTGCTTTTCCACTGCTGACACAGATTCACCACTATAAAAAGCTTGCTGAGAGATGGCTGTATCTATTGGCCTTTTGGTTTCTGTTAAGAGGTCATGGTGATCTGCAAATCTGCTTGTGTTCATTGGCCAAACTGACTTTAAATTGGAGGAGCAGGTCCTAGAACAAGTAAATATATTTAATTACAACTTAGGTTTTAAATGACTTTATTTCCTTAGTGGAGAAGGTAGGACAGGTTTTCAAAACATTTATATCGCCTCACTGCCCCATTATCTATCTAATCCTTTCTAATTCTGACTTATAAACAACTATTACATCCAAATAATTTTCTATCACTTGAAATGTGTCACATGCTACATAAATATTCATTTTAATCTTAATATGTCTACAGTATACTTTCCCAAGAGGCATTAACTAAGGCCTGAGGCTGGTGACTGCATGATCTTGCATCAATTTATTTATCTATAATAAGCAGAAAACAAAATAAGTTTTTCCTTTAATTAGGTTATTATATAATACAAAAATGTTGTTGACTGCAATTTTTTAAATGAAAAAGATGTACTTTGCTGAAACTATTACTGAAATTAAAATATTTTAATTGGTTACATGTGTGCTGCATATTTCCCTATCTATGAAATAGGGCATTTGGGTAATATGGCTTCCACACCCCCAAAAACAATCAAAGTGTATTTTAAAAATTTTTACCATATGAATAAAGCCCATACATATTTCTGCATAGCAGTAATGATAGTTTTTTTCTTTGGGATATATCTATAAAAGCTCTTTGGAATTTATACTCTTTAAGCCAAACTTTAGCTCATAAACTCGAGGGAAATAGCTCTGAATTATGCAAGAATAATTTTCCAAATGAAAGTTCTTAATAGTAAATTAAATTTTAGTATGAAACTTCCATTGTATGGTAAGTACCTCACCAAAATCAAGGCTGTTAGATACAAATATGTGAATTAAGATGTCTATTGTCAGACAATCCTTTATTAAGTAAAAATACAGTAATCTAGTAAAAGCCTACTATATACCATATGGCTTATATAATATACTAACCCCTCAGCAAAATATGGCTGTGACTTATCTTGTTCTTCCAAAATATTAGACACAAGTCCATATAAGTCTGTTTCACTGCCATAGTCATTTCTTTCCGTTTGAATCCTAAAAATAAATGAATATCACATGTAAATTCTTTTCCTCATGCTGAAATACAATATATTGATTTCTATTTCCAGACTTATCATACTATTATTTTTCTATAAAATATCTGGGTTGGATTTATATCATCATTTCAAATAAAGAGGGAACAAGGAACTCAAGAATATTTTCCACGTTAGCATAGTGCCTATGCTGTGTTTCTCCTTCGTTTCAAATCCTATGTCTAGTTCACAATGTATGCTTAACTCTTATTTCTCCAAAACACATGCTATTCATTTTAGGTTCCAAGATATAAATCTCTAACCTATGATGTTTTAGACAGACTTGGCACCATGGCTGCTTCTAAAAGCGTATCTGTCCCATTATACATTATTCCATCAACACTTGCTCAGTTTCTTCATTTGTGATTTGAAAACCATATGAATCTGCTGCTCTATTTTTATGACTCTTTAGACCAAATGTTGGGTTTAAAAAGTGAAATGAGATATGGTCATCCTAGATACCACACCAATATTGCAGTTGTCCCTTAAATGTAACCGATTTGTGGGCTATCCCAAATCCTTACTAAAGTAACCAGAGCTCCATGTACCTGAAATCGTATCTTGTGACTAACACTGTCTAAATAATACAAAATGTAAAAACCACAAGGAGACTGAAATTAGTGCCTTTTTACCTCCTATGTATTTAAAGTAATTTGTTCCTAGAAGTAATATGTTGCTTTAGGTTGTAACTTCTTGTTTTCTCATACTTTATTTTTAACATTTCACAGTGTTAGGACATTTTAGAAATAAAAACACCTTATATTTGCATAACACTCAAACATTTCATTGATTTTCATAACATAGGATGGGCAGGTATTAGTAATCATTAAGCTACTGAATGAGCATTTGAGATTTTAAGAAACTTGTATTTTGCAAGTGCATACGATTTGCCAAACTGTCCACTTGCTGAACAAGTGGTCTGCCTACAAGTCTAATGCTTTTTCCACTATGTTGTGTTATTTCAAAAAGATTCAATGTAAAGTTTTTTTGGATAATAATATATTAGTATATATCTAAAAAAAATTCAACGTAATATATACTAAACTATTAATAGTTGTTATTGGGAAGTGTTAAAAGTTAAGGTGAACTTCTGCTTTCTTTTGTATATTTCTGTAAAGTCTGAATTTTTTCAATGAACATAGATCAACTTAAAAAATATTTTTGTAGAGGGCGCCTGGTTGGCTCAGTCGGTTAAGCGACTGCCTTCAGCTCAGGTCATGATCCTGGAGTCCCGGGATCAAGTCCCGCATTGGGCTCCCCGCTCAGCGGGGAGTCTGCTTCTCCCTCCAACCCTCCCCCCTCTCATGTGCGTGCTCTCTCTCTCATTCTCGCTCTCTCAAATAAATAAATAAAAATCTTTAAAAAAATATTTTTGTAGAATTATATTAGTCTTTCTAATAAAATCACTATTTCATAGAACTTACCAATTTTCAAATTTTTAACATTTAAAAAAAATTTAAAGTAATTTCTAGGGGCGCCTGGGTGACGCAGTGATTTAGGAGACCAACTCTTGGTTTCAGCTCAGGTCGTGATCTCAGGGTGGTGAGATCGAGCCCCATGCTGGGGTGCGGAACCTGCTTAAGATTCTCTCCCTCTCCCTCTGCCCCTCCTGCTTGTTCTCTCGCTCTAAAAATAAATAAATAAATAAATCTTTTTAAAAAAAGTAATCTCTACACCCAACATGAGGCTTGAACTCACAACACTGAGATCAAGAGTCGCATGCTCTACCAACTGAGTCACTTAAAAATTTTATTAATTAAAAAATATTAAAATTGGGGAGCCTGGCTGGCTCAGTCAATGAAACATGTGGCTCTTGATCTCAGGGTCCTGAGTTTGAGCCCCACCCTGGGCACATAATTTCTTAAAAAAAAAAAAAAGAATAAACATATAAGATTTTTAAATAATTATTTTCCACTTAAGCTAAAGATGTATCTACCTCTATCAACTGCTCCCTTATATACAATTAAAATAAAGGTAGATGGCATTCCCTTAGGCTTCTCTTTGCAACAGGCTCCCATAATATCCTATACTTTTTCTTTTAAACCTCACTATACTTGTGGCCAGCAAGTCATCATCATCATCATTATTGTAAGATCTATAACGGTAGGGATAATATTTGCCGTGTTAATTCTAGTATCCCCAAAAGGAGAGATCTGGCATAGAGTAGGCCTTTATTATTAATGGAATCAAAAAATAACTAAAAGTATCTTATATTTGATAAAATCCCGTTTGTTGTATACTTGTGAAGGAAATAAATACTGAAAATTTAGAACTGGATGAAAAAAATCAATAAAAAATTATAACTCATTTATATAAGCTATCCTTAGAAAAAGGAATTTAAGATTTACTCACTAAGTGTTGCCTCTAATGAATAAAAAAAAGTAATGAGCTAAAAATTATATACACAAAACTGCCTAGTTTAGGGCTTCTAAAAGTTTAATAAACATAGAATTGTAATGCCATGACATTAAAGTGCTGATATAGGGAACAAACAGCTAATACAACTGGGTTCCTATGTAATCAAACTTAAAATCTGATTTATTAATTTACCTGTTCTTTACATTGATCTGAGAATTAGAAGGCTGTTTAATATCATCTCCATAAGTAGACCATGGTGTATAGAAAAGTGAAGAATCTACAGAACTTGAATATTCTGTTGATGAAGCAAGTGGAGTACAGGTTTGCCGTAGGTCAACACTGTCTTCACTCTGAAATTTTAAAGACATGTTTGCATATCAGACACTTCAAAATTACACTTATTACAGAATATTAGTGAAATAATAAGAAATTAGAGGAAATAACACATGCGTAAGAGCTGGAAGACTTAAAATCTACACTTAGCCACTCAAGCTTGTTTTCTACTAGGGGTTGGTGAATTTTTTCTGTAAAGGGCCAGATAATAAATATTTTAGGGTTTTCTAGCTGTTATGGTCTCTGTTGAAACTCCTCAGTTCTGCTATTCTAGCACCAAAGCAAACTACAGACAACATGTAAAGGGTATAGCTGTGTTCCAGTAAGATTTTGTTTACACAATCAGGCACTCGGCGGATCTGATCTGTACTTGTTGCTTATCCCTGGTATGAAACACCTACAATTACTGCACTTCTTTTTTGAACAGATGAGCATTGTGTGGACACTAGCAGTGTTATTTTCAAGAAATTATTTGCAAAATTCTAATGCCCCCAATCTGTTAAAAAAGTGAATGTCATTTATTTATATAGAATTTTCAAAGAAATTCCACATAACATATTCATTCAACTTTGTGACATGAATACTCTATTTTAAAAAGAGGGAAACTAAGGCTACAGGTTACTGAGCAGATAGGTGACAAAACTAAACCCAAACTCAAGGCCTTACTCCTACCGTAGGACCTTTTATTTAATTTTTTCTATAGGACCTTTTAAATAATATCTTCAATTTTCAGCCTAGTTTCTATTTCCAAGAGATATTATAAAGATGATGATACATAAAATTTTAGAATTTTAAATCTCTTTAGAAATTTAAAGGCTATTATTACAATTAGAAGAAAAATACAAGCTCGTTTTTCTTTTTTTGTGAATACTTCTATAATGAACTTTGAGTAAATAAGGTAAAAAATTTGAATTTTAAGCTTTTATTGATTTAAAATACTGCCTCGTGGGGCACCTGGGTGGCTCAGTTGGTTAAGCGTCTGCCTTCAGCTCAGATCATGATCCCAGGGTCCTAGGAAAGAGCCCCACATTGGGCTCCTTGCTCAGCGGGGAGCCTGCTTCTCCCTCTCCTTCTGCCCGTCGCTCCCCCTGCTTGTGCCTTCTCTCCCTCTGTCAAATAAATAAATGGAATCTTTAAAAAAATAAAAATAAAATAAAATACTGCCTCTTTCCAAAAGGGATGTTCAGTGAAAATAATTTTAGATACTTAAAATAGAATGAATTTAACAAATTATATAAAGATTAAACTTAGATGTATTTTATTCTAGAAAATGCTTCTTTAAAGAAGTCTGAAAGTATAGATTCACAATTTTTAACTCTCCAAATGAAACCTGAGATGTAATAACTATAAATATCCAGACATAGTAGAAATGGTATTTTCTTATAAATCCAGAGAAAATATAATCCTGACTGAAAATATTTCCTAATTGCTTTTATACTCTTAATCAAAATTTATATAAAGAGAGAAGACATAGTTAGATCAAAGAATTCTAAATTTTTGTTCATCATAGACATAATTGAAATATGTCTTTAAACATATAACAGAGTTTATACTATACCAAAAAATATGAAAATCTCTTCCAATCACCCATCCTTAAGAATCTCAAATATTTTACAACCATTTGTTTAAATTCTGGTTATGACTGCTATTTGAAAACTACACATTATAATTGTCTTATTTATATACATCACGCTGACTATTCTGAAGCTGCGGAAACCAAGGTACCAAAGTAATTTTGCTAAGTGTGTCACTAAAAAAATACTTTTCCAGAATTTCTTAGTTAGCAATAACTTTTACAAAGGCTTCTATCTTTAGAACCTTTCATAATTTTATTCCTTTTCTGGAGATTTTATCATAGGCTCACCTTAACTCTCTTTTAGGTGTGAAACATCCAAAGTGATATAAGTAATTGTTCATCTTTTTAAGATAGTGACTTAAAAGAAGTATTTTCAGATTATGCAATATCAAACAAGATATACACTATTTGAAACTAACTGTATTTTAAGAGCATTCTTTCGTTTTACATTTTAAAGTAAGATTTGACGATTAGAAAAATTAACTCCTTTTGTAAGATTGATTTCAATTTTGTATTCTAGGATAAAAGCAGCAGCTAAAGTAACGTGGTGGATTCAAACATAATTATACTTTAAATATCTGGATCCTTTTCAGTTAAAACATTTATGCGAATTAAATATGCAAATGCTTGGGGATGCATATTAATCAGTCTAAATAAACTGCAAAATGTATCACTTATATCCTTGCTATAGTTAATTGATTGAAATTAGATCCAAGTAAATTTTAGAAGCTGTATAAACATTATAGAGAACAGTGGAATGCTGGTCTTGGCAGTGAAAAGACCTGTGTTCCACTTGGGTTTTGTCACTTAAAGCACGAATCAAGCTCTCTGAGCCTCAGTTTCTCAGTCTGTACACTAGATATAATACTATACAAAGTTGTATTATGGATTAAATAAAATTATTTATTTTGGGATATTGTTATAATTAAAAGTATAACAATACCAACACTGATGTCCCGGTTAAATAATTTCAAATGAAAACGACTTACACACCCTAAGCCTAATTTAGTATGATTAATAAAACTAAATGTTTTAGGTGAGGTGAAAGGCAGCATGTCATCTAAGACACAGTTAAGGCCAGAAAATGAAGGAGTACAGAAAAATTTCACCTTCAAATGATCAAAAGTATGTTTATGCTGACTTGCTTGCAATAAATGCTTGAAGGAAAAACTATTTTATGGTCTTACTAAGTAAACAGGGATTTTCTTACATTTCTGGCCTCATGTTACACTGAGAACAAAATGATAACAAGAATCAATGGAAAAATCTTCCTCAACTTGTTTTCAAAGCAAAATATGTATTGTGCAGACTCGACTGAAAATGTTACCGGCTGAGAGAAAGAAAAGGAAGAAAGGGGAACAAAGAAAGAAAGAAAATGTTACTGGCTTTTTGGTCCTAAACTTGGAGAAATTTATTTTCTTTAAAGATTTTATTTATTTATTTGACACAGAGAGAGAGAGAGCACAAGCAGGCAGAGCAGCAGGGAGAGGGAGAAGCAGGCTCTCAGCTGAGCCGGGAGCCCGACGTGGGGCTCGACGTGGGGCTCGATCCCAGGACCCTGGGATCATGACCTGAGCTGAAGGCAGACGCTTAAGCGACTGAGCCACCCAGGCGCCCTAAAGTTGGAGAAATTTTAACAGCTAAGTGAATGGGCCCAGGTAAACGACTGTGATTTCGAAAAAAATCCTCTAACAAAGGATGGACCTGCGATCTGTAGCAATCATAGAAGGAAGTGGAGCCAGTCAGCATCACGCTGTTGAACACATCCGTTAGTCTACTGCTGGGGTCCGCACCGAGGTTCCAGCAGCGATTCGCACCTCCACGGAACGCTACCTTGGGCTGCACAAGACAGGGGTGGGAAGCGGGAGAGGCATCACGCAGTGCAAAGCCACGGCCGGAACGGCGGACGGCTGTTGCGCCGCCACTGTTCGCGCACCTCAACTCGGAATCCACTCCGAGGACACCGATCCCGGGGATTCCCTCTCTGCCTTCCCGCCATCTGCCCGCCGACCCCAAGGCGCGGCCCTCGACGGCCCTGACAGGCCCACCACGCCCGCGGCCACCCTGTCGAGCCTCAGCGCCGCGACCGCCCGACGTGGAGGAGGCGACGGCAGCTGGGGCGTCGCGGCCACTGCAGCCCCTGCAGCCCCTACGGTCTGTCCTGTCAGCCCGCGCCGAGGTCCCCCCAAGCCCGGGCCCGCCGGCCGCCGCCCGCCCCTGCCCCGCGGCCCGGGTGCCCCGTCGGGGCTTCTCCCCGGGGACCTGCCCTCTCCCGCACGGCCGCGGTCTGCTCAGAGAACCGCGTCTGGGGACGCGCCCGCTCCTCTGCTGCTCCTCACCGTCGCCATCCTCCGAGCCCGGCCGCCTCCCAGACGCTGACCGTCCCCACCGGTTACCTCAAGTCCCTCCCTCAGGCCTGGAGGGTGAGGGGCCGGGCAAGTGTCTCCGCCTCTCACCTCCATGGGGCCCCCCAGCCCCTCCTGGACTAGGTACAGCTCCTGGGGCACGGGGGTGAGGGGGGCGTCGAGGCCCGGCTCCCTCAGCCCGCACCCCGCCGCTGCAGCCGCCGCCGCCGCCGCCGCCGCCGCCGCCGCCGGCCCGGGCGCTGCCTGGAGCTGGTCTGTGGGGGGGGGGGGGCCGGAGCGGGGAGGGAGGGGCGGGGGGAGAGGCCGTTACATTGCCTACCCCTCGCTCGCGACCCGGCACGCTACCCGCCCCACCGGCCTGCCCCGCCCCGCCCCGCCCCGCCCCGCCCCACCCCACCCCACCCCACCCCACCCCACCCCACCCCACCCCACCCCCTCGTGTGAGGCCCGCCCCCCGCTTCGCACCTCCTCATTGGCCCGCTGCCCAACCAATAGGCAACCTCCTCCAGTGCCTGTTACCCCCAGAGACAAGGCCAAAAAGGAGCCGTTAGCTGACCTCGCTCCTCCGTAGCTTCTGAGCCTTTCCCGCTCAAAGTAAGCCTGTTCGGGATTGGCCCTGACTGGCAAGCAGCCGCCCGATGATTGGCTAATAGGGCAGCAGGGGGGCGGGGCGCGGGAGGTGAGGAAGGAGCGCGGGCCTACCCGATAGGAGAAGTGATGGAAGTGGTCGGAAGATATGAGAAGTCGCTCAGCAACTGGCTGTTAATCCTAAACCTAACGCTGCGCGCCTTGTGCATTTCATTTTTGTCCCTTGGTCCCTCCCCTAACTCCCAGAATCCTTTGGAGGGGCCAAGAGAATAATAGACGTGCTTATTTACGGAAAGCGAGGAACCCGTTATGGAATTGGGTGTGTTGTTGGGACCCCCGCACCCCTTCCGAGGGAGAGCCGCGCTCTGTTCTAGGCCCCAGGCCACTACGAGGGTGAAGGCGTTTTGGTGTTAATGTAACTCTTGAACAAAGTTCACGCTGACCTGCACCAGACAAGCCATTTATGTGGGCAGTCCCATTTGGAGATAGGATAGTCTCAGAGAAATGCTAAATGTGGGCATTGAAATATTGAAGATGAGAATCATAAACGCTGCAAACGCCTTTAAGGTGTTTATGTTTAAAATCAAAACTTGAGAAGCTCTCTGTAAAGTGGAAGATGTTCTTTTAATTCAAAAGCAAATGGAGATAGTATAGGGGGACAAGTTTTATTGGCCCATACTGTCCCGGGAGTGAATTTGGACGTCTACCCAGCTTTGATTTGAGAAGGCTGACCAGGTGAGGTGGCTGTACCAATTACATTTCTTTCCCTACTTCACCCTTAAAGTTGCTGATGTGGAGCTCATTCTCCCCTTGCTGGAAGGAGTTCTGTACCCTCTTCCCTCCCCTATTGTACCCCAGAGAAGTTTGAAAAAGTATGAATCCTCGTATGTATCTTTTTTGTTGTAATAAGACATACATAAAATTTACCATTTTAGTCATTTTCAAGTGTACAATTCAGTAGGGTTAAGTACATTCATAATGTTGTGCAACCATCACCGCTATACATTTCCAGATAATTTTCATTATCTCAAACAGAAACTCTGTACTCAATAAACAATAACTCCCTATTTCCTCTCCCCCATCCACTGATAACCTCAATACTAATTTCTGTCACTAGATTTTGCCTATTCTAGGTACCTCACATAAGTGGAATCATAAAATATTTGTCCCTTTGTGACTGTCTTATTCATTAGCAATGTCATGGTTCATCAATATTTTTGCATGTGTCAGAACTTCATTCCTTTTCTTGGCTGAATCATATTCCACTGTACATGTAAACCACATTTTGTTCATCCATTTATCTGTTGATGGACACTTGGGATGTTTTCACTTTTTCACTATTGTGAATAATGTTGCTCTGAATATTAGTACACAAGTACTGATTTTTTTTTTTTAATTCTTTTGGGTATATACCTTAGAGTGGAATGGGTCAAAAGGTGATTCTGTTTAACATTTTGAGGAACACCAAACTGTTTTCCATAGCATCTGCACCATTTATAGTCCCATCAGCAATGCACCATGGCAATTTTTCCACTTGTTGTTTTCCTTTTTTTAAAAGAATAATAGCCATTTTGGAGTGTGTTTTGCAGTGTCTCATTGTGCTTTTGATTTGTGTTTCCCTATGACTAATGATTTGAAGCATCTCTTCATATGCTTATTGGCCATTTGTATATTTTCTATGGAGAAATATCCAGGTCCTTTGCTCATTTTTTGAGACTGTACTATCTTGTTTAGTATTGATATAGCTTGTTTTGGAAATGAAGGTTATAGGGAAATTTAACACTCCATTGAACTCAAGTGAACACATTGCTAAAGGGAACACTTTGGTTATGGAGCAGGGCAAGTATTTTGTATGTAGGTAGTTCTTTCAGCTCTTTTATTTCTTTTTTGGGAGATCTCATTTTGGATGTGTATGTTGGGGGGAGGATTGGGTTCACAATCTTACCCAAAGATATATACAGACCTCAGATTAAAATGAGAAGTAGTTATGGGGCACCTGGGTGGCGAAGTCAGTTGAGTGTCTGACTGTTGGTTTCGGCTCAGGTCGTGATCTCAGGTGGTGAGATCAAGTCCCATATAGGGCTCTGCACTCCACGAGTAGTCTGCTTGAGATTCTCTCTCCCTCTCCCCTTTTCCAACCCACCGCGGGAGTGCATGTGCATATGCTATCTCTTTCAAATAAATAAATAAATAAATAAATAAATAAATAAATAAGAGGGGTGCCTGGGTGGCTCAGTCAGTTAAGCATCCAACTTTTGGTTTTGGTTCAGGTCACGATCTCAAGGTCTGGGGATCAAGCCCTGCATTGGGCTCTGTGCTCAGTGCAATGACTGCTTGTTCCTCTCTCTGCTCCTCCCCATGCTTGCTTGCTCTGTCTCTAAAATAAAGAAATAAAAATCTTTAAAAAAATGAGAAAGATGGGGCACCTCGGTGGCTCAGTCATTTGAGAGTTCTGGGATCGAGCCCTACGCCAGGCTCCTTGCTCAGTGGGGAGCCTGCTTCTCCCTCTCCCTCTGCTGCTGCCCTTGCTTGTGCTCTCTGTCAAATAAATAAATAAAATCTTTAAAAATAAATAAGTAAAAAATGAGAAGGAGTTAGAAATACATAATTGTTTATTTAAGATTTTATTTATTTATTTGACAGAGAGAGACACAGCGAGAGAGGGAATACAAGCAGGGGAGTGGGAGAGGGAGAAGCAGGCTTCCCGCGGAGCAGGGAGCCTGATGCGGGGCTCCATCCCAGGATCCTGGGATCATGACCTGAGCTGAAAGCGGACGCTTAACGACTGAACCACCCAGGCGCCTCATACATAATTGTTTTATGTATTCTTTGCCTTCATCTGAATTTAAAAGTTTTCTGGGGAAATCGTGACCTTCTTTCTCCATTTATTGACTATTCCTATATAGGAGCAAACATAAAAGAGTTTGATTTCATAAGATTGATCACATTTCAGTAACCTTGGTCCATCTCAGAATGATGGTGCCCTGAAGTAACAAACTCATTTTTTTCCCTTGCTATTTTGGGAGTATTTAAGTGAATCTGAATTTATGATTGGATTTTAAAAATAAGAATATTCTTTGAGGGGCGCCTGGGTGGCTCATTTGGTTAAGCGTCTGCTTCCAGCTCAGGACATGATCTCAGGGTCCTGGGATCAAGCCCTGCATTGGGCTCCCTGCTCAGCGGGGCGTCTGCTTCTCCATCTTTTTCTCCCCCAGCTTGTGCTCGCTCTCTCTCAAATAAATAAATCTTTTTTTTTAAAAAGAACGTTCTTTGATATAACTAGGAACAATTTAAACCCATTCCATCCTTAAGAATTAGTGCAGAATGCACACTTCTCCAAAATATATAAGGTTAGGTTTTTTTTGTTTTTGTTTTGCAACTCTGGGAGACAATGTACAATGTGGTACTCTTCAGTTACATTAGTGAAGCCTTTTTTATACTTTTACACATGCTTAAACATTTTGTTTTGTAACAAAAATAATCAGTTTCATTGAAAAAAGTCAGTCTGTCCCCTAGAAATGTTTTGTGTGATAAAATAAATAGGATTTCATTATTCTCCCAACTAAAACTTCAAGTTCAAATAAAATATGTATTTTTGAAAGTTCAAAGTATATCAGGGGCACAATCTCAATGCCAGAGAGAACTCTGAATTAATTCTTCATAGAAAGCAATCATATAATTCCAAGTAAGTATATAATCAAATCACTGCAGGATTACTGTATATGCTCACATCTATGTTAAATGAATTGCTTTTCCAGTTTCCTAATGGACTAGTGGTCCAACAACTTCAATGCACCTACCTCAGTTCAAGCCATGCAATTCTTTATAGGATTCTCTGACTTGAGGGATTCAATTATCTTAATTATACCTACTGAAATTAACTGGACTTCCATATATGGTTTCTCAACCCCTAATCGTTGTTGGAAGAGTGGAAATGTATTGAGGAAATTTAACTCAAAATTGGAGCTGGGAAAACATGAAGGGAAGGCTTTCACACCTTACTACCCCTCCTCCTGGCTTGCTCCCTCCAGCAGGAGGAAAGATTTTCTCTCAGCCCAGCAACAGCAAGCTGCCCTCACCTGCAGCCAATGAAAGAGGCTGCCCCCACTTCAAACTCTCATTTTCCTCCAATGAACTTTTGTTCAAAACATACCTCCCAACTGGGTGGCTCAGTCAACTGACTTTGGCTCAGGTCATGATCTGGGGTCTCAGGATTGAGCCCTCTGTTGGACTCTGCACTCAGCGGGGAGGCTGTTCCTCCCTCTCCTTCTGCCCCTCCCCCCGGCTTGTGTGCATGCGCACGCGCGCGCGCGCTCTCTCTCTAATAAATAAAATCTTAAAAAACAAAACAAATCCCTTCAAACTTTCTCCTTACCTCTGTAGAAGGACCTCTCCCACTTTGTTGCCAGGACTTGCCTGTGGTTGGCCATAGTTTGCTTGTCCTGAATTGCAGTTTTTCTGCTCTTCCCCCAAAAAACTCTCTTTTCCGGCTGAATCGCTTACCTTTTTCTTTTAAAAAGGTTGACAGAAGCCTTACAAAGTGCTCTTTATTAGAGCTGTTTGAAACTACTCCCTTTTTTCAGTAATTAGTGTTTTTCTGGTTCTCTAGCTAATGCTTGTTTGTTCGTTTATTTATTTATTTATTTTAGGTAGGTAGGAAGTAAACTTGTTTCTGCTTTAACCTTTCTAGTTTGACAGGGTTCCAGGTCACTCTATCTTAATTTGTGTTCCAGGAAACTTGCAGGTTTCCACTTAGCTTGAGATGGGACCCTGAAAAATTTATACATTTACCTTTGCTGAATAAGTATTTCTGCTTGGGGTGTGGGGAGATTCTTGAGTTGATTAATATTTATCAGATGTAATATTAATGTGCATTTCCTATGGCAAACTCTTCCATCCCTTCAAAGATAACAGTCTTTCTCATCTTATTTATATTTTGGTCTTCTTCTATGTATAATTTTTTTTTAAGATTTTTAAAAATTTATTTATTTTTACAGAGAGAGAGCACAAGCAGGGGGAGTGGCAAGCAGAGGGAAAGGGAGAAGCAGGCTCCAGATGTGGGATTCGATCCCAGGACCCTGGGATCGTGACCTGAGCCAAAGGCAGTTACTTAACCAACTGAGCCACCCAGGGGCCCATAACTTTATTTCTTGAATATAATGGAGTGTATATTTGATTTTTAAGCTGATGAATTGACATTGAACTGGGGTTTTCACTGTAAAATGAAAAATTCTGAATATCTCTATTTCATGGCCCTCCAAAACTGAGTTTCTATTTCTCAATGTTTGTTTGGAACCAGATGTTAGAAAAGGTTCACAGAAGAGTGCCGCCAGAAAAAGACATCTTTTAAAGATGTCTTTAGAAATTTCTTTTAGGCCTTTAGGGGCGCCTGGGTGGCTCAGTCGTTAAGCGTCTGCCTTTAGCTCAGGTCATGATTCTGGGGTCCTGGGATTGAGCCCCACATCGGGCTCCCTGCTCAGCGGAAAGCCTGCTTCTCCCTCTCCCACTCCCCCCCGGCTTGTGTTCCCTCCCTTGCTGTGTCTTTCTCTGTCAAATAAATAAGTAAAATCTCTAAAAAAAAATTTCTTTTAGGCCTTTAAGTTTCTCCTGAATTTGAGGGATCCCCAGATTATATAATGAAGGATCTTGTGACACAATGGACCAGAAAACAGCTTCTTAAAAAAAAAAAAATTAAGATCCAGAGTTTTAATTTAGGCCACAGAGTTCAAGAAGTTATGAAGGCGTCCATTTTTAAAGTTCTATCAAAACTTTGTGTTTTGTGACATACCTCTAAAAGTAAGCTTCCTTCCCAAGGGTAATTAAGTTAAAAGACCATTCATGAAAGGGATGGTTTCCAGATTGGATGATTATATGCCCTTAAGGTGGGAAATAAATTCTGTATTTATAGAATCTTCCTGAAAACTCACAGCTCACCTGTTACAATCTTTAACCAGCCTAAATGTCTATATTGTTTTATCTGCTTTATTTTCTAGTTGAGCAGTCTTAAGATACTCTGAGAGGACCTACCTATAGGTTCAATCTGAAAATTGGATTGTTTTATAAATCACTGTGTTAAATAATGGGACTCTGCATCTTTATCAGATTGTCAGAGCCTGGATATAGCCATTTCATTGCAAAAACTTTTAAAACCTGCTTAGGTTCTGAGCTGGCCCCTAATCAGGCAGGATTCTACAGGCCATCTGTCCCCAGGGCACCTACAAAGTTGAAACCTGGTAAAGCTATTTCACTGACTCCTGGAGAGCAGAGTATGGGAGGTTTACCCAGTTGTAAGGCTCTACTTCCCTTTCAAGGTCCTTACTTCTGATCTGGAGTCCTACTGCTTGTCCAGCTGGATGATCTCCTTTTTTTTTTTTTTTAATAGACCTTATTTTTTAGATCAGTTTTAGATTCACAAGAAAATTGAATGGAAAGGACAGAGTCCCCATATACTCCCTTCCCCCCCACGTACAACCTTCCTCATGATCAATATCCTGCACCAGAGTGGTACATTTGTTACAACTGATGAATTTACATTGACACAACATTATCAGTCAAAATCCATAGTTTACAGAAAGGTTCACTCTTACGGTTGTACATTCTGTGGGTTTTGACAAATGTTAATGATGTGTATTTACCATTATGTATACAGAAAAGTTTCACTGCCCTAAAAATACTCTGTGCTCCACTTATTCATTCCTCCGTCTCTCCTAACCCCTGGTGACCACTAGTGTTTTTACTGTCTCCATATTTTGCCTTTTCCACAACGTCATATATTTGGAATCATTCAATAGGTAGCCTTTTCAGATTGGCTTCTTTCACCTAGTGATATGCATTTAGGTTCTTCCATGTCTTTTCATGGCTTGATAGCTCATTTCTTTATAGCACTGAATAATATTCCATGTCTGGATGTGCCACAGTTTATACATTCACCTACTGAAGACATCTTGGTTGCTTCTAAGTTATGAATGAAGCTGGTGTAAACACTCATAAGCAGCTTTTTGTGTATACATGTCTTCAGCTCATTTGAGTAATTATCAAAGAGTGTGATTGCTGGATTATACAGTAAAAGTATGTTTAGTTTTGTAGTAAGTAGCCAAATTGTCTTCCAAAGTGGCTGTGCCATTTTGCATTCCCACCAACAATGAATTAAGAGTTCCTGTTGCTCAACATCCTCAACAGCATTTGGTGTTGTCGGTGTTTTTAATTTTGGCCATTCTAATAGGTGTGTAATGGTATCTCATTTTTTGACATTTTTTTACCTCTTGCTTGTACATATTCTTGGTTCCTAATTGCTTCTCTACTTTTTCTTTTTTTTCTTTTTGTTTTTATTATTTATTTGGGAGAGAGAGTGCAAGAGAACACAAGCAGGGGGAGCATCAGAGGCAAAGGGAAAAGCAAGCTGAGTAGGGAGCCTGAACCAGGAATAGATCTCAGGACCCTGGGATCATGACCTGAGCTGAAGGCAGACGCTTAACCAACTGAGCCACCCAGGCGCCCCGCTTCTCTACTTTTTCTTACTGCTTAGCTTCTAAATAAGTTGTTCTCAAAGCGTGGTCTCCAGATCAACATCAGCACCACCTAGGAACTTATTAGAAATGAAGTTTGGGGGGCACCTAGGTAGCTCACAGTGGGTTAAGTATCTGCCTTCGGCTCAGGTCATGATCCCAGGGTTCTGGGATGGAGCCCCACATCGGGTTCCCTGCTCAACAGGGAGCCTGCTTCTCTGTCTTCCTCTGCTCCTCCCCCACACTCCTGCTCTCTCTCTCTCTCTCAGATAAATAAATAAAATCTTTTTCTTTAAAGTTAAAAAAAAAAGAAATGGAGTTTGGGGGCCTTGCCCAAACCTACTGAATGAAAGATCTGTATTTTAACAGCCTTCCGAGTGATTCTGACGTAAACTAAAATTTGAAAACACTGTTCTAGACCTTCACTGTTCAACATGATAGTCTCCAGACATAGGTAGTTATTGAACTCTTGGAATATGGCTAGAATGAATTAAGATATCTTATAAATGTAAAATACACCCCATATTTTGAAAACTTAGCGTGAAAAAAAGAAAAAGTAAAATATCTTATTGGTAATTTTTATATTGACAACATTGAAATTAATTTTGGATATATTGGGTTAAAGAAAATACGTTATTAAAATTACTTTCACCCAGGGCGCCTGGGTGGCTCAGTTGGTTAAGCGACTACCTTCGGCTCAGGTCATGATCCTGGAGTCCCGGGATCGAGTCCCACGTCAGGCTCCCTGCTCAGCGGGGAGTCTGCTTCTCCCTCTGACCCTCTTCCCTCTCGTGCTCTCTATCTCTCATTCTCTCTCTCTCAAATAAATAAATAAAATCTTTAAAAAAAATTACTTTCACCTGTTTCTTTTTAGTTTTGACATAGGGTTACTAGAAAATTTTAGTTACATTCATAGCTCTCATTATATTTCTGTTAGACAGCATCATTCTAGACTGTGAGTCTGCAAACTATGGCCTGGGGGCTACATCTGGCCTACTGCCTGTTTTTATATGGCCCATGAGTTAAGAATGGTTTTAAATTTTTAAGTGGTTGAAAATAAATTTTACAAAAGAATGATATTCCAGGACCTGTGAAAATTATATGTATTTAAGTTTCATTGTCCATAAATAAAGTTTTATTGGAATATGGGTACACTCATTTATTTTTGTATTGTCTATGGTTGCTGTTCCTCTATAGCAGGAGAAAACTAGCTATGGCAAGGCAAGAACCCTATGGCCTACAAGTATAAAATATTTACTATCTGGCCTTTTACAGAAAATATAGGCTAAACCCTATTCTAGACTGTCAGCTTCCACATACTATCTAGGAGAAGACCCTACTTTTAACTTGCCCCTGCTCTTTGTTCCCAAACTTTGCTTAGCTATTAGGCCCAACTCCTTGACCCCTACCACCCAAATCTCAGTGGTATTTTGGAGTTGCAAGATTTTGCACAGAAACTTTTTTTTTTTTGAGCCCAACACAGGGCTTGAACTCATGACCCTGAGATCAAGACCTGAGCTGATACCAAGAGTCAGATGCTTACGTGACTGAGCCACCCAGGTGCCCCCTGGAGTTACAAGATTTGAGCTATGCATTATTTAGGCTATAAAGAGGTAGGCCAAAAATGTTCTTGCCTTCTAAACTGCACAAGGAAGTATGAACCCAGCAAAAAGGAACAGATAAATGTTTAATAGCTTCTTTCTCCAAACACAGGGCCTTCCTTCTTTTATTTATTTGTCTGTTTGTTTGTTTATTATTTTATTTATTTATTTGAGAGAGAAAACAAGCGGAGGTGGGGGAAGGAGCAGAGGGAGAGGAAGAAGCAGACTCCCTGCTAAGCAGGGAGCCCGATGCGGGGCTCAATCCCAGGACCTTGAGATCATGACCTGAGCCGAAGGCAGACACTTAACCGACTGAGCCACCAGGTGCCCCATTCTTTTTTTTTTTTTTTTAAGATTTTATTTATTTTATCTGGGTGGGGGAGTGGGGCAGAGGGAGAGGGAGAGAGAGAATCTCAAGCCGACGCTGCACTGAGAGCAGACAAAAGTTGGACATTTGACTGAGCCACCCAGGCACCTCTGGGGCCTTCCTTCTTCTTAAGGACAAGAGAACCCAGGATTGATAGTTCCATCAAATTGAGAGGTAAGCTAAACTGAGGTAAGCAAATTAACTAGTCTCTTTCTTTCATAACTCAGCAACAGCTCTTGAATTAAAACTCTCATTCTCTCTGTGCAGCTTATGCCTACTCTCAGCCAGTTTAGTTGGCTTCTGCAGCACCTTGTTCTGCCAGATATATTGTGGAAATCATTATGATGGTTTTTTCCACTCCGGTGAAGCAGACGTCTGGATCCCTTTGTGAGCCTCTCTTGATCCTTATTCCCTACCACCTGTACCAATATGCAACCAAAGTCTTGTTGGCTCAATGAATTTTTATGGTCTCATTTTATAGGATCCCCAAAGAAGAGAAGTATGGCTGTGGTTTCCAGAATGTTAATTGGTAACAGTTCTTGGCAACAGTGCTCTTCCTGGCTTTCCCTCTTTAACCTGCTCCTTCCACGCATAATAATATCATTCCTTAGATTGGTACCAGTCTGGAGTTTCTCTCTCACTCATTCTCTCCCTCCCTCTCTCTCTTTTTCTGTCTCTCCCCACACCCACAGGCCCTTCATTCCTTTTTTCCTTGCTCTACTGATAATACCTAGGACTACTTAACTTTCTAATATAAGCTAGTTTGTTGCAAACTCCCTGAACATTGTAATGATGTGAATATTCAGGATTAAAAGGGGCCTCACTGAGAGGTGTTGCTCCCCATTTCAACCATATTTCATTGTCAAAGTTAAGGAGAGGTCTTGCATCTCTGTTCATTTAAGAACTCTGCTCTGGGCAGTTGTCTTTAAATTCTATAGTTGAGTTGAATTTACACCCTAGGCTGGGAGTGGGAAGAGGCAGGAACCCTTTTGCATAGGTAAACCCTAAACAGACCTGGCTTTTCCAGTTGAGCTCATCTTAAATATTGGGCACCAAAAGGGAAATTTCTCAGGGATTTCTCTTGGAAAATAAACTGGGGGATCAAGTGGCCTAGTGTTTTCTTCCAGCTCTTCTCCAGATGATCTCCAGATTTCTGGCCTTTACCTTGTCTGGGCTTCACTTTTCTCTGTAAAATAAAGGGTCTGAGAAGTCAACCTGTAAAGTTCCTTCCAACTCTAAAGTGTTCTGGTTTAGAATGTAGAAAAGTTCAAGTTAGTAGAACCACAGAATTAAAGAATTTTTGATCCGGAAGTGCCATTGGGGATCACTTGGCCCGATCCTCTAATGTCCAGATGAGAAACCTGAGGCTCAGAAGAGTGCATTACAGAGCTGGTGCTGCCAGTGGATTGCCTCTCTGAGAAAGGGAGGTTTGTTTGCAACTCTCAGTCTGTAGTAAGGCATCATCTTATAATTATTTACTCATGTAATGGTCATCATTGACCACTGAGATAATTTGCTACTACCCAGGATAGTGCTGCAGCCACATTAGTACTGTTTGTTTGTTCTTAGTATTGTTTTTTTAAAGAGATAAAATTTAAGTTTTTTTTTTTAAGATTTTATTTATTTATTTATTTAACAGAGAGAGACACAGCGAGAGAGGGAACACAAGCAGGGGGAGTGGGAGAGGGAGAAGCAGGCTTCCCGCCGAGCAGGGAGCCCGATGCGGGGCTCGATCCCAGGACCCCTGGGATCACGACCCGAGCCGAAGGCAGACGCTCAACGACTGAGCCACCCAGGCGCCCCAAAGTTTAAGTTTTTTGAGACCAAAATGTTATTTATTTATGTAGAGAGAGTGCACCCTCGAGTGGGGTGGGGGGACAGAGGGAGAGGAAGAGAGAGAATCTGAAGCAGCCTCCCTGCTGAGTGCGGAGCTTGATCCCACGACCCAGAGCCGAAATCACGGGTTGAACGCTCAATCGACTGAGCCACGCTGGTGCCCCAAAATCAAAACTTTAAAGCTTATATGGCAAATATTTTACTTGCAGAAAATTTCGTATTTTACCTAGATGTTTTGGCATCATGTAGATCAGACTCCCTGACTAGTAGGTATTTCCTCATAAATTTAGAAGCAGCCATCCTAGGTTTGCCAGTAATAGGAGAAATAAATGTCTGTTGTTTAAGCCGCTCAGTCTATGATGTTTTGTTATGGCAGCCTGAGCTATAAGACACCCGTCAAAATTGCCAGGTTCCAGCCTGATTACCTACAATCAAGTCTACCGCTGACAACCCCTTCCAATTGGCATTTTATTGCCTTGCTTTTAAATAAAAATGGGTGGGGTGCCTGGGTGACTCAGTTGTTAAGCGTCTGCCTTCGGCTCAGGTCATGATCCCAGGGTCCTGGGATCGAGCCCCGCATTGGGCTCCCTGCTCAGCAGAAGCCTGCTTCTCCCTCTCCCACTCCCCCTGCTTGTGTTCCCTCTCTCACTGTGTCTCTCTCTGTCAAATAAATAAATAAAATCTTGGGACACCTGGGTGGCTCAGTCGGTTAAACATCTGCCTTCGGCTCAGGTCATGGTCCCAGGGTCCTGGCATCGAGTCCTGCATCGGGCTCCCTGCTCAGCAGGGAGCCTGCTTCTCCCTCTGCCTGCAGCTCCCCCTGCTTATGCCCTCGCTCACTCTCTCTCGACTATGCTCTTTCTCTCTCTAGCAAATAAATAAATCTTTAAAAAATAAATAAATAAATAAAATCTTTAAAAAACAAAACAAACAAAAAAACCCAAAAAAGCTCTGCAACCTACGAATGCTGGGGACCTTTGGAATAAGACACCAGTTTTGTATGCGTGGCAATAGCCATATAAATTTTGGGAATCAAACAAATTTTGAGAACTAAGTTCTGTGTCATCTTGTTCTGACATACCACTGTCATTCTTTTTGTGTCATAAGCCACCTGGCTGGCTTCAGCCATCAGTTGAATCGTTTCATCTATGCAAATGGTTCTTACACCTCAGCCTATCTCAGAACTTCCTAGAGGGTGTGCTAAAAACCAGAATGGCCCCACTCCTAGAGTCTCCAATTAAATAGATCTGGGGTGTGGTCCCATAATTTGCATTTTCAAAAACAAGTCCAGGGGCACCTGGGTGGCTCAGTTGGTTAGGCAGCTGCCTTAGGCCCAGGTCATGATCCCAGGGTCGTGGGATCGAGCCCCGCATTGGGCTCCCTGCTCCATGGGGAGTCTGCGTCTCCCTTCTCTCTCTGCCCCTCCTGCCACTTGTGTGCTCTCATATTCACTCTCTCTTTCTCTGTCAAATAAATAAATAAAATCTTTTAAAAAACTACAACAACAAAACATGTCCAGGGGTGGCGCTGATTCCTCTGGTCTCAGGACTATACTTTGAGAACTACTGCTCTACCTATGCCTTTTGGCCAAGAGCTTGCAGGTGAATACTGAATGGTGAATTCAGTGAACGATGTAGGTGATGATGAGTTTGGTTGCCGTTATTTTTTGGTCCCTGTGAGCCAGGCCAAGAACAACTTTACCATTCTGTTATCTCATTAAAAGCTAACTCAGCTGAGATCAGGGATTCTCAGAGCTTTTGACAGGGAAGTTTGAGATTATCTGGGCCATCGCCTGTCTTTGCACAGAAAATATATTTTTTCCCTCTTACCCCAAGACACAGAGTGATTTGTCTTGTCCATGATTACATAGCTGTTAATTGTAGCACCAGGACCAGAACCTTGACCCCCAGCTTCCCTGTGCTTTCCATAACAATGAAATTAACATTGATAATGACTGCTTCCTCTTTGCTTTCCCAAAACCTTCTCAGCAAAGGTCTACCTGGTTTCAAATGGACACTTTCCAGTGGTCGTTTGGCTGAAAGGATTAGAACTTCCCCTGAATGTCATTCCTCTTCAGCCGCAATGTGTCCTCATAATGCCAGTCAGCTATTTTTCAATATGTTCAAAGTATAAGATGAGAGAGCGTGGACATAGCAATGTGAATTTGTCTATACTTTTTTTTTTAAGATTTTCTTTATTTATTTGACAGAGAGAGAGACAACGGGAGAGGGAGCACAAGCGGGGGAGTGGGAGAGGGAGAAGCAGGCTTCCCATGGAGCAGGGAGCCCGGTGCGGGGCTCGATCCCAGGACCCTGGGATCATGACCTGAGCTGAAGGCAGACGCTTAACAACTAAGCCACCCAGGTGCCCCTATACTTTTATTTATTTTTTTAAATTTTATTTATTCGAGAGAGAGAGAGAGCAAGAGAGAGCGAGCCATGAACAGGGGGGAGGGGTAGAGGGGGAAGCAGACTCCCCGCCGAGCAGGGAGCCCTATGTGGGGCTCGATCCCAGGATCCTGAGATCACGACCCGAGCCCAAGGCAGGCGCTTAACCAACTGAGCCACCTAGGCACCCTGTCTATACTTTTAGAAAACAAGTGTATTTGTCACTAAATATTATCGTCATATTGAAAAGACAAATTGTTATGTAACTTACCTCTTCTGCTCTAAGTATAAAAAGCTAGGGAATATCCTGAAGGAACTTGTTCATCCGGTAGTAAAGTCAATAAAGATTTTGATCGCATAGATTCCAACTTGAATTATGCAGCAAGATTGCTGGCTAGAAATAGAAGACCAGACTTCTTTTTTTTTTTTTTAAGATTTTATTTATTTATTTGACAGAGAGAGACAGCAAGAACAGGAACACAAGCAGGGGGAGTGGGAGAGGGAGAAGCAGGCCTCCCGCGGAGCAGGGAGCCCGATGCGAGGCTCGATCCCAGGACCCTGGGATCATGACCTGAGCCGAAGGCAGACGCCCAACGACTGAGCCATCCAGGCGCCCTAGAAGACCCGACTTCTTAGCCTCCTGCCTATCACAAGAATTTCTTCTACCTTCTACATCTTAAACACAGAGAAGCCTGACTTCCTATAGCCTTTCAATTAAGAGCATGGACTATTCTGTCCTCACTGCAGTCATGGTAACTACATAACCAGAAGTCTATTTCATAACTGTGTTGTGGATCATTTTTTTTGAAGACACATTTATTTATTTGAGAGAGAGAGAGAGAGTAGGGGTGAGGGGCAGAGAGAGATGCAGGGAAAATCTTAAGCAGACTCCTTGCTGAGTGCAGAGCCCGACACTGGGTTTGATATCCTGACCCTGAGATCATGACCTGAGCCAACAGTTGGACGCTCAACCAACTGGGCCACCCAGGTGCCCCATGGATAAATTTTTAAGCAGCCCTCTCTGCAACTCTCCACTCCTGAGAGGAGGTGGCATAGCTTTGAGGCTGAGTAGAATTGGATGGAATAGGGATGGAGAATAGACCTAAAGGCTTCATATGTGGGGACAATATGGTTAAGAGTGGAGTCTCCCACGTGTTTTTTGTTTTTGTTTTTAGATTTGCTGGAGATCATACTTTTTATTTAAATTTTCCCCAAGCAAGTTCTCAAAAAATTGGTAAAGGACTCAAAATTGTTTCTCTCCACGGAAATCTTTAGTAAAAAGTGAAATATTTATGTGATCTGAAGAGAAACCAGAGTATGGAGATCATACTTTCTTTCTTTTTTTTTAGGATTTTATTTATTTATTTGACAGATAGAGACACAGCGAGAGAGGGAACACAAGCAGGGGGAGTGAGAGGGAGAAGCAGGCTTCCTGCCCAGCAGGGAGCCTGATGCGGGACTCGATCCCAGGACCCTGGGATCATGACCTGAGCTGAAGGCAGATGCTTAATGACTGAGCCACCCAGGCGCCCCGAGATAATACTTTCTAATGCGGTACCAATCAATGGTGAGAACCTTACATTAATGCTCACAAGAGCCATTTGAGAGCACTAAGCCGTGAGTATGACTCTGAAACATACTTTCTTATAAACTGTTGGGTTTTTTGTCCCCACTAAATGTATCTGCATATAACATAAAAAACAACTGTTTGATTTAGGAAACCTAGTTAGATTTAGTAGAAGAAGAAAAAGAAGAATCTCTTGAACTGAAAATCAAAGTCAGTTATTTGGTATTACAATAGTAGCACAGACCAAGACACTGGTATCAAAACTTTCCACTTTTTTTTTTTTTTTTTTTTTAAGGAGAACATTCTTCTCTCCATGTTTTTATTCTCCTTCTTTGTCCCTGAAACTTTTCCACTTTTTAATGGGTTGATATTTTACTGACATACCTAACTAACTTTATTTTTGTCAGTTGACTAACTTTTACCAATTACAGAGCTGTTCTGGTGTTGTACAGATAAAATCCCCAAATAAACACTAGTTGGAGGGGACTTGGGTGGTCTGGTCTTGTCTGGTCCTATGTATGGTTTTTGTACTTCTCTAAATGAAGAGGAAGGAGGATTCCATCTGATTAGCCCTGGTGGGAAGCTATATTCTGTACTAGTCAGAGATGCTACATGATCTTCAAAAGGAGTTACAGGGATTGTGGTGATGTGGTTTGCAGGTCACCTCACTGGGTATTAAGATCAAACCATGCCTGGAGAGATCGACTGTTTCTGTTTACCCAGTACTCCCAGCCTCATACACCCCCCATCTTGATTATTTATTTTTTGTTGTTTGAGCTTTCTTTTTGGTTTTAGGAAAATGTCAAACGTTGAGGGAAGGGGTGTTGCTTGGGTCATGACTTTAACATATTCTTTGACCAGTGCATTATTAGAAAACATTTTCAGGAATTCTTCATGCTGGGAGCAGTTACTAAAAAAAACCCAACTTAAAAAAAATATACATTTCATGTGAATTTTCACTTCTTAAATATTTTTTTTCAGTTTGCAAAGATAATACTGCTTGTGGAGAGGTTAAACAATATAGAATAGGTTAAAGAAAAAAGAGGGCGCCTGGGTGGCTCAGTTGTTAAGTGTCTGCCTTCGGCTCAGGTCATGATCCCAGGGTCCTGGGATCGAGCCCCGCATCAGGCTCCCTGCCCCGCGGGAAGCCTGCTTCTCTGTCTCCCACTCTCCCTGCTTGTGTTCCCTCTCTCTCTGTGTCTCTCTCTGTCAAATAAATAAATAAAATCTTTACAAAAAAAAAAAAGAAAAAGTCCCTAGAAATCCCACCGTGCTGTCAAAGACTTCAGTCTCTCTTCCATGTGTATGTATACACATGCAGGAGCATAATGGAAAGCACACGTGCCATAACTAATTTTCCTCCCCACATCACAAATAGAAACATTGGGGCATAATTTAACATGGTAGTGGTAGATGTTAAATGGTGCTCAAAGATTTTTAGTTTTAATTTCTGTCCTGACAGTTGTGAAATTATAGTTATATAGATGAGTTCATGCACTATCATATTCATGTGTATCTTTGTGTGTCTGTCTCTATTACATTTAGGGTGGTTATAAAAATTTCCCCCCTTTGGGGGCTTCTGATTATTACATTGGGTTTTTTTGGAAAATATTGTAAGGGGTGCCTGGGTGGCAGTTGTTAAGCATCTGCCTTCGGCTGAGGTCATGATCCTAGGGTGCTGGGATCTAGCCTCGCATTGGGCTCCCCGCTCTGGTTAGCGGGGAGCCTGCTTCTCCCTCTCCCACTCCCCCTGCTTGTGTTCCCTCTCTCACTGTCTCTCTCTGTCAAACAAATAAATAAAATCTTTAAAAAAATTTTTTTAAAAGGGAAAATATTATAAAAGAGATGGGGGATACATTGTGATGTGTACCTGCCATTTTCAACAGGCAACATTTTATGGAGACCTATCTGTAGACTTAGAAGGAGATTATGTATATATAATATATAATATACTATATAATAATATATATGATATGGCATATCATATATATCATATATATTATAGATTCCCTGATGCAAATGTTCTATAATTTATCATTAATCTTCCAATTTGTTGTATTTGATTGTAAAAGTAATATATGCTTGCTTTTTAAGATTTTATTTATTTATTTGACAGAGAGAGACACAGCGAGAGAGGGAACACAAGCAGGGGGAGTGGCAGAGGGAGAAGCAGGCTTCCCGCCGAGCGGGGAGCCCAACGTGGGGCCCGATCCCAGGACCCTGGGATCATGACCCGAGCCGAAGGCAGACGCTTTACGACTCAGCCACCCAGGAGCCCCAATGCTTGCTTTAAAGCATTTTAAACCACTACAGAGCAACTGATGAATTATTGAACTCTACGTCTGAAACTAATGATGTACTATATGTTGGGTAATTGAACTTAAATAAAAAAATAAAATAAACCACTGCAGAAATGTACAAAGTAAAATGTAAGTTTCTTCCCCCTATTTTCTCCACTCCCTTCTAAGAGTATCTACTATTAATATTTGGTATGTATCCTTCCAGGCTTTTTTACTTTTGGTACAAACAAAGGTAAGCAATATGGTTCTTATTTTTATTTTTTAGATTGATTTATTTATTTCAGAGAAAGAGAGCATGAGTGGGGTGAAGGGCAGAGGGAGAAACAGACCTCCTGCTGAGCAGGGAGTCCGCTGTGGGGCTTGATCCTGGGATCCTGGGATCACGACCTGAGCTGAAGGCAGACGCTTAACCAACTGAGCCACCCAAGTGTCCCAGCAATATGGTTTTTAATTTTTTTTTACAAAAATGAGGTCATACTACAGTAGAATATGGTTCTGCAACACTCTTTTCAACCAATGATATACCATGATACATTATCAAAGTATGTATTTTTTTGGAAATGGGGATTGGGACAGAGAGAGAATGTTAAGCAGGCTCCACACCTGCGGGATATGGGGCTCCATCTCACGACCCTCACTCAGTTCATGACCTGAGCTGAAGCCAAGAGTAGGGCGCTTAACTGACTGCACCACCCAGGCGCACCCAAAGTATGTATTTTTTTAAATGACTGCATAGTGTTCCAGTGGTATGGACCCATCTTCTTCTTTTTTTTTTAAGATTATATTTATTTATTTGAGAGAGAGAGAGCATGAGCAGGGCAGAGAGGAGCAGAGGGAGAGGGAGAAGCAGGCTCCCCACTGAGCAGGGAACCTGACCTGGGACTCGATCCCAGCGCCCTGGGACCATGACCCCAGCAGAAGGCAGATGCCCAACTGACTGAACCACCCAGGTGCCCCAGACCTATATTTTATTAACACTTAGGGTTTTTTCCCCAATTTTTACCTATTATTTTTGTTCACTTGTCTTATGAAGAGTAAGTTCATTTAATATGTTGATACATGAGACAAAATGCCCTCCAGGACAGTTATACTATTTTATATCTTTACCAAAGGTGCTGAGAAGACCTATTACCTGGACATCATATATATTTTTTTCTTCATCAATTTGATGAACAATAAATATAATCTCCTTGTTGGTTTTATTTATATTTCTTTAATTGCTACAGAAGTTAAACATATTCTCATGTCTATTGACCATTCAGCTTTTCTTTTATAAACTATCCATTCTGATGCTCACTTTCTATAGAAGTAATTGACTTTCTCTTATTAATTTGTAAAAGTTCTTTGTATTTTGGAGAAATTAGTTATCTATCATAAGAGTTGCCAGTATTTTCCCAATGTATTTGTCTTTCAACCTTGTTTCTCGTAATTTTTTTTTTCCATACAGAATATACAAAAGTTGCTTCTGTTTGTGTGTTTTATGTGTGTGGTCAAATTTATCAATCTTTTCCTTTTGGGTTCCAGGGCTTCATATCAAGCCTATAAAAATCCCTCATTACCCCAAGATTATACAAAGTACTACCATATTTTCTTTCTAGAACTATCAGGCTTCCATGCTTCTACATTTAATTCTTTAATCCATCTGGAATTCATTTTGGTATAAACTGTGAGGTATGGGTCTAACTTTATTTTTTTCCCCAAATAGTTAGCCACTCGTTCTAACAGACTTTATTGAAAAATCCATCTTGCCCCCACTGATTTTAGCCGTCTAATTTAGTGTATACTAATTTCCCAAATACACTTGAGTCTACTTTCGGATTCCATTGTGTTCCCTTGGTCTGTCATCTATTCCCGTGCCGATAACACATTGTTTTTTAATTTATGTAGCTTAAAGATATTTTCTAATATCTGGTAGGATTACTCCTTTAAAATATTTTTATTTCCACAAGTTTTTTTTTTAAGATTTATTTATTTGAGAGAGAGCGAGAGTGAGAGAGCAGTGGGGAGAGGCAGAGGGAGAGGGAGAGAGATAATTTTTTTTAAAGATTAATTTATTTATTTGAGAGCAAGAGAGAGATTGAGTAGGAGGGGCAGAGGAGAAGGGAGAGAGAATCTGAAGCAGACTCTATAATGAGCACCAGACCAACACAGGGCTTAGTGTCACGATCCTGAGGTCATGATCTGAGCCAAAATCAAGAGTCAGACGCTTAACTGACTGAGCCACCCGAGTGCCCCAAAAGTAACCATTTTAGGGGCACCTGGGTGGCTCAGTCATTAAGCGTCTGCCTTCGGCGCAGGTCATGATCCCAGGGTCCTGGGATCAGGCTCCCTGCTCGGCGGGAAACCTGCTTCTCCCTCTCCCACTCCCCCTGCTTGTGTTCCTGCTCTCGCTGTGTCTCTCTCTGTCAAATAAAGAAATAAAATCTTTAAAAAGATAAAGTTAGCCATTTTAAAGTGAACAATTCAATGGCATTTAGTACATTCACATTGTTGTACAACCATTACTTCTGTCTGGTTCCAAAACATTTTCGTTACCCGAAAAGGAAACGTCATATCCACTAAGCAGTTTTCCCCATTCCCCCCCCAAAACACAAAGTTTTTTAAAGATTTATTTATTCATTTTAGAGAAAGAGGGCGGAGCTGAGCGCAGAGCCCCATGTCAGGCTCAAGCCAACCACCTGAGATCATGACCTGAGCAGAAATCAAGAGTCTACGCTTAACCGACTGAGCCACCCAGGTGCCCCTGCACACAAATTTTTAACACAAAAAATTGTGCTTTTATTATAAAATCACAGGCTTCAGATCCACCATGTATTAAGGAAGATTAAAATTCAAGTCCAAGTTCAGTATTCTAGAGAAGCCTTTCCTGATTAAGACCATTCCCCAGCATGCCTCTGTATCCCCCATGCTTACTTCTGCATCCCCAGTAGCCCGAGACTTAACTTGGATTCTACTGCTAAATTGCTTTGTGATTTTTCTCAAGCATCTGCGACTTGTGTTATGTCTCCTCAACAACCTTGTAAACCTGCTACTTTTTTTCCCTTCAGTCCACCCTCATAACATCTGGCACTGGCTTTACACAGTCACAGGCTCATTAAATTATTGTTGACTGATTGTTATCAAACTTCCATATTGGACTCAGTGGGGTGTCAGGAGACTGCCTGGAGTGTGATTTAAATGGGAATTAAGAGGCGATTCAACACACAGCATTTTACTTTCAGGTAATATACTACTCGCTGCCATTTATTAATTGCCTATTAATTGTCCTGTCGTACACATTATCTCACTGACAATTCTTACAACAATCTTCTGGGGTTGAGGTTTTCTGATGCTCTTCACCGAGGTTAAGTAGTTTGCCTGAAGTCTCTGGGCTTAATGTCAGATCCAAGCTTTGAACCCAGGTTGGGTTCTAAATAGCACCCTCTACCATGCTTCATTGTCCATGTCGTTTATCCGACAAGGGCCACCCATCACGTTATCCCGGTTCATGCTTTTACTCTCATTGTTATAGTCAGGTTTGCCCCGAGGGAATAGCTAAGTCCTCCCGCTGAAGTATAAGATGAAATACGAAGCACCAACGAATCATTGCATCTCTCACAACCTTACTTCATGCCCTGGCGCAGCTGTCAAGGATCAAGTTCGTTCCTTGCTTTGTAATGTTCTGTGTTCTGGATGGGGTCCCGTGCCGGCTAGCCCAAGTGTTATAACTGTCACCTTGGCTAGAGCTGGAGCTGGTACGTGGAGTTGAAGCCAGGCACAGCCACCACCATAAGGGTGGGAGACATCATTTTCCTAAAGGGGACAATCCCAGTGGGTGCCTGGAAGTTCCATCTTGTCCCAGTCTTCCCCCAGGTGACATCTCCCTCCTTACTTCTAGAAAATGTGTGAAGCTTGGGGGTGTCAGAGAGCACTTCGGAGAAATTTCGTGTAAATGAAATCAGAAACATACGGATTGGCTTTACTGCAGAGGAGACTCACATTCTAAAGTAGGACGGAAAATATATGGGACAAGGGACCAGATGGGCTTTTAAGTATGGCATGGCAGGGTTGGGATATTTCAGCAAATTCTAATCTGTTGGGCACCCCAGCCCAGGCTGCCCCTCACAGCTGCAGAAAGACAGCCGCCTCCGGGATGGTGGAGTGCTGGATCTGTGTTCTCGGAGGACAGAGGCCCTGCATTTGGAAGTGGAAGGCGTGGGTTCGTGATGCAGCAATGCCTTTTAGCAGCTCTTGTGACCTTTGTGACTGGACGAAACACTTGGCCCTTGTAGATTTCTTCATCTGTTTAGGAAAAGGAGGGGCTTATTGAATGACAGCATATTTGCTACCCGCTTGTATGGCTTTGTGATATCATGGTTCCAATTTGCTATAAACTATTAAGCCATTATCATCATCATTTAGATGCATAATAAAGACTTTAGAGAGATAATAAGTGATGATAATGAACAACTTAGGTCAAGTGGACTGACAATTTTTTAAAATTGCTATAAGACCTCTCCTTCAAGGGGATGTTAGATAAGAACTCACATCAATTACTATTTTTATTAAATGACCCTTTCTCAGCCTGGATTCCTAGGTGGCCTAGTCATCCATTTAGTAATAACAGGACCCAGTTATCCATGCTGAGGGTGAGTGTGCTCTGGGTAGTGAGGGTACATCTAGAGCACCAGGGATAGTGATGAGCTAAAAGCCCTTAATGCTGGAAGGAAGCTTAGGAATCCTTAATTCCAATTTCCTCCCTTTCCAGATAAACAGAATGAGGCCCAGAGAGACAAGGCAATTTGCTGGGGCTCAACCTCAGCTTTTGGTTCTTAAGCTCTAGTGATGTGATAAAAGAATACATGAAAATAAACTAATTGAAGAATGCTTTGAAAACATTATCAGGTAGGTCACTTTGCACCCGTTTTTCTTCTGATCTCAGGGAATGCAGAGAGCTGATGCCTGATTGGTAAGTTAGGGAAGACTTGGCTCCCACAAAATCCTCACCAGCCCTCTTGACAGCTTCCAGTTGTCTCCCTTGCATGGAGGCACTTCTCAGATCTCAAGCTTTTGACAACAAGGAGGTAGAACTGGTCATCTACAGTGCGCCACGGGCCTGGGTAGCTCCAAATGTCTCTTCCCCATCCTCTCACCCTGGGACATATGAAGGCTGATTTCATTCCCAGAGGAAGGACGAAGTGATCCTTGGACTCAGACCAGCATAGGGATAAGTACTATTAATATGTTCATGCTTATTTCTGTAAGCCTCAAAAACATCCCTGGCCAGGCAAGAGATAGGATGATAATGGAAAAACCATTGTCAAGTTATAAGAAACCCACACCCTGAAATGGGTCTTGTCCTAATTGGGAAATCGAGACCAACCCTCTTGACTTATAACGGTTTTGGCTGCATTTTTGCTGCTCTTCTCTGTTTGGGGGACTTCTTGACCCTTGAGGTGCCGCTGTCTACCTGGTGCCTCACCTGTTGCTGTCCAGTTTCCCAGCCTGGATTCCTGCTCCCTGACACTTGATTTCTCAGACTCTCCTTGGTCTGTCTACCCAAACTCTGCTTCCTGCTTTTTTCTTTCTGCCCTAGGACCTCTGGATTCGACCTCTTGCTTGCCTAACCCATGGGTCATTCATGCCTGCTCCTTCCATCCTTTACTCTCTACTCGGAATATGAGTTTTTGTTCCCACCACTGACTGAGCTGCCTTCCCTGCCTGCCCCTAACTGACACTTTTTACCATGGAGCCTCGTTACTACTCCATTTCTGGGGTGACTCTTCCCTGCCACACCCTCGTCTGCTATTCTCCATGCCTAAGCTCCAAATGGACAAGAACGTGAGACAACTATTTGCCAGGTACCCTGCCTTCATTATCATACCCCAGGGTCATGTGATGTCCCTACTGGGCTGTGGCTGCAGGACCTTGCCTATCTCTCATGGCCTGTATCCCCTCCTCAAGAGCAAATCATCAACGGGAGAGTTTCAGACCAGTTGTCTTGAGTGTAGCAAAGCTCTTCCGTCCTCCCAACTCTCCTGGACCCCGTGCTCAGCATGGGAGAAACCAGAATCGGGAGGATTCTTCTCCCGAGCCATCCACAACGGCACCAAGAGGAGCAAAAGCATAACAAGCCATGTGGTACATTTAGAACAATATTTAAACTTCCCCCCACCATGACTCTCTTTGCTTTGCAGAAGCAGAATGTTTTAATGTCAATATGTCTCTGAGAGGGCACCAGCTAGAGGGTTATTGTAAGAACCGGAGCTGGAGACATGGTGGCGGTGTAAAGCATGAAGAGAAAGCAAGAGACAGCTATTTTCATGAGAAGGAGCAACAGGACTTGGCGACTACACGGACGTAGGGAATAGAGAGAAGGATCAATCAATGCCAAGACCGTTGTTGGAACTGACCCAACTAACTGGTCTAAAATCTAACACTTTGTATCTCTAAGCCAGTTCTTCCTCTGTTTCTCCCCATTTAATTCAGTAGATCTAACACTCCCTTCACTCTCTACCTTTGAAGTTCTGAAAGGTCTTTGACTCTAACCACAAGGTCTTCCTTAAATCCAGTATACTGCCAATCCTGCTGCTGTTTCCTCTTCAAATCCACCCCCTCCTTTGAGGCCTAGTGCCCCCACACTGACTTAGGGTCCTGGAGCGTCTAGTCAGGACTTAACTCAGTTCTTTTGTCAGTCTCCCTACTTCAACCCATGCCACACTCAGCTGCCACATACCCTTTCCAAAACACCGCTTTAAGCATGCTACCTCACTGAAAAAAAAAAAATGCCCATGAGTTCTGTTGTGTGGGAAATCATCTTACTGCAATGGTAGCCTCCAAGTTCATGATCAGGTGAGGTGTCCCTCAGGTTGCAGAATAGAAAAGATCATGCTCAACGCTCAAATCACATTGTTTATTAAGTCGAATTAAAACACACAGCAAGGGGGCGCCTGGGTGGCTCAGTTGTTAAGCGTCTACCTTCGGCTCAGGTCATGATCCCAGGGTCCTGGGATCGAGCCCCGCATCGGGTTCCCTGCTCAGCGGGAAGCCTGCTTCTCCCTCTCCCACTCCCCCTGCTTGTGTTCCCTCTCTTGCTGTGTCTCCCTCTGTCAAAACAAACAAATAATCTTTTTTTAAAAATTTTTTTAATTTTTTATTGTTATGTTAATCACCATATATTACATCATTTGTTTTGTTGTAGTGTTCCATGATTCATTGTTTGTGCATAACACCCAGTGCTCCATGCAGAATGTGCCCTCTTTAATACCCATCACCAGGCTAACCCATCCCCCTACCCTCCTCCCCTCTAGAACCCTCAGTTTGTTTTTCAGAGTCCATCATCTCTCCTGGTTCATCTCCCCCTCTGACTAAATAAACAATCTTAAAACACACACACACACACAGCAAGAAACAAGGGGAAAGAGATGGGGCTACTTTATCAACTTAGGGTAGGGTACAAGCGGGATGGAAGGAACACACTACCTGAATTTGGGGTATGCAATGTTTGTGTATCTGGATTTCTCTCTACTGCGTCAGGCTTCTCTGCTGAAATTACAAGGACCAGAGTTGACATTCACGGAAGTTGACATCCACAGATGGAAGGTGCCCTGGGCCCGTGGCAGACATATGCAGGGGCCATAGCTGTAACTTGCTAATTAGCCTCCCAAGCCGCCATGAGTATACTTGTATATCTTGGGCAGAGTACACGGGGAACATACCAGAATAGATGTCACCCAAATGTCATACGAAAACCTCATGAATATTGAGTGCCCTTGTACCTTTAGTCTATCCTGAAAATTAGTGCCTTTGGTATATCTAGTGCCTTATGTGCCTTATGCACATTTAGGATATCACAAATATTTAGTACCTTTTATGCATTTGGTGCACCATGACTAGCACATAAGTACCTTGTGAATCTTGGGTATTCCTTCTTAGTCCTATCCACACATGCTCTACCTGCTATTTAACACATCCTATGACCTCTGTCTACGTCTAACAAACATTTTGCTTCCTAGCTACTCGCCTATCATTAAAACATCTTAAAACGTTTCACTCATATTTTACAAACTACCAACTTATTTATCTTTCCTAATAGGACTGAATATCCTCAAATCGCGTTCCCGCCTTCCCTTTTGCCCACAGTGCTGTAAACTCCTGGTCCACCGCCCTCCCCCCCGCGGCCCCCAATCTGCTCCTCCTTCAGACGTTCCCAACTCCAAAGTGGCACTTGCAGACCTCAGAGTGAACCGTGACAAAAACTCCCCTTACCCTCCTCATATCCAGTTCATCCTCAAGACCTCACCTCTCGGCTCCTGGGATACACGTCCGTCCCCGCCCAAGCCCCCGCCAGCCTTCCGAGGTGATTGCAGTTTACCGCTGCCTTCCACCCGTGGCCACCTCAGCGCTCTTCCCCACAGCATCCCAGCGTGCTATTTCTCAAACATCAGTTGGATTATGTCACTCTCCTGCTTAAAACCCGTCACTGCTTTCCCATTGCACTGACGATGGAGTCCCAAGTTCTTAACACGGTGTGTGTGGATCCCCGCGGTGTGTGTGGCCCGTGCCAGTCCCTAGCCTCACCTCAGCACCTTCCTGCCTTCCCAAGGCTCCTCCAAATGGTCTCTAGTTTCTTCCTGCGGGCCTTTGTCTTTTCTATTTCTTTTACCTGGAATGCTCTTTTGCTCGGGACTCTGTCTCCCTCAAACGTGACTTCCTCAGAGAGGCCTGTGCTGACTCCCCAGTCTACTGAGGGCCTGCATTGTTCCCTCGCACAGCACGCTCTCATTTTGTTTCCTTCATCGCACTTATTTGGCTGTGGATCTATTTAAAGTCTGCCAGCCTTCCAAGCCATAAAGCCTCGTTAGGGCAGGAATCTGTTTTGTTCACAGTAGCCCAGACAGCACTTAACACAGTGTCTAGCACATAGCAAACACCCACTAAATAGTAGTTGAATGAACGAATGAGTGTGAGTAAAACATAGATTTCCTTAGCCTCGTATTGCTAACTTTAGTCCCTTTATGTGGATTTTGTGGCCAGGGCTCTGGGTTTGAATTTTGATTTATCCATTTATGAAGAATGACCATTAGTGAGTTACTTAACTTCGATTCTCAACATTCCTCATGTATGAAACGGGAAGAGAGAGAAGCATTCACGAGTTGTGGTGAGGATCCAGTAGGATTAGGTCCGGGAAAGCCCGGGGCATGGCGCCTGATGGGGCACAGGCACTCGGTAAGCACTAGTTCTGCTCGCTGCCTTCTTGTCCTGCATGTTTACTCCGCTTTCCACCCAGGGTGCACCTCCTTCTTCTCAACTGAATTAGGTCCCATAAGGTCTCACTCACATGTCTTCAGGGAGCTTCCTTCAGCAGCTCAGCCCTTGGGTGGGTACTCATTCCTCAAAGTGGTTCAGCAGCTCATTTCCAGTACTTGAAATGTAAAATGGTGACCTTCGTCACCAGGTGTCCCTGGTTTAATTTTAAATCTTTCATGCAGGGGCGCCTGGTGGGCTCAGTCAGTTAAGCATCTGCCTTCTGCTCGGGTCATGATCTCGGGGTCCTGGGTTCAAGCCCCACATCGGGCTCCCTGCTCAGCGGGGAGCCTGCTTCTCCCTCTCCCTCTCTCTGCCTCCACCCCTCACTCATGCTCGCTTTCTCTCTCTCTCTCTCTCAAGTAAATAAATAAAATCTTAAAAAAAAATAAATCTTTCATGCATCCTGTTTCTCCAACTAGACTCCAAGCCCTTTGGCCACAGGATTCCAATCCCAGGCTTCTGGTCTCCCTCACAGTACCTGGCTCGGTGCCATACACAGAGACGTTCGACTCAACATTCGTGAGTGCCCACAGGGTACCAGGCACTGTGGTGGCTTCATATTCCATAAGAGTCGCACCAGGTATTGCTATGCCCTTTGTGAAAACAGAGACTCAGAAGGTGTAGCAATCTGCCTAAGGGCACCCAGTTAGCAAAGAACAGTCTTTTAACTCTGTGCGTTTGGTTGATAGACTGGCACATATTGCTTGTCTCAGGAAATACTTATTCACAGTGAGGATGGTCATTATCATCATGGTCTCAGTTCCTTCCTACCAAGAACTTGGCTGAAAATCCCCTGTCCTTGAGCCTGTCCCCTAAAGTTCTTCAATGATCTGTACCCCCAATTCCCACTCAGTTTCCTAGTCCTGCCACATCTCTTTGCTAAATTCTCATAGACCCTAACACCACACACCTCTTGTCTCCCCACAAGCCCTGTTCTCCATATCTTTCCCCCATGACAGCTTCTCTTCCTCGTGGCCACCCCCCCTTCTTCCATACCCCCTCCAGTCCAGTTTTACTGCAGGTTGCAGGGATTAAGAAATACACCCCCACGGGGCGCCTGGGTGGCTCAGTCGTTAAGCGTCTGCCTTCGGCTCAGGTCATGATCTCAGGGTCCTGGGATCGAGCCCTGCATCGGGCTCCCTGCTCGGCGGGAAGCCTGCTTCTCCCTCTCCCACTCCCCCTGCTTGTGTTCCCTCTCTCACTGTGTCTCTCTCTGTCAAATAAATAAAATCTTTAAAAAAAAAAAAGAAAAGAAATACACCCCCACTTGGGAATGCCCTCTGAACTAGAGTGCTTATGTCCGGGAGATGCCTAAGGTTCTTTGGAGGGAGAATTATTACTACTTATTTGCTGGGTGGCCTGAGCAAGTCACACCCCCTCTCCATGCTTCAATTTCTTTTTTTTTTTCCTATTAACCACTTTTAAAAATTTAAATTCAACTAATAACATATAATGTATTATTTGTTTCAGGGGTACAGGTCTGTGATTCAACAGTCTTACATAATACCCAGTGTTCATTACAACACATACCCTCCCCAATGTCCATCACCCAGTTACCCCCATCCCCTCACCCCCGTCCCCTCCAGCAACCCTCAATTTGATTCCTAAGATTAAGAGTCTCTTCTGGGGTGCCTGGGTGGCTCAGTCAGTTGGGCATCTGCCTTCACTTTGGTCGTGGTCCCAGGGTCCTGGGATCAAGTCCCATGTCGAGCTCCCTGCTGGGTGGGGAGTCTGCTTCTCTCTCTGACACTCCCCCCTGCTTGTGCGTGCGCACGCATGCACATTTTCTCTCTCTCTCTCTCTCTCAAATAAATAAAATCTTAAAAAAAAAAAGAGAGGCTCTTATGGTTTGTCTCCCTCTCTGGCTTTGTCTTGTTTCATTTTTTTCCTCTCTTCCCCTATGATCCTCTGCCTTGTTTCTTAAATTCCACATATCAGTGAGATCATATGATAATTGTCTCTCTCTGATTGACTTATTTTGCTTAGCATAATACCCTCTAGTTCCATCCACGTCGTTGCAAATGGCAAGATTTCATTTTTGGTGGCTGCATAATATTCCTCTGTGTGTGTGTGTGTGTGTGTGTGTGTGTGTGTGTGTGTACACACCACATCTTCTTTATCCATTTATCTGTAGATGGACGTCTAGGCTCTTTCCACAGTTTGGCTATTGTGGACATTGCTGCTATAAACATTTGGGGTGCATGTACCCCTTTGGATCACTACATTTGTATCTTTGGGGTAAATACCCAGTAGTGCAATTGCTGGGTTGTAGGGTAGCTCTATTTTCAACTTTTTTTTTAAGATTTTATTTATTTGGCAGAGAGAGAGGGAACACAAGCAGGGGGAGTGGGAGAGGGAGAAGCAGGCTCCCCGCCGAGCAGGGAGCCCAATGCGGGGCTCGATCCCAGGACCCTGGGATCATGACCTGAGCCGAAGGCAGACGCTTAACAACTGAGCCACCCAGGCGCCCCTGTATTTTCAACTGTTTGAGGAACGTCCACACTGTTTTCCAGAGGGGTTGCACCAGCTTGCATTCCCACCGACAGTGTAGGAGGGTTCCCCTTTCTCCGCATCCCCGCCAACATCTGTCGTTCCCTGTCTTGTTAATTTTAGCCATGCTTCAATTTCTTCACATATAAAATGGTAAGACTCGCTCACATTTATCAAGGACCAAATAAGGTACATAAGCATTGTACATATATAATAAGAAATCAGTAATAGCAGGGGCCCCTGGGTGGCTCAGTCCTTAAGCGTCTGCCTTCGGCTCAGGTCATGATCCCAGGGTCCTGGGATCGAGCCCCGCATCGGGCTCCCTGCTCAGCGGGAAGCCTGCTTCTCCCTCTCCCGCTTCCCCTGCTTGTGTTCCCCTCTCCCTGTGTCTGTCTGTGTCAAATAAATAAAATCTTAAAAAAAAAAGAAATCAATAATAGCAGATGCTTACTTAGCACTTAATGTGTGCCAGACACTATACCAAATGCTTTATTTACAGGTATTTATTCACTTAATCCTCACAACAACGTATGGCAATGTTATTATTAACCCTATTTCACAGACGAAAAATGAAAGTCTCCAAATTAAGTAATTGATCCTAGATCACTCCAGCCTGTGGGTGGTTAAAACCGGGCTTCCAAGTCTGGCAGTTCTGGCTGCAGAGTCCGTATCTTAACCACTACCCTACACTACCTCTGATTTCCTCATAAAATGAGAGGGGCTAGTTAAAAATAATCCCCTAGATTTTTATAGCTCTTTTCCAATTCTAAAGCACTTTTTACACTCCGTACCCTATTGGATCTTCAACACAACCTTAGAGGTAGATATTATTAGAGCAATTTACAGGGTAAGAACGGAGACTTATTAAGAGGGTCAGGTGTCCAAGAGCACACAGCCAGTGAGGGCGGGGGGCAGCACTCGAACCCAGGACCGCTCATTCCCAGCGCCCCTCCGGCTGCACCTTTGATGCCACTGGGCACATCCGGTCCTTTCTGAATCTCCTCCAGCTCCAATACTGTACACTATCCTTTCCTCTCTCTTTCTTTAAAGAAACCCCAGTGTTCCCTCAAACAATCCCCTGCCCTGTCACCCCCACACCCGCTTTGCGCCGCGCATGCTCACAAGCAGCAGCAGGGGGTGCTATAGACCAGCACACAGGGAGCGGCCTGTCCCGGGAGCCCCTGCTGGAGGAAACAACGCTAAGCCTCCTGCCGGTTCTCTTCTTTTTAATTTGTTTCTGCTAAAAAATGTTTTTAGTACGTACTACTTGTACATAGCACAACATTTTAAAGGTACAGATGAGTGTACAATGCACCTGCCCCCCAGTTACCCAGTTCGACATCCTGGGGGACAAACCCAAGAAGTGTCCTAGTGTTTCTTTCTAGAGATAGTCTATGCTTATAGAAGCCAATATGTATTTTTCTTCCCACACTCATGACGGCATACAAACACGTACATGTTGTTTTTTCTTGTTCACGAAAACGGCAGCCATCCTATACACATCCTCTACACTTCTTCCTGTAATTGATTTTACAGATCAGTCCACGTGGTAATTCATAATACCTGTGTTTAATGGAATGGATAAGCCATAATCAATTTTACCAGCCCCCCATCATTTTCTATCTTGTACCATTACAAGCAAAGCTGCAAGTAAATACATTGTACCTAGGTCACCCTGCACACGCGCATATCTGCAGGATAAATTCCCAGCAGTGAGACTGCTCGCCTGCAAATTACACACATTTGTAATGTTGATTGATGCTGCTAAATTGCCTTGCACAGGACCTACCCTTTTATGGCTACATCAGCAGGGCATTGGAGGGTATGTTCCCTACACCCTCACTGATACAGAATCTTACCAAGACTTCTGATCTTTGCCTATCCCATCCGTGAAAGACGGTTTCTCACTGCAGTTTCAATTACGTTTCTCCTAAAAAGAGTGCCCCCTGACCTCTGAGATTCATTCATGCAATCTCTAAGGAATTAGCAGGTGCCTCCTGGGTGCCAGGCACCGCCTTGGACCATCCTGCCCCAACTGTCCCTGGTCTGACTTTCACTGTCTTTTCCTGCCTGCCCTGTGCTGGTCTGCCTTATGATGTCTCCCAAGAAGCCATTTTCCTTGCTTGGCCGTCCTCACCAAGTCAAGCAGGGGCGACCTCACTTGACCTCTTCTTTAGAGGCTTAAGAGTGAGGCGAATGTGGTTTCTTGCCTTTTCTCTGTTCTCAAGACTAATTCCTGTAACCCAATTAAGCAAAGCTGAGAGGTGGGGACACGTGTCTTAAGGTCAGAATTAGCACTGGGTCCTTGGGCTTCTCAAGCCACCCAGTCCAGTAGGTCAGTCACTTCTTCGGTTTTCCCATCCCTCCCCCTCTAGGGGCCAGGAAGGTGAACAGAGAGCAGGTACCTGGACACTTGTCTGTGTTCAGTGGTGGTGTTTGCTCCACGACTGGCTGGTCGAAACTGCCTCAGATTCGATGCCAGCTAAACGCAAATGTAACTATGAGCAGCACTATTTTTTTAAAAAAGATTTTATCCATTTATTTGACAGAGAGACACAGAGAGAAAGGGGACACAAGCAGGGGGAGCGGGGGAGGGAGAAGCAGGCTTCCCGCTGAGCAGGGAGCCCGATGCGGGGCTCGATCCCAGGACCCTGAGATCATGACCTGAGCCGAAGGCAGACGCTCAACGACTGAGCCACTCAGGCGCCCCTGAGCAGCACTGTTTAGATTAAAGCAGGGAAGAAAAGATGTGAGGATCAATGTGCTTTTCTACATGGGAAACCTCTGGAGCATTTCCCAAGTCCCCCTTTTTTGGCAGTCCCAGAGCACTTGACCCCATTGCGCACTTGACCCTGTTGCAGGGTAACTGCTCCTTTACTTGCCTTCTTCACAAGGCTACGTAGGAAACAGCTAGAGCTGACATCTTTGTTCATCTCTGTATCTGTCCTCAGAATAAAGATGGGATCAAGACATGGGAGCTTTGAATGAATATCTTCCTGCCTTCCAGTTTCCAAGAATGGCATCCGTACAGAGGCCCACATCATTCTCTCGTCGCTTAACTAATGGGACCTCTACCTCCAGTTCGTCCCACTCATGGCAGCCGGAGCTTTCCTCCTCCTAAAGCACCACTTGTAATCCAGTCACTTGTGGAGGTTCCCTGTGGCCTACTAAATGAGGTGCAAATTCCTTAGCTTGGAATTTAGGGGCCCCTGTGGTGATATGGCTCTGGTCTACCTTCCCAGTCCTTCTTTCCACTACCTCATGCTCCAATCAAACGGAATTACTCAATGCTTCAAGTGTGCCCACATCCCATCCCTGTGCCTTTGCCCCTGCTGGGTCTCTCTTCTTCACTCCCCTTCCATCACTGATGCCTGTTTCTGTCTCTCTCGCTCTCGCTCTCTCTTCCCACCCCACCCTTTGTTTAAAAAGGAAGGGTAATAAATTTTTATAAAGAAAGAAGATGAACTTTATTTTATTTTTTTTAAAGATTTTACTTATTTATTTATCAGAGAGAGAGAGCACACAAGCAGGGGGTGTGGCAGGCAGAGGGAGAAGCAGGCTTCCCGCTGAGCAAGAAGCCCGATGCGGTGCTCTATCCCAGGACCCTGGGATCATGACCTGTTCTGAAGGCAGACGCTTAACAGACTGAGCCACCCAGGCATGCTGAAGATAAATTTTGCATATCCTTCTGGGTCTTTCCCAAATGTAATTGGCCCTAGAGACTCCTGTTCAGATTTCCCGCTTAGCTCCCCAGTCAGGCTTCGCGGTGTAAACTTCTCTCATGACTCATGTCTGCTCTACCTTGCATCCTCATTCCTGTGGCACCTCATACAGAAGACTGGAAAGCAGAGACTGTGTGACCCATCTTTGTGTCACCTACAGCTGATCAGTGTTTGTTAGTGGAGAGACTCTCCTTGCTGGGCAGCCCGTTTTCTTTCCCACTCTGAGTTTGGGAAAGGGGAAGAACCTGGGGCCCCTGACCACGACCCCTGCAGCCATTCCGTCAGACGCTCCTCTGAGAGGGGTCTTAACACAGAGCTGCCCCAGTCAAGTCAGGAGATGCCGTCAGCCCTCCAGAGAACAGCAAGGACCTGTGCCTCCTCAGGCTTGGGAGAAATGTGTCCTGTTTGCCTTTTTTCTGAGGGAAGGTACCACAGTTAACGTGTCTGACTGACTGGCAGGAGCAGCATTTGTTCACTTTGAGTTCCTGGAAGGAGACATGGAAAGCCATTCCTCTCCTTCTTCTGTGGCCCTGGTCTCCCCCACTGAGCGGATGGGCACAGACGCTACTCCGTTAAAAGGCCTTGTCTGCATTGTTGGGTGGTGATGTGCACACTGGTGAGGCAGCAGGAAGACAACCTGGTCCTCCTCCAGGGCTTGCTTCTGGTGCCTTCCGCAGAGGAAGGAGTGGTATCTCAGAGTTTGGAGACGAGTTTTGGTTCTTACTCCACCATTCAATAGCCAGATGACCTTGACCTGGTCCCTTAATCTTGTTCGGCCTCAAAATAGAAATAGCTTTACCTTTACCTTCCACATGGGCCGTTCTGAGCACCAAAAGAGAAAATGTACATGAGAGTGTTTTGCAAATTATATTTTTTTAAAATGTTATTTATAGCCTGCCTTGTTGTGCAGTGGATTTACAGAGGCTTACAAGATACGCAAGATGTAAGAGAGTGTAAATTAAAAGTGAGAGTTAAAAGCAGCAGACAAAAAGAGTGAGGACATAATGAGTCCTAAATGAGACTCAATGCATACCTTGTTTTCTGTGGGTGGGTCTCAAGGTTGTTGGGAAATGTACGCTGTTACCCAAATTAGTGGAAAGGGTCACTCGGGTGGTGGTGTTTCAAGGTGTCCAGTGTGGACGTTAAAGGCTCATAGCAGAGCTGGCAAATTCTGGATGGGCCTTGGATCTCCATGGGCAGGTACCTGTCCCAACCTCACCCTCCCCATAGGTGCCATTGCTTTAGTCCAACCCCGATCCACTCGAACCTGGAGGCAGCCAGTTCCTTCTAAACATCTTTTTTTTTTTAATATTTTATTTATTTATTTGCCAGAGAGAGAGAAAGAGCACAAGCAGGGGGATCACCAGGCAGAGGGAGAGGGAGAAGCAGGCTTCCCGCTGAGCAGGGGGCCCGATGCGGGGCTCGATTCCCAGGACCCTGGGATCATGACCTGAGCTGAAGGCAGACACCCAACTGACTGAGCCACCCAAGCGTCCCCCTTCTAAACATCTTCTCCTTCCCCCAACCCACCCCACACAGCCAGCATGACCTCCCTGTGGGGACACACCTCCAGCTCACTCAGAGACTCATCTTTACAAAACCCACAAACCAGCTTCATTGATATTTATAATATACATATCAGAAAGTTCACCCTTTTCTTATTTTTTTCCTTTTTTTTAGATTTTATTTATTTATTTGACAGAGAGAGAGAGATGGAGGGAGCATAAGCGGGGGTGGGGGGGCAGGAGAGGGAGAAGCAGACTCCCCGCTGAGCAGAGATCCAGACGTGGGACTTGATCCCAGGACCCTGAGATCATGACCTGAGCCGAAGGCAGATGCTTAACAACTGAGCCACCCAGGCGCCCCAAGTTCACCCTTTTAAAGTGTACTGTCCAACAGTTTTGAGTATACAGACACCCGTGCTGAATACCATGCCCATCTGATCTTCTTTGCCACACAGACCTCAGTTTCTTTTCCTGTGCTCTCTCTCTGCCCTAATTCTTCACTCTCCGGGTCTGCACTCAAATTCTGGAAAAGGTGCCCCATCATTCTGGCGTTTTCCACCTCATGACCCATCCCTTTGGCTGGGCGCCCACCTGAAGTACGAAAAGTAAACTGGCTCTGGGATTGGCGGGGAGTGCACAGAAAAGCCGCGAGCCTGATCTGCACATTCTGTGAGCTTGAGCAACGCCCAGGGAGAACCCAGGCAGCGAGAGGCTGTGGGCAAGGCGGGCCCGGGGAGCTGCAGCACTTGACAGATCACATTGTTAGACCGTGACTCACTGCCGCCGCAGTCTGGAAAGCTGAAGCTCTCCGCCTGGCCTTCAAAGGAGGGCCGCTTGGACTGTGGGTGGACCCTCTGAGCAATCCTCTGAGGGCCAGGTTGGACAGGCAGAGCCGGGACTTGTTAATTCCAGAGCTGGCCTGTTTCACGCCCCTTGACCCCACACCGGGAATCCCGCGTGAAAAATCCTCTGTTAAAAAGTTGTATGTTGGGAGCCGGAAAGGTGGAAGAAAAGGTGTCCCCTCGGTACTTTCCAAGAGTGAAGAGGGGGTCATCGGAGCTCCTGAGCCTGGTCAGGGATTCGGGCTCTGCTCACTGGCAGTGGAGACCCAAGCCCCAGCTGTGCGGTTGGTGAGGGTCAAGCAGGCCCCCCCTCAGGGACCCTCTCCTCTCCCCAATCGCCCCTGCTGTGCCAGGCTGTTCCTGGACCCTGGGGCACTCACATACCTCTTTCTTCTCGTTCCCTTCTCCTTCTCCCCATCTTACTGCTGTTTCCCAGTCCAGCCTGTCAGCCCATCCCAGATCTTTCACATATAAGGAAGAGAGGGGGAACCTTCCTTTTCCAACTTCCCTACTGGCTTAGCATCCTTCTGTTTCAAGTGCCCACGGAAGTCTGGATTAAACTGATTCCATTCCACAGGGCGGGGAGGGGCTGCCCAATCAAGACCCTCTGCCCTTCTGGCACAGCACACAGCCCTGCTCTTCTCGCATGCGCATGCTCGGGCCAGGACCTGACTGGAGTGTTGAGAGCATGACCCGGAATTCTCTGTCTGATGGGGGAGGACAGAGTTTGGTGCCTGGGAAGCCCCGTCTGGTGGAGGAACTTAGACCAAAACAGTTAAACACTATGTCATAGAGCAGTACGTTCCCAACTGCAAATCCTACAAAGAACTAAAGCCATAGAGGGGGGCTGGGGTTGTGTCAAGAGTCTTTCCCAAGCTCCTTCTTTAAAGCCCTTGTGGGGGGCGCCTGGGTGGCTCAGTTGTTAAGCGTCTGCCTTCGGCTCAGGTCATGATCCCAGGGTCCTGGAATCGAGCCCCGCATCGGGCTCCATGCTCCGTGGGAAGCCTGCTTCTCCCTCTCCCGCTCCCCCTGCTTGTGTTCCTGCTCTCACTCTCTGTCAAATAAATAAATAAAATCTTTAAAATAAATAAATAAATAAAGCAAGCCCTTGTGGGAATCATCCCATATAGGTGGTCACAATTTTTTTAAAAGATCTTATTTTATTTTTTTAGGACTTTATTTATTTGAATAAATAAATCTCTTTTTTTAATTTTATTTATTTATTTGACAGAGAGAGAGACACAGCGAGAGAGGGAACACAAGCAGGGGGAGTGAGAGAGGGAGAGGCAGGCTCCCCGCTGAGCAAGGAGCCCGATGCAAGGCTCGATCCCAGGACCCTGGGACCATGACCCGAGCCGAAGGCAGATGCTTAATGACTGAGCCACCCAGGCACCCTTATTTATTTATTTGCGAGAGAGAGAGAGAGCATTCACAAGCATGAGGGCAGGGGCAGAGGAAGAGGGAAAAGCAGACTCCCCACTGAGCACAGAGTCCCAATGCAGGGCTCCATGTGGGGCTGGATCCCAGGACCCAGAGATCATGACCTGAGCTGAAGTCAGATGCTTAACTAACTGAGCCACCCAGGCACCCCTTAAGATTTTATTTTTTAAGTAATCTCTACACCCAACATTGGCCCGGAACCCACCACCCTGAGATCAAGAGTAGCATGCTCAACTGACCTGGCCAGCCAGGTGCCCCTGTAGTCACAATTTCTTTAAAGATTTTTTTTTTTTTTTAAGAAAGAGAACACAAGCTGGGGGTGGGGCGGCATAGCAGAGAGAGAGGGAGAAGCAGTCTCCCCACTGAGCAGGGAACCCGATGCGGGGCTCCATCCCAGGACCCTGGGATCCTGACCTGAGCCGAAAGCAGACACTTAACCACTTAACTGACTGATACACCCAGGCGCCCCACAATTTCTAACACTCCTCCAATCAAAGCCAGGTGGAGAATGTCCATTGCTCACCGAAGTTAAGGCTGGGCTGATTTAGGGGTAGCTGCCTTTAAAAACAGGAAAGACCCCCAAATTCAGGGATCTTTCTGCCAACCCACGCCATCTCCATTGATATAAGGCACACGGGGGATGGGCATGTTGGGGAGTGGGCTGTGCAGCCAAGTAGGAAAGCTCAAGATGGCGAGGGCTGCCCCATCTACTAAGGCAAGGGCGATGGAAGGGTGCACCCAGATTTCTCAAAACAGTATTTTCTCTCTCTCTTTTTTTTTTTTTTTTGAGGAGGGCCATGCAGAGGGAGAGAGAGAGAATCTCTCACAACCCCGAGATCATGACCTGAGCCAAAATCAAGGGTCAGATGCTTAACCGACTGAGTCACCCAGGTGCCCCCAGTATCTTCTCTTCTGTGGGAATAGCAAGTGCATCTGGAGGAGACAAGGAGAGCCCCCGACTTTGGGGGTAGATTGGCTGGTTGGGAGACCCTCCCATAGCCAGTAAGGACACCTTCATGGTCACTTTTCCTAGCTACACAGACACTTGGCCCAACTCACGCTCTCTATGGGTGTGTCACTGGTACTACCTCCATTTTCTATGTGAGGCTCTGAGAAGTGAGATCACTGGCAGCTGGCTCACTGCAGATTTGGGACCCGAGCCCAGGTCTGATTGCAAGTATGGTGGTTGTTCCACTATGCTGCGCTGTCACCTTATGAGGCCGGTGTCTAGGGTCATTACCGATTCCAAGGTCCCCACAGCAGGCCCCTATTCCTGACCCAAGTCACTGCCCTATTCAGTATTTTGGGTGAAGTTGGAAAGGCTCAGAGACCCCTGGCCCCTTTCCCAGGCTCGTCAAGCTGTTCTTAGTCAAGATGTTCTTAGGCTCCGTTTTACACCCCGTCCAGCCCCCACCCACACCCTCTTAGCCCCAGCTGACTTGGAAGCAGGGAGAAGGACACAAGGCCAGAAGGCTTTTGTTTTCCAACGGTGGAGAAATGGCTGAAATCCCGGCATCTCCCCCAGAAGACAGAGGCAGCTCTGGATTTCCTGTTGCTCCCAACACGGGCCAGATAATTGGAGACAGATTTTTGGGCTTGGGTTGGGAGGTGAAGCTTAAAGAACAGTCATCGGGCCTCCCGTGAGTCCATGTGTGCGCGCCACATTGTTGGTTTCTTTGTTGGTACTTTGTGTGTGTGTGTGTGTGTGTGTGTGTAGACGCTTGTGTATGAGACATATGTGTGTATATCTAAGCGTGTCTGTGTGTGGCACGCCTGTGTTCCTTGTACTTCTTTGTTAGCGTATAAGACCCCGCATGTACATCTGTGTAAGAAAGTGTGTAAGCATGTGTCTGGGTCTCTGTGAGTGGCTCCCTTGTTTTTGTTTTGTTTTGTTTTCCTTTGTGAGAGTCAGTTCAGCCCGGGGAGACCTCACTAGTTCTTTTTGGATTTTATTACTCAAGACTTAGTGATTAAATGTAAAACAGTAATTAAGATTAAAAAAAAAAAAGGCAGGAAAGCAGATGGCCTTCAGCCAGAGGATATGAGGGATGGAAACAGCCAGTGCACAATCAGAGGAGAGAGCAAGGGGGAACCTTCTTACAGAGTAGGGGTCTCTTTTGGGGGGGTTCAGATGAAGCCCCAGCCCCCCTCACCTCTCTCAGGGAGGAAGGTACCACATGGTTCCAGAACGGTTCTGCTTTGTCCACACTTGAAGGTTGGGCTGGGGAGGGAACTGCTCTTGCGTTGCCTTTCTGCCTGAATGGTTACCCTAAAAGGAGAATCGAGCCTCTTTCTTTTAAGCCCCTCTGTGCACATTCACAACTGTAGGTTCTTTTTGCTACAAATGAGATACAGAGCAGTTGGGATGCAGTCTAATTCCTAACAATACTGTGGTCAGTCATCATGGCGTACCTACTGCACGCTCCCCCCTGGGCTGGGTGCTTTACACACATTTTTCTATCAACAGTATAGATGTATGGATGGATATAAAACCACTTATGAGGGGCACTTGGGTGGCTCGACAGTTAAGCACCTGACTCTTGATGCTCAGGTCATGATCTCAGGGTTGTGGGATTGAGTCCTGCTTAGGGCTCCGTGCTCAGCAGGGAGTCTGCTTCTCTCCCTCTCCCTCTCCCTCTGCATGCTCTCTCTCTCAAATAAATAAATTAATTTTAAAAAAACCACTTTTGCGCTGGGAATTGCCTTTTTGCAAAGGAAATGAGCCTTCTGATAGAGCAAGGACTTTAACCCACCATGATTCTCCCAAGTGGTAATTCATTTGTCCACTCAACAAACATGTACTTCCTCACTACCTTCATTAGACACTATGGTAGATACTGGTGGTGGGGGAGCAGGGTGCAGAGATGAACAAGACACAGTTCCTGCCCTCATGGAGGCCGCCGTCTAGGCAGGAAATCAATGATGCTCCAAGGATTGAACTTCTCACCTCTGTCGGTGCCAGAGCAAGGTGGCTGTGACAGGGCAGAGGACCTTTTGGACTGGGGCAAGATTTATTCCCAGGATGAGTTGTTCCTTATAAAGACACTGGACATAAGGCCTAGCTGCGGAGGAGAAGACATGGTGGAAATGGAGGACAGTGGATGTCTGCTCTGGGGCTTGAGTGGGGCGAGATGGGGAGGACCCCGCCTGCCTGCCTCACGTGCTCTGCATGGCCCAGCATTGGCTGGATGGACATGGCGTCCTTCTGCGGCCCAGCCCCTCTGGCAGGAGGGACGGAAAGGGGGAGATGCCCACACCTGTGCCTCTCTGGACTGGTCTCTGAGGTTCCCAGGTGGCTGATTTGGGGGTCGGGGAGTCCCCCAAATATACAGTCCCCTATAACTAGCTCCCCATGGCCTGATCAATTCCCCAGTGCAGCCGCCTCAGCAGGCCACCAGCGTTCCGGCCTAAATCGCTTCCAGTTTGTTTAGTCAAAACCCTTGGCCCCAACATCAAAGCCCTTTGGAGTTTCTGGGGGTTGTTGTTCTTATATGGTGTTTATTTCAGAGATGCCTCTCTGTCACCGACAGAGCCTGCCCGAGTGGGGTAGGGCAGGAGGGGCTGCTGGGGCCTTTGGGTTTCAGAGACATCAGGTTGCCTGGGGGAGGGTGGCAGGACAGTTTCCACGGCAGCTGCCCCGGGGACACTAGCTCCCCTATGCCTGCCTCTACCTGGTGCATCCAGGTACCCAAAGACAGGCTGATTCTCCTCTGCACACGGCCACACGGAGGAGCCTCCATTCCCCTCACGTTTATGCCAGACGTTTTCATCGGGGCTTCCAGAGGTCAAGTCTAGGCCACATCCCCTCTCCGCCCATACCAGCCCTCATCTTAGAACCCATGGGCTCACTCCAAGCAGACCCCTCTCCACTGTCCACCTCCTCATCCTGGCCCCTCTGGGCCTGGACCCCAGCTCCACCTCCCTTCTTCAGGAGAGCCCCGCCCCCTTTCCCTTTAATCTGATTGGCTGAATGTGCACTCAGCTATTGGAACTTACACTGGGCTCCATCTGGCTCTGGAATCTGTACCTTCGCACTTCTGAGTTCCTGCAGGTTCTAGTAGGTCCCCTCTTTCCTGTGACTTGCTCCTCAGTGCCCAGCATAGGTGTGCACCCAGCGAAGAGGGGATGCTCTCTCCAGGTGAGGAGATGGAGGAGCTTCTTCCATAGGGGCTGTTAGCAAGGAGGCAGAGCTGGTGGCCTGGGTGGAGGCAGGACTACTAGGAGTCTCCCTGGGGGGAGAAATCGGCACTGGGTGAAGTGGAAGCCAGCTCCAGGCCTTAGCCATTCGCTGGAGCAGGAACAGAGGAGGGGAAGAAACATCTGGAAGGAGGGAGAGAGAGGGAGAGCAGGAGAGAGGAGTGAGGATAGGTAAGGGGCCCGAGGCTTCAGTCACCAGTCGTTAAACACAAAAGTTTCCAACCACGATCTGTAAGGACAGAGTCCTCTCTGGGTTGACTGACTTTTCTTTCCCAGGGCGTTCCTAGGAACCAGAGGGGTCTCCAGACTCTCCCCAGTTTCTACTCTCCCTCCACCATCTCAGCGGCCTCTGTTTTCCCCTCCCATCATTTTCTTGGACTGTGCCCTTCCTGCCTTCTTAACTTCCCATCTGCTCTCTCAGTGCTCCCAGGCAAAGGGACCTGAGTGCACCTGTGGCCACTTTTAGCTTCTCCCATTGGCTATTAATTTACAGTTGCTTGCTAAAAACCAGGAGCCCTGCTGGGAGAGATGGAGGTAAGACTGGGAGTGGACTTAGCAGTCACCTCTGCCATGGGACGATGGGAGGGGCTGAGTCTGAATCTCCCGCACTTTTGCCCATGCTTGTGAGCCAAGAGCAAGGTCTTTTCAGGGAGCCCCGGTCTAGAACCTTGGCCATGCACAGGTGAGCTCCTTGCTCCATGGACTCTCCCACAGGGAACCTAACTGGGGGTTCCTCCAAGATGTGGTACTTCAGAATGCCTGGACACAGGCTCCCCATCCTCAAACCGATGTCTTCAATGCCTAAGGAGCTTGTCTCCTAATTTTGGGGGGGGGGGAGTGCAGTTTTGAACCACTCTCCCAGGGTGGTCTCTTGGCTCAGTCATACGGCAGGTGCCTCCCTCTCTCACCCCATCCTATCACTCTATGCCCACCCCCCACCTCAGCAGACTGCTCATTAGTTAATAATGTTAATGTGGCTGCAGCTAGTGATTAAAACCATTGGTTTGACTGAGACTTAGCAATCAACATCCCTGGCATAGTTGTTAATCCCTCGGAAATATGTTTTTAATAATCATAGGGGAGGAGGTCAGGGTGGGTGGTCCTGGGAGCTGGGATCCAGTGCCTCCTATTCCCCCAGCCCTCGGTTCCCATGGTTTCTCTCAGGCGGGCACTCGGGGATGTGTTGGGGCAGGGGAACCACTCGGGAGGACCGGCCAACTCTGCAGCAGATGGAGGTGGGGCCTGGTACACAGCGGCCTCCGCTAATGGGTCAGGGAGAGGACTGGGCCAAGGGTGTGGCTGGCATGGCTAAATGAAGCGCTCAGGGTCAAGAGGCCTTAGCCACGTGGAAGGATTAATTCTGAGCCCTGTATTGCTCACCCCTAAAGCCAAATGCCCAGGGAGGAACCACGGGTGCCGAAGATGCCCTCGCCACAGCAGCCCAGCCTCTTCATTCTCTCCCAGTCAGAAAGGCCGTAAGTCAGAAGGGTTCCATTTTCATTCCCTCGGGTTTCATGGGCCTCCTGATCATCCCATTCAATTGTTTCATTTATGTAATTCTTTTAATAATACATAATTATAATTGTTATAGGAACAATGTAATAGCAGGCACATAATAAATGCAAACTATATATTAATATATTATGTGCAATAATATAATTATTATGATTAACATTTTATTGACTGCCTACTTTGTCAGGCCCTTTATATATATCACCTCTTATGTTCATAACACCCTGCCAAGCAGGCCTTATTATCCTGTTTTATATATGAGAAATCTGAGACTCAAAGTGGTTAACTTGCTCAAGGTCATATAGTTAATAACGGGCAGGGCCAGCATCAACCCTAGGTCTCTGGCTAACTTCAAACCCATTCTTTCCCAAGCCTAACACTGTAGGGAACTCGAAGAATAAAATAATACACTGACAGTGCCATTGAAACACTGTAATCCGGGGGCGCCTGGGCGGCTCAGTCGGTTAAGCGTCTGGCTCTTGCTTTCAGCTCAGGTCATGATCTCAGGACCCTGGGATCGAGCCCCACAGCTGGCTCCGCGCTGAGTATGGAGTCGGCTCCTCCTTCTCTTTCCCCCTCTCCCTCTCTACTGCTCCTTGCTCGCGCTTTCTCTCTCTTAAATAAACAAACAAACAAACAAATAAATAAATAAATAAAATCTTTAAAACAAACAAACACTGATAATCAAGCTCCCAGGACATGGCGCATGCAAACACACACACCCCCCCACCCCCCCCCCCCACACACGAAAAGTTAGAGGATGGCACAAAATAGCTTTTGGCGGCTGATGCCAGGCAGTGTGGGCAAGGGCCCAGGGAGTGGTACTGGCAATGAAAGTCAGTTTGGAGGAGGGAGAGGCCACCAAGGGCAGCAGAGATCCCTGAAGACTTTATGGAAGGAGGAGAGGGATTTGCTGGATGGGTGGGTGGCGGTGGCGAGGGAAGCAGGAGCAAGGTACCCAGAGTGGAAGTTCAGGGGCAGTGAATAGATCAGACGGGTCTACTCCATCCTGGTACCTCCTGTCCTTCCACTCACCATCCCTGTGTGCGGGCCTGCCCTTAACGTTTGCGGGGCTTGCGGCAAGGGGACAAAAGCCCACGAAGAAAATTTCTAAATGTTTAAAAGTTATAAATCAAGTGAACAAATGGTGAATGAGATAGATCCTATCCTCTCACCTTGACAAATCCACTCTCCCAATGACTTTGGACTTTTGCACTGGAACGCGGTGGTGCTGCCCCAACCTCTCACCTGACCACCTTCTCTTCCCACCAGCAATCGGGATCTGCTCTGCTCTGGCGAGGACGCCTGCCCAGCCCCACAGACAGCCATCCCTTGACCAGAGAGTATGCATATTTGCACTGGGCCTGTCCTCAGCAGGATGGATGAAGGAGGAGATCTAGAGGCCTTGGAAACAGTCTAGGGTCACTTAGATGGGGGGATTTGGGGGATCAGTGAGGCTCTCAGCTCAGATGCAAAATTTAAGGGACACCAAAAAACTCAGTGATAATATTTTAATGCAATATTTTAAAATCAAAATTAAAGCAAAAGATCCATAATAAAATACCAAAGTTTTATATAAAGACCAGATCAGTATTACTGTTTTTGTTGTTGTTGTTGTTGTTGGGGTTTTTTTTGTTTGTTTTTTGCCTCAAACTTCAGTATAGTTCCGCACAGCGCTGGGCCAGGAATGCACAGCATGGTCTGGAAGGGAGTGTCTATAGAGGGGACCATGCAGGGTCTGGGTAGGCATATCCCATAGACTGCTCTGCAGGGTGGGGAGCAACTGGAGGCTCCCAGCGCAGGGAACCCTCTTGCCTAGAGCCTAAGGGTGATACATACTGTGTGTTCCTGAAGACAGCCAGCACCTAGCAGAGGATCTGACATTTAGTAGGCCCTCAATAAATACTGATTGAATAAGCAAATGAATAGCACTAACTTTTCCAGAATCATCACAGTCCTATTCATTACAAGGTTACCAAGTGAGCTGGGTCATAGCAACTCTCAATCCCTGTTATGGGCATATCGGCTGGGTCAGGGCCATGAGTCCGGGAACAGAGGCAGGGAACATCAAGACTCAGAGAAGACTGACCTAGGATCCTGGAACAGTTTTGGGCAGGAGGAGGCAAGCTTGTGGTTGAAGAGAGTGAGCCCCAGCAGGAGATCCAGGAGAGATGGTAGCCAGGGTTCTCGGAGGCTCAACCAGAACAGAGTTCCAAAGATGGCGGGTGGGGGTGGGGGTGGGGTGGAATTGAGACTTACGGTGGGGGCAGGGGGGTAAGGAGCCAGGAGGGAAGAACTGGCTCCGGGAGGAGGACCAAAGAGCAGGCCAGGGAATGAGCAGGAGTGGGAGGCAGGGAAGGGAGCTATGGAGTCTGGCAGGAAGAGCGCAGGGTCTGGACAGAGTGGCGTGTGTGTGTGTGTGTGTGTGTGTGTGTGTGTGTGTGTGTGTGTGCTGCACGGTGACTAGGGGCCTGGAGAAGGGGAGGAAGGGGGGCTAGAAGCCTCAGAGTGGGGATCCCAGAAGCCAAGAACAGGTCAGTTCCCCAAGAAAGGTTCTGGGCACCCCCCCTCGGGTTACACACTGGTGTTTCCTATTTCAGGCCCTAAGCTCTTGCTCAGCCTCCACTGCGTCCTCCCTCCCTCTTGCCCCCCCCCTTCCCCAGGGAGGGACAAACACACTTGATATATGAAGTGTTTCCACCTCGACTCTTGGGAATCCCACAAAGGCTTCAGTGTGTGGCAGCCCCTCCTCCATTTCCACTCCCAGCTCCTCCCCTCCCTTCTGTCTGGGAGTCTGGGAATGCCTCCTTTTCCTGGGGAGTGGGGGCGTCGGAGAGAAGGAGGGACAGGCAGTGGGTGTGGACGATTCTTGTCCTCTTCAGCCGCGCCCCTCTATAGCAGGCGGGTGTGGGTGAGTGCTGGTTGGGGGCGCTGGGTGATGATCCCGGGTTTCTTTGGCTTCCCACGGGGCCAGGCTCCAGACGCTAAAGTGGTGGTGGCAGCAAGGGGTGGGGGGCTTGGTGTCTACGTCTGCCTCTTGGCCTGCCTTGCTCCCCTCACTCACTTGCTGCCGGAGCCCCCTCCCAGGGGTCAGGGGGGCGTTGCACACCCCCCTTTCCTCCATCCTGGAACCCAAAGGAGAAATAGTATCTGAATATTCAAATGCACTCTATGTACCAGGCATTGTGCTAGGCCATTTTACAAAAATCATCTCTGTTCCTTCCGGAGCAGCTTCTGAAGCAGGTATTTTTACAGCTGAAGAGGTGGTGATTCAAGTGATGTTGGAGGCAGTTTGTTCCAAGGTTGGAGGCACCGTGTTCAAGACCATGGACTAGGGGAGCAGACAGACGTGGGACCAAATCTCAACTCATGGCCTCATGAATGGGGCATGTTTCTTTACCCCCAAAGTTTCAGTTTTTCCATCCCTAAAGGAAGGGTATAAGGTCCCTCACAAGCCTGTTAGATGTGTTAAATGATAGGGGGGCGCCTGGCTGGCTCACGCAACTCTTAATCTCAGGGTCGTGAGTTTGAGCCACACGTTGGGGATGAAGTTTACTTAAAAAAAAAAAGTCTTTTTTTTTTTTAAAGATTTTATTTATTCATTTGAGAGACAGAGAGAACGAGAGATAGAAAGCACGAGGGGAAGAGGGTCAGAGGGAGAAGCAGACTCCCTGCCGAGCAGGAAGCCCGATGCGGGACTAGATCCCGGGACTCCAGGATCATGACCTGAGCCGAAGGCAGTCGCCCAACCAACTGAGCCACCCAGGTGCCCCCCCAAAAAAAAGTCTTAAATAAGATATTGTGCAGGAACTACCTGGCAAGTGGTGTGTAGTAGATGCTGAGATGATGATTATTGCACGGTTCCAGGTCCCACAACTGGTAGGGGGCAGAGCAGCCCCTGAGCTTTCCACTGCCCAACAAGGCTCCTCTCAGGGGGCAGGAGCCCTGGGCCCAGTGGAGTGGGCTTGGAAGGACCCCACCTAATGAGGCTAGGCAGGGGATGTGAGTGTGTGCAGGAGAGGAGTGCTTTCCAATTCCCAGGAGCACCCTCTAGAAGTACAGATGGCGCGCTGGACTCTAAAAGGGCCCAAAGTCAGGGAGTCTTGAGGACACAGCCATCCCACCTCGCATCCAAAAGGGGAGGGGAAAACCCACTACGACGCAGTGGGTGGTCTCTCCCCGTTCTCTCCTCTGACTCAGGGAGAAGCTGCAGCTGGCCCTGGGCCACACCAGCCACTCACGCGGCCGGTCACACCACATGCGACCATCTCTCTGAGTCTTCCCGACGCCCACACCCGCGGTACAGCAGAGAGTGCAAATGGGCACGCGTGGGGGTTTGGAGTCATGTTTTACATGGACCTGCGTGAGGTCGTGTGTTGCGCGCGGGTAGCGGGCACCCGGGTGGAGGATGAGCTCTGGGTGCGTGTACATTACATCTCCCCCACCACCCCGCCCCGCCCCGCCCCGCCCCTGGGTGAAGGGCGCCTGTGCGCGCGCACGTTCGCGCTCCGCAACCCCGAGAGCCGCGCTGGGGGGCCCTGGGCGCGTGGGTGTGTGCCATGTGCCAGGTTCTGTGCGCTTGTCCACGTGTGTGACTGCAAGTCCGTCCAACCCCCTGGAGCTAGGGCTCTGCGGGAAGGGTCAGCCGGCAGTCTGAGCCACTTTTCATGTGTCAGGAAAATCAGGCTCCCCTTTCCGGAAGCCTTCCCAAGGAAAACAAACGAGCCCAGCTCCCGAGGCAGAAGGAGAGGGAGCCGGGGCTGGGGAAAGAGAGAATGTGGCTGAGCCCGGTGGAGGAGGTCACCAAGCAAGGCGGTCAAATGACACCCCTTTGGCTCCACCCTATGACCCCATTCTGATCTCTGGAAATCGGCTTCCTTTCGCTTTGTCCTAGGAGGGCTTTGTCTTCTTTCTCCTCTCACGTCCTTCTTTTTCTCCTCTGGGCTCTCCTCTCCCCCTGCTTTCTTCTCTCCCTTCTCTTTCATCTGCTCTTCTCCAATTTTCTCTCGTCCTCCCAACTCTTCCTACTCTGGCTGCCTGCCCATCACCACTGCTTCTCACTCACCTCTACGGCAGGAGCCCAAACCATGGTCTACCTCTGAGAACAAGGGTCAGAAAATCCGCATAAGGAGCGCTACAGGTGTATAGGTCGTTTGAGGGTTTTTTGTTGTATGGGTTGTTTTAACTTTTGCCTTTCCGTGCCAGATTAGCTGCAAAGCCCTCTGGCTGGTGCGTTCTTTCCGCTTTGGAGGGAATCTTTTATTTGTTGATTGACTGACTGCATCCTTAACCGTATGTTTAAGTACCCGGTTAGTGCCAGGCACTGTGGCTGGCTCCAGAGCTACAACAGAGGGCAAGAAGCAGGAGGAAGAAATGGATTCTGCCTCACAGAAATTTCAGACTAATAGGGGAGTCAGAAATTAATCAAAGCCACACACATAATATAAAACTAAAACAACGTTGAGGGCTCCAGACAGAGGAATACCTCTACATATCTGTGTGGTGACAGCCTCTAATGAGGGAATGGACATGGGAGAGAGATGGGAAACGTTCGCTAAGGAAGTGATTAGCCCAGATTTGGGGAAAAAGTAAGAGTTAACCAAGCCAAGGAATGGAAGGGGTTGTGAAGTGACATAGATTAATTATTGGACGGTTGTAGGCAGCAGGAACTGCATGTGCAAAGGCCGTGAGGCCAGAGGGAGTTAGGTCCATTTGTGTAACTGAACTAAGGTCTGTGTGGTGAGGAGAAGGAGCATGGATGAACCTGTACAGTCACGCATGCCCTTGCAGGCTATGTTAAGGGTCATTCATCTTGACAAAATTCATCTTAACAAAATGCCAATATGCTTTATAAGTGTGATCTATTTTATAATTTTTTAAAGATTTATTTATTTATTTATTTGACAGAAAGCAAGAGAGCACAAGCAGGGGGAAGGGCAGAGGGAGAGGGAGAAGCAGGCTCCCCACCGAGCAGGACCCTGGGATCATGCCCTGAGCCAAACACAGACACTTAACATACTGAGCCACCCTGGCGCCCCATATTTTATAATTTTTTTTAAAGATTTTATTTATTTATTTGAGAGAGCGAGAATGAGAGAGAGAGAGAGAGAGAGAGAGCACATGAGAGGGGGGAGGGTCAGAGAGAGAAGCAGACTCCCCGCTGAGCAGGGAGCCCGATGTGGGACTCGATCCCAGGACTCCGGGATCATGACCTGAGCCGAAGGCAGTTGCTTAACCAACTGAGCCACCCAGGCGCCCTATAATTTTTTAAGTTAAGAAAGTATAAATGCATTAAGACTTGTAAATGATTTAAAAACAATTTTATTTATTTATTTATTTTTACCACAACAGCACCCATACATATTTGAAGACCATTAGCACACAGACCTGGGAGACAGGTAGGAAATTCTAATCTACAGGTGATGCTTGGTCCACACATGAATCCTCAGGGACCCCCAGGTTGAAGGTCACTGTGCTGGGGAAGCGAGGGGAGGAGGGAATAGAGAATCACCCCAGTATGTTGCTGGGCCTCGGTCCCACAGAAGAAGCCAGGCTGAGCCCAGCTCCATACCCTCTGTTCCCGGAGAGTCTAACCCTGGGCTCTGCCACCCCAGCCATGTGCTTAGCCCCTAGCAGCTGGGGTGGCTTGGGCTTGGGGGGTGGGGGGCAGGCAGACAGGCAGGGGCTGGGAGAAGGATGGGACAGCTGAGCAAAAAGGAGAGAAAGAAGGACTAGAATACTACTCAAAGCATGGCCTTTGGACTGGGAGCATCGGCATCACCTGGGGACTGGCAGGAACTTCAGATTCTCAGCCCCCAGCCTAGACCTGCTGAATCAAAATCTCTGGAGTGAGGCAGACTTTATGGCCTTATGTTTTAACCAGTGACTCTCAGGCATTGCTAAAGTTTAAGAGCCAGGGGTACAGAGGACAGAAGTTTGGTGGGGAGCACCCTCGGCTGAGTCAATGGAAACAGGAGTTGAACTGAACATTCCGCCATCCAGCCGCCATCTATCGCTGGGGGCTCCACGTGACCCCAGCACTCTTCCTGTAAGTCTTTCTTTTTTTTCTTTTTTTAATTTATTTATTTGAGAGACGGAGAATGAGAGAGATAGAGAGCACGAGAGGGAAGAGGGTCAGAGGGAGAAGCAGACTCCCCGCCGAGCAGGGAGCCCGACGCGGGACTCGATCCCGGGACTCCAGGATCATGACCTGAGCCGAAGGCAGTCGCTCAACCAACAGAGCCACCCGGGCGCCCCCTGTAAGTCTTTCTGATGGAAAGGTGCCAAGATGGAAATAACATGGCTCCCTTCGGCCCGGGCCTCACTCTAAGCTCTCCCACCCCAGTCGGTCCCTGTCTGACCTCTTGTTCTGGGGGTGGAGAGTACCCCCCCCACCCTAGTCCACATGTGTGGGGTGAGGGTGGGGAAGTGTCTCAGGAGGGGTGTCAGGCCAGGTCTCCTGGCAGACCCAGCTGTCCTTTCCCATCCACGCTGCCCCCCACCTCCCAGCTCCCTCCCAAGGAGCACACCCAGCAGCTGCAGGAACCACCCAGGCTGGCCCAACTCTAGCCCCGATGTCCCCCAGCTCAGGGGAAGTGGAGTTCAACCTGTTCTTCCCCGATGACCCCTCTTGGACCTCTGCAAAGGGACTTAGACCCACCACAGCCCAAACCTATGACATCCCTGGAACCCTTCTCTCCTTCCCCCTAAATCTCCCCTATTCGAGGGTATGGGCAAAAGCTGCCACAAGCCCATGTCCTCACCCCAGTGCCCCCTGCCTGAGCCCCAAACCCAGCTGTCAGCTCCTCAGGTCACAGCCCACCCCCACCGAACGCCATCCCACACTGTGGGTGGGAGCTCATCTCGGCGCAGGCCAAGCAGCTGGCTGCACCACCTGCCTCAGGAGAGACCAAATGGAAGGCCGAGAGGAAGGGCAGGGGTGGGGGAGGCTCTGAGGGAGAGGAAGCAGGGGTGAGAAGGCTGGGGCCAGGAAGTCTAGGACGTTAAAGCTGGAAGGGATATTAAAGGATCAACTAGTGCAGTCTGGACATTTCACAACCCTCCCCCAGGCGGGAGAGCGCTGCGGGATCCATACACAGAGAGGGGGTCTCCCCCACCTGCCTTTAGTCAACCTTATTGTTCACCATCTTCTTCCAGGAGCTTCCTTTAGTTAACTCCATATTTCTTCTCCCCTATCGTTCATTCTACTACTCCTGACTGCCCATAACTGGTCCTTGGTTCATTAGCTTGCCTCATATTCACCCCATGTCTATAATTTTTTGTATCTTAGAAGTGTGTGTGCATGCGTGCGTGTACGCACGCTTGCCTCCACCATCGGACTGGACGTTTCCTAAGGACAAAGGCTATGTCTCTACCATCAGATTAGGTGTTCCTAGAGGACAAATGATGATTCCCTTCCACTGGGATACAAGCTCCCTGAGAGTGGGGGCTGTCTTCCCTATTAGACTAGGGTTCCCTAAAGGCAGGAACTGGGCCCCAACTCACCTTCACGATTTTGTTCCACAGAGCCAGCTCTGGTGTAGTCCCTTAGACATGTGGCCTGGAACCTAAAAGCAGTGAGCCCCTCAGGCAGGAATACCCACTTCAGAGACTCTGCCTGAAGTGCCTGGTGCCATCTGGGGCCGTTGGGGCCAACACTTTGGGGCAGGACCTGGGAATTCTCAGACGACTATTCCCATTCCTTGCCCATCCCAAGATTCCAAATTTTTGTCAGAGTGATTACCAGCCTTGGTGTTCTATAGTTCCTGTCCCAGCAGCCCTCCTGGGAAATTCTCTGAAGTCCTGAGGGGAGCTCACCCTACCTGAGCTGGAAACCCCTTGAACTCAGGGACTATGGTGGGGATGGGGATAGGAGGAGAGGCCTTCCTTCTTCCTGTTGGCTGAGGCCTCTGGGGGTGGCTGAGGCAGATGACCTCTCTCCAAAGCTCCTGAGGCCCCGGCCCCTCACTGACTTTCTCTCTCTCTCATTTGTCCCAGGCCCCTCCTTCACCATCTCCCAGGATGAACTTCAGCAAGGGCACCAAGCTAACCCTCTCTCAAAAAAAAAAAAAAAAAAAAAGAAAGAAAGAAAGAAAAGAAAAGAAAAAGAAAAAAAGAAAGCTAACCCTCTCTCTAAAGCTAATTGATCATAGGGCCTTCCTCACTGCCCCTCAAAGAGGATGCTGGGATTTCTTTTTTTTTTTTTAAAGATTTTATTTATTTATTTGAGAGAGAGAGAATGAGAGATAGAGAGCAGGAGAGGCAAGAGGGCCAGAGGGAGAAGCAGACTCCCTGCCGAGCAGGGAGCCCGACGTGGGACTCGATCCCGGGACTCCAGGATCATGACCTGAGCCGAAGGCAGTCACTTAACCAACTGAGCCACCCAGGCGCCCGGATGCTGGGATTTCTGTCACAACTCCCAACCAACCAAAGTCCTAGTAGAGTTCATTCTAGAACCTTCCTGGTATCATCACCCTGAGCATCCCACAGCCCCTGCCCCCAGCTGGAGATGTGGCAAGGTCTGAGCCCGTCCAGTAAGTACAATGAAACCTCAGCTCCGTCCCAGAAGATCCTGCCACAGCCTTTCCATACTGTGCTGGGCCCCGCAGTGCACGGGGCACCTTCACAGAGGTCATCCTAAGAACACACATTAACAGGCTGGCTAGAGGTGCTTCTTCTTCCAGTCTCCACGACACAGGGTTAGAGCGTCCTCCACATTACACTCTATTTGTGGAAGTGACTAACCCCACCCCACCCCATACTACTAAGGATGAGCTTCTAATGGTCCTGGTAACCAGCAGGATAAGTAGTCGTCAAGTTTGTGGGATGGATGGATGGATGGATGGATGGATACACAGACAAAGGAACACGATCTGTACAGCAACCCTATGCAATTCATAGGACAGACCCCATCCCAGTAAAGGAAGCAAGGCTCAGAGAGGCTAAGAAGTGTATTCGGGGCCCTAGAGCTCATCAGTAGAACTGGAACACCAGGCCAGGCCCCTACTGCAGTGCACGCTTGGAACCGAACCCAGGCCCCCAGACTCCCTACACCCGGAGCACTGCGTGGTTGCGCAGGTCCCACACTGCACCACTCCAGGAGGGACCCCTGTGTCTCCTGGAGTTGCTGCAGGATGTGCCCCCCGTAGCTGCCTCCCCACTCACTGCTCAGCCCTCTTTGTGCAACATTCAAACACTTGAAGCAACAGAATTCATCACCTTCTCCTGCTAGTCAGCGTGCCAGCCAGCAAGGAGCTTCTGGGGGGCAGGTGAAGATCCCTGAGGAGTACACAGCACCCCCCCCACCCCAGCACCGCTGTGTGCCTCCTGCCTCCCCAGGAAGGAGCACTTCTGTCAAACCTCACCATGTCCCGACAGGCCCCTTACCTGTGCCCACACCCACCGCATCCAGACTCACCTCCCCCACACACATGTGCACCATGCGAGTGAGGCCCAGGGCCCCAGATCTCCAAGCTCCTGTCGGAGACTCAACCAAGCAGGGGGCTGAGGGCTGGAGGCCGGGGCCCGGACCCCCTCCCCCGCCCCCCCCCCCCGCAGCAAACCCCGTCCCCCTCCACTCGTGTGCGGGGGCCCCGGCCCCTCCCGGGGAACAAGGCTGGGATTAATAAGCGGCGCGGCTCCCTCCCCTAATGGGCTCCAGCTGCACAAACATTCCCAGAATTCAGAGCCGGCTCTGTCTGGGGCGGCCCAGGCCTCAGCTCCAGCATTCCTGGCCCCCTCCCCCCTCCCAAGCCTGGGACAGCTGCTCCGGAACTCGGGCAACTGGCTGGGGATCGAATCCCAATCTGACTTTTCCAGAGGTGGGGGGTATGGGAATGACTGGGGCTGGGGGTGGGGTGGAGTGGGGAGCAGGGGATGGGGGGAAGAAGGGAACAAATTCTGAAGGGACATCTCAGTTCCCGCCCTGCCTGCCCCCTGCCCCGCCCCCCTGCCGCACGCCCTTCCCCCCAGCACCGCTTACCCTCTTAGCGTAGGTACCAGGGGCCCAGGTCAGTCTTACCCAATTTGTCTCACCAGGCAGCACCTTTGACTGGCAGTGCCCAGGAGGAGGGGACAGGAGAAAACTGGGAGGAAAGAGACACATCTCCCCTTGGGTTTTAAGAGATCCAGCTGTGTCTCAGATGGAATCTACCGCCTGGCAGGAGCTTCATTCAAACAGATTCTTATCAAGGCGGGTGGGTAGCAAAGTGAGCAGGAAGAAGAAGGAAAGTGGGGTCCTCACCTTCCCATTATCCTCCCAGGGAGGGACATTTAGGGACCCAGAGGCAGGAGTTCTAAGTAGACGAAGAGGTGCCATGTTGATGACAGCTCTGAAAGTGTCCATCTTCTCTTTCCTGTCTCTGGATCAGGGGCCAGAACAGGTCATTCAACTGTCCTTACCCAGTTAGGCTAGTTTGTGGGACACCAAGGGCTGAGGCCAGGCAAGGAGTCCTGTGACTTGAGTTTGTGCCAAGGGCCATCTGAGCGGGGATCGGTGGAGAGCACAGGTCACCCGGATGGGGGTGTGTGACTGGGAGTGTGTGCATGTGTCTGAGTGCCCAAGCATGAGCGGCTGGGTTCAGTGTTTGGAAGTGGATGAGTGTGTGCACACACACTCATCAGCCTCTTGGTATTCAGAAATGCCGTACGTCCCACATTCATTAGGAAGGGCTGCCTGCTGGTCACTGCCTCCCCGGTTGGAAGTGCCCCTCCGTGGGGCATGTGCTGGAGAGAGGTTGAGAAGAGAAAGAATGGTAAAAGAAAAGGCAGCTCAGAGAGGGGAGAGCCCTGCAGGAGGCTGTGTGGGCAGCAGAGGGCACCAACTGGGGAGTTGAGGAACGGGGGCCTCAGCTCTGCCATGAACCAGCTGGGGACTTTGGACAAGTCACTTCCCTGACCTGGGTCTTGGTTTCCTTATCTCGAATATGGGCAGGTTAGACTAGAGTCTCCTCCTCAGTTCCTTCTTAGATTCCACAGTCACTAGAACTGAGTTGGGCAGCACAGGGAAGACGTGGAGAAATGGGCTCTGGGCAGGCCACAAAGAGAGCAGTCAACAGGGACCGCATGGAAGGTACCCAAGTCTCCCTGAAGAGGCAATCCAGAGGAGGGGGGTGGTCCCTACCCTGGGGAGCCCCATTCTCCAGAGGCAAGTAATGGCAGACTCTCCCCCTCCCCGCCGGAGAGTGAGGTGAGACTTTCTTGGGTAAAGGGAGAGACTGAAGTCCTCCGGTTGGGACAGGAAGTCAGGAATTGAACCCCATTTAGGATTCTCTCCAAGTGAGCCTCATTAGTCATTCCTCTGGCATTTGGTGCCCAACTACTTTACAGTTAGCCCCACATTAGAAAACGAGGAACACAAAGAAATAACATTTCCCCCAGGGGTATGAAGTTAGAAAAAACAAATTCCTTCCCCCAGAACCAAAGGTAGAGTGGGGACCAACCCTAGGCTGACCCAAGGAAACAATAATCAACATGCGGTTGGCTTTCAGAGCTGTTGATGTGGGCACGGGAGAAACAGTGGACCAAGACGCCTGAAGCTCCCAGACCGGAGCTCTGGATTATAAAGCTGCAGGTATTTAGCAGGGATTCTGGAGATTTTAAAAGCGAGAAGAAAGAAAGCAGCAGACCATGGATGTGGAACTCTAAGGCATAGATGGGCAAGAAACTGAACTTCTACCCTCTCTCCCCCGTCCCTCCCTACTTCTCTCAGTTATCTATTGGGTAACAATCCACCCAAAACTGAGTGGCTTAAAACAACAGCAATCTGGTGTGCTCATGATTCTGCAACTTGCGCAGGGTTTGGTGTGGACAGCTTGTCTCCGCGCCATGCAGTGTGGGCTGGGACAGCTCAGCCGGGCCTGGAATATCCAAGATGGTTTTCCTGATGTGTCCGGTGCCTCTGCTAGAATGGCTGGAAGAGATGGGGGTCTCTCTGTCTCCTTCATAGTCTCGCACCCCCAGAGGGTCTCTCCCCCTTTCTCTCGAGGTAGGCTCTCTCTCTCCCGCAGTGTGATTGCACTTCACATGGTGGCTGGCTTCCAAGGGGCAAAAGTGGGAGCTGTGCCAGGCCTCCTAAGCCCTACACCTGAACTGTCAGGACATCAGTTTTGTCGCATCCTATTGATCAAAGCAAGTCAAAGGCCCCCAAGACTCGAGGAGAGTGGAAAATGGCTGAAAGTCTCCGAAGGGAGAAGGCATTGCTGGTGGTCATCTTTGCAGACCATCCACAGCCCGCCCCTCACAGTGCTCCCCTTGTTCCCCTTGGCTCACTGAAAGGCAGTCCTCCTCCCTCGGGTGTGGTCCTTAACCCCTTCTTCTAACCAGTGCCCAAATTCTGCTGTTCCTGCTTCCTCAGTGCCTCGCAAATCATTCCCACCGTCACTACCATCCTCTCTTACCCGGAACGTTCAATAGCTTCCTGAAAGTTCTCCTTTTTCCACTCTTGCTTCCATTATCTTGTTGCTTTCCACGTTGCAGACAGACAGATCACCTTGGGGGGGGGGGCCGCTGGTGAGGTGGGGGGACTGAAGAGCCAGGGAGATCTGTGCTTCATGATGTGCTCTTTTTGTACCATGTATATACCATCCAAAAACTAAAATGCCTTTAAAAATTGACTTGGGCGCCTGGGTGGCTCTGTCGGTTAAGTGTTCTAACTCTTGATCTCAGGTCGGGTCTGGATCTCAGGGTCATGAGTTCAGGCCCTGCATTGGGCTCCATGCCCAGTGTGGAGCCCACTTTAAAAAAAATCAATTTAAGGGGTCGATTTAAACCTGGCTTACCCCTGAGCCTGGCGGGCTCAGTCGGTAGAGTATGCGACTCTTGATCTTGGGGTAGTGGGTTTGAACCCCATGTGGGGTATAGAGGTTACTTAAACAAAACTTTTAAAAAATAATAATTACTTATTAATTTAATTTACTTAATTTTAAAAAAAGAACTGGAAGCCTTTTTAAAAAATCGACTCAAAGTCAATTTTTTTTAAAGATTATTTATTTATTTGACAGAGAGAGAAAGAGAGAGCACAAGTAAGCAGAGTGGCAGGCAGAGGGAGAGGGAGAAGAAGCAGAGAGCCCAATGTGGGTCTCAATCCCAGGACCCCAGGATCATGACCTGAGCTGAAGGCAGATGCTTAACAGACTGAGCCACCCAGGCGCCCCTCAAATTTATTAAGAGAGAAAAAAAAGCCAAATCCTTACTGTGTCATTCTCTTGAAAACCCCTCAGTGATGGCCCATGGCTCCTTCAAGTTTAGACTCCCTAATGGAGCTCACAAAGCCCTTCATCATCTGCCCCACCTAGCCCCCACAGCCTCACCCCTCCCTACTTTGCACTCTATGCTCCAGCTGAGTGGAACCTCTCTGACCTTCCTGCAGTTCCTTGAAAGCACCATTTTCTCTTTTGCCTTGCAGTTTTTGCACAGGTGACTGCTCACAACACTCTATTCATCATTCAGGTCTCAGCTCAGATGTTGTTTCCTCCAGGAAGTCTTCTGTGGTCCCTAAAGCTGGGGTTTGATGCCTCTTCTATGAATTCCCATAGTACCCTAGATTTGACTAGCACCGTGCTCATCACTCTGCATTGTAATTACCCGGCACTTCACCTGTCCCTCCCACTAGAGCACACCCTTCGTACAGGACAGGAATCAAGACTGCATTGCTCACTGCTGATTCCCTGGCACCTTTGAAGGGGCTTTCTACATACTGGTGGAGGAAAGGGGGAGAAGGAAGGAGGAAGAAAGAAGAGGAGGAGGGAGAGAAGGAAAGTAAGTTGGTTTAAAAGCTGGAACAGGGGCGCCTGGGCGGCTCAGATGGTTGGGCGTCTGCCTTCGGCTCGGGTCATGATCCCAGGGTCCTGGGATCGAGCCCCGCATCGGGCTCCCTGCTCCTTGGGAGCCTGCTTCTCCCTCTGCTTCTCTCTCTCTCCCTCCCCCCCCCCTCCTCTGTCTCTCATGAATAAAAAAAAAAAATCTTAAAAGCTGGAACAGTCAGTATAAGGCCAGGATTCAACCATGTGGATGGACCTCATAGACATTAGATATAAAAGAGGGAATATTATATTATTCCATTTCTAGAAGTTCTAGAACAGACATAATTGTGACATAATAATTGACAATTGATTGTGACAGAAGTCAGAATAGTAGTTGCCTCTAGAGCAGAAATCACTGGAAGATAGGAGGAAGGAAGTGTCCTATATCTTTTTTTATTTTTATTTTTTCTATATCATTTTTTTTAAAGATTTTTTTTATTGGGGCGCCTGGGTGGCTCAGATGGTTAAGCATCTGCCTTCGGCTCAGGTCATGATCCCAGGGTCCTGGGATCGAGCCCCACATCGGGCTCCTGGCTCAGCAGGGAGGCTGCTTTTCCCTCTCCCTCTGCCTCTCCCCCTGCTCATGCTCTTTCTCTCTCTCTCTCTGTATCTCTGTGTCTCAAATGAATAAATAAAATCTTTTTTTAAAAAAGATTTATGGGGTGCCTGGGTGGCTCCGTCCATTAAGCATCTGCCTTCAGCTCAGGTCACTATCTCAGGGTCCTGGGATCAAGTCCTGCATCCAGCTTGCTGCTCAGCAGGGAGCCTGCTTCTCCCTCTGCTGCCCTCCCTCATGCTCTCTCTCTCAAGTACATAAATTTTTTTAAAAAATCTTTAAAAAATATTTTATTTATTTATTTGAGAGCATGCACATGCGAGAGAGAGCGCGCGCGCGCGCGCATGTGTGGGGCAGGAGCAGAAGGGGAGGGAGAGGGAGAGAGAGAATCTCAAGCAGACTCTTGGTGCTGAGCACAGAGCCCAGCATGGGGCTCAATCTCACGATCCTGAGATCGTGACCTGAGCTGAAACCAAGAAGCAGTCACTTAACCAACTGAGCCACCCAGGCACCCCAAAAGTATCCTATATCTTGACTTAAGCAGTGTTTACATGAGTATTGACACATGAAAAATTCATTAATCTGTACTTAAAATTAAAATGTACTTTATGCATTTCACTTTATGTTATATCTCAATAAGACAGTAGAAAGTGAAGGAAGGAAGAAAGGAAAGAAGAGAGAGAGAGGGAGGAAGGAAGGAAGGAAAGAAAAAGGGAGGAAGGACTTATGTGGGCAGATATTCACATAAATTGCCTAGTTGGTAACAGCAATAAAGCAGTTATAATTTAGGACTAAGGTATCGAACTGGGACGTGGGCAGAAAACGGTCTGTGTGTGTGTGTGTGTGTGTGTGTGTACATATGTGCATGCAAGTGAGTGAAGAAGCTGGTTTCTATTGAAGGGGGGAAAGTAATGCAAAAAATTTGCCCATCCATTCTTCACACACTGTCTGTCTGTCCCCTCCCTCCCCCAAGCCTCCAGTGCTTTTCATAACGACAGCATAAAGTCCAGTCTCCTTGACCTGGCATTAAAACATTCCACTATCTGCCCCCTGTCTACCTCCCTTTCTAGACTTACCTCTTTTGCCTCATGCCCTCTCTCCCCAGATCCACCATACTACACTGCTTCTGTGTACTCCTTACCGGTAGAACTTCACCAATCCATTGAAAGGTCAGCTATCATTGCTCTTGGCTTATGAGGCTCCTACTCGCCATCATAGGATTCACTGCTCCGCCATCTTTCCTTTCACGGCACTTTTGCTCGTAGCCAAATAGCATGTCACTTGACCTCTTGCAGATCATAACTATTTATATATGTTTCTCTTCCTGTCTAGAATGTCTCACATCGGTGTAGGCAGGCCTCAATCTGCCAGATTGATGGACGAATAAACCCTCCAGAAGTCAGGGACAAGATCAGTGCTCAGACCTCTAGCTCAAGCTCTCAACTCTGGTCTGAACATCAGAACCACATCTCCGACTGCTTACTGGATATCTTCTCCTTGAAGTAAATGTGTTCAAAACTGAATTTATTATCTCCTTGTGGCAGAGACAGTCATGCTCACTAAGTATTCCATGTGCTTCCCTATACTTTCCAACCCTCTGTAGTTAGGAGAGGCCACAAGACTGGTTCTGGTCAATGAAATGTGCATGGAAGTGATGCGCACTGTGTCTGGGCCCGGGTAGTAAAAGCCCCACACACAATCCTCTAGTATCTCTCTCTTCTCCTGCCATGTAACTGAGGACATGAGTGAAGAAGCCATGTGTTGTAGATGGTGGAGCCTCTGTCAGCTTGGATCCCCAAGTGACTGTGTGGAGTAGAGACTCCTGCTGACCACACAGGACCTGTAGTATGAGTGATGAAACAAAAGAAGTCTTTGTTTTGTTAAGCCAATGAGATTTTGAAGTTATTTATAGCTGCAGCATGACCTACATGATCCTAATAGATTCTCCACTCTCAAATCCGCATGTTATCTTTATTCCTTCCATTGGTGAATGGCTTATCATCCACCCAATTATCCCAGTTAGAAACCTCAAGCTGCTTCTTTTTTTTTTTAAGATTTTATTTATTTATTTGACAGAGAGAGACCCAGTGAGAGAGGGAACACAAGTGGGGGGAGTGGGAGAGGGAGAAGCAGGCTTCCCGTGGAGCAGGGAGCCCGATGCGGGGCTCCCTGCCTGAGCCACCCAGGCGCCCCCTCAAGTTGCTTTCTCCTTCACTTTCTTCTTGATCTGACCGATAGTGCTTGGGCCAGGCCTCATCCAACCCCTCCCTTGGATCAGAATCAGCATCCTACCTGATTTCTCTGACTTTAGACTCTTCTCTCCAGTCATCCTCCATGTTGCCTCCCGAGTTCTCTTTCTAAAACACAAATCTGATCACAGTACTCATTGGCTTAAAAAATCTCTACCTGTTCTTTATTTTCTATAGGATAAAAGACAAAAACCTGAGGCTGGCATCAAGTACCTTGACTGCCTAGTCAACTACCTTGCCAGTCTCCCCTGCCACCTAGTACTCTAAGATCCAGCCACATGGGATGCTCAGTGAGCCTCAAACATACTGGGCTTCCTTGGCCTCTCAGTACGTGTAAGTGTAGCCCCTACTATCTGGTAAGCTCTTCCTTCCCTTGTCTTCCTGGCAAATTCCTATCCCTTTTTCAAAACCCAACCCAAATATCCTCTCTATGGAGCTTTATTCATATAGCCAGGCAGAATTATTTTCTCCCTCTTCTGTGTTGCTCAGGAACCCCGAACCTTCCTCTGTTAGCATTTTTCACTAAAATTTTAAGAATCCAGGGGCACCTGGGTGACTCAGTCTGTTAAACTTCTGCTTCGGCTCAGGTCGTGATCTCAGGGTCCTGGGATTGACCCTGGCAACAGGCTCCCTGCTCAGTGGGGAGTGTGCCCCCCGCAACTTGTGCCCTTGCTCTCTTTCTCTCTGTCAAATAAATAAATAAAATATTTAAAAAACATAAAGAAAGGAAGAAAGGGAGAAAAGAAGGAATGAAAGAAAATGTTAAGGAGCCACTTACAAGTTTGCCTCTCCCACTAGGCTGGAAGCTCTTCAGTGACAGAAATGGTGTCATTCATCTTTGTATTCCTAGGGGAAAAGCAGGCAGAAGTGTATTGAAACCATGAGTGAATGAATGGATGGATCAAAGAAAGAATTTTCTTCTGTCTCTTACTTACTGTATACATCATTTGGAACCCAGAATCTCCTCCATATGCAGTGTTTTGGTTATCTGTTGCTATGTAAAAAAAATTACCCCCAAACGAAATATTTTTAAACAACAAATATTTATCATCTTACAGTTTCTGTGGGTCATAACGTCAGGCACAGTTTAGGTGGGCGCCTTTGGCCCAAAAATCTCATGAGGCTGCAGTTAAGCTGCCAGTTGGGGTTGGGGTCGCATCCAAAGACTTGACTAGAACAGGGTGGGGGGGGAAGGGAATCTGCTTCCTACTCACATGGGTGTTGTTGGCAGACCCCAATCCCTCACCACGCAGGGAGGAGATTACACAAAGAACACGAGGAACCAGGGATCACTGGGGACCAACTGAGAAGCTGCCTACCACATGTAGTCATGTCGCTGTTCTACTTTGAATTACATGAGGGAAAAATGGAAAAGAAGAGAAGGTCAAGAGAAATTCCTAGTGTAGGATCCTGAGCCAGATTAATGCCTTTGAAAGCAGAAATCCTGATCCCTGAGAGGATATCAACAAAAAGCTTACCTAGCTCTGGTGAAAATGTATGTGTGTGTCTGTGTTTACGTGTGCACACACATGCATTTGTGCACCCACAAGTCCTGAGAGGGAGCTAGTCATTTTTGCACATCTACAGTAAATATCAGAGATTGAAACCAAGGATTTTGTTTGGTGACCGTGACACAGAAGGCATGTATGGTGGTCCAGAAGGAAGAAAATGTTGAGATAGAATGTTCTATTTTTCCCTCTAGACTGAGAGTCAGCAAGCTTGGGATCTGTTCTTGACTTGGTGCAAAGAGACTGTGGGATCCTAGGGTTGTTCATTTAATCCTCCTGGTTCTTCGTTTCTTCTAAAGATTTTATCTATTTAAAATTTTACTGGGGGGAGGCCGGGTCACCTTTACCGGGCGGGGCAGGCAGGGGCTTGGCTCTGGCAACCGTGCTGCGATGTGGTTCGAGATCCTGCCTGGGATCGGCGTCATGGCCGTGTGCCTGGTCATCCCCGGCATAGCCACGGCGTACATCCACAGGTTCAGTAACGGGGGCAAGGAAAAAAGGGTTGCCTGTTATCCATATCAATGGAGTTTGATGCAAAGAGATAGGAGAGTCTCTGGAGTTAATCGTTACTATGTGTCAAAGGGTTTGGAGAATATCGATTAAGGAAGCATTTTCCTGATTGATGAAAAATAACTCAGTCATACTCATCTACCCCTTCTAGAAGGTTATGCAGTGTATTAATGTAGTGCATAATAAAAACAACCAAAAAGAAAAAAAAAATTTTACTGGGGTACCTGGGTGGCTCGGTCAGTTAAAAGTGTCTGCCTTCGGCTCAGATCATGATCCCAGCTCCTGGGATGGAGCCCATGCTCAGCAGGGAGCCTGCTTCTCCCTCTGCCTCTGCCTGCCTGTCTGCCTACTTGTGCTCTCTCTCTCTCTGTCAAATAAATAAATAAAATCTTTAGAAAAAATTAATGCATGTCAAATACTTAGAACAATCCCAGATACATAGTAAGTACTTAATGAGCTTAATTATTACTATCCCTTTGTTTCAGTTATCTATTGCTGCATAACAAAGTACCCTAACACTGAGTAGCTTAAAACAACAACCATTTTATTGTATCCCACAATTTTATGGGTCAGGAATTTGGGAAAGGCTTGGTTGGGTGATTCTTCCGTTCCACAGTCATCACTGAGGACACCTGATGATATTCAGCTGGTAGGTGGGCTGCTCTGGGGGATTTAAGATGGTTTCACCCATCTGTCGAGTGTGTTAGTAGGGATGGCTGCAAGGCTGGGCTCAGCTAGAACTATTAACCAGAGCACCTATATGTGGCCTCTCTAGCATGGTGGTCTCTGGATAGTCCGACTTCTTATATGGCAGCTCAGGCAGCCCGAGGGTGAGGGTTCCCATGAACAAGGTCTAAACTGCATGAGTCCTCACGACCCAGACTTGTATGTCACGTAACATCACTTCCACCATACCCAACTGGTCAAAGGTGAGGAGTCAAGGTGAGGAGACATAGTCAAGGTGAGGAGACATAAACCCTGCCTCTTAATAGGAGAGTCAAGTAATTTGAAACTATGTATTATAGCCATCTCACTTTCTGACCCACAAGGAAGTTTCCCATTTGAATCCTACTGGGATGTCAACAGACCAATCTATCCCTCTTTTTCTGACAAGGAATTGGGATTATATCTCTTGAGACTTCAAGGCAGCCAATTCACACCACTCCCTAAAGACGTGCATGTATACACTCACACATATATAGCCATCTACACACACACACAGACATAGTCACACGGTCAGATCTGGTACATACATAGAGCCAAGCCTTCCTCCGTCTGTAGCCATGTCTCCAGTCAGGGAGAACCAAAGTCCTGCCCTAGAGTTCTTTACCAGGAAGTTCAGAGTCACTGACCACTCCTGCTCCTATTGGCATGAAAAGAGAGTGTTGGTAGGGATAGAATCCAGTCATTGATTAGAGAGAGAGGGCATAGATCCAAAACCCACTAACGTTTGGCTTTCACATGTCCTCTGGTGTGTGTGTGTGTGTCTGTGTGTGTAAATGTCTCCCAGTTCTGATTGGCTCAAGTCAGTAAAGAGATGAGATCTGCTGTTGAGAGCAGGCAGGGGCGGCTCAGATGTGTGCTGCAGGGCCAAGCCAGCGTGAGATTGAAATTTTGCTGGGGCTCAGCCCAAATCCTTACTTAGATCAGCCCTGCCACTCTGCTCTACACTCATCCTATGTTCCAGGCACACTCTCCTTCTCACTGTTCCCTGATTATGCCATGTTCTCCCATGGCTTTGCCCATGGGGTTCCCTTTGCCTAGAATGCCCTTGTTTTTTTCCTAACAACCCCAGTGTCTGCCTTTTGTATCACATGATATGGCCATCATCTGCTTATACGTCCACTTCGGTCAAGAGCAGAGACCACACTCTATTCATCGCTGTCTCCCCATTCCTGGCAGAGAAAAGTGTTCAACATTGGTTGAACCAATGGCGGAATAAGCAGCAACCGCTCCCAGATCCAGCAACTATTTCTCTTCCACATCTCTGTGCTGTTCGGCTCCACCCCAACTCCCTGGGCCCCTGTGAGAAGGGGTAAAGGTCTCAAAAACCAGGGTGGGAAGTTTGGGCTGGATTCTCGAGGCCCTAGGGAGACTCTGCAGAGTCTCAGAAAACAGGAAAGGACAGGGTGCTGAGCTGTAGAGGTGTGGCCAGCAGACCCAGAGGCACTC